>NC_067168.1:2062038-2362038 GCF_903995435.1 Acomys russatus | reverse complement strand
TCATTGACTTATTTTATTGGGTATCTTTATTTAAAATGCTTTGCACATTTCTACTCTCTTAAATTATTCAAAGAATAATTTATATGTTTTCTAAAAGTTACCCAGTCACCATTATGAAGGACGGTTAGTACTGTGGTAGCCAAAAAATGGACTCTGTCATCAGGCTGCCTGGATTAAAATTTCGCCCCTGTATTTTATAGTTGTAAATTTTTATAACAAGGTGCTTACTATCTCATTACTTTAGCACGCTAAAAAGAATGATAGTTTTGACTCATAAATTTCCTCTTTGGACTCAGCAAATGGATGGAGTACTGCATGTGTAACAGTCCTTGCAGTGTGATAGGCTCTGAAATAATTGTTATTGAACAGGCTGGAATTCTTCACCTATCCATCACTTTAATATTTATTGAGTAACTGCTATATGCCTGGTCTTGTTCAAAGCACCTGGCAATAAACTAAAGACGAGTCCCGAATTTGAATAGAGGTGATGGGGAAGGCATGAATATGTGAATTGGGCAATGTATAATGAAAAAATAAAAATTATGCAAGCAGAGAAGGTGGAGCAGTGGAAGACTAGGGGCGAATGTGAAGGCTACACAGTGTAGCAAAGGTGGCTACAGTTATGTAAGCCTGATTGAAAATAACTGAAAATCAGAAAGAAAAAGAAACCTTACACATCATCTACTATAAATATCCTGCAACCATAATACTTCTGCTTTCTTTTATCCTTGTCTTATGGGACAAAAGCAAAGTTGTTTTTGTTTATAATATGTTGTGTCATTTTGAATCAAATTCATTGGAATTTATCAGTTGATCTGTACAGCAAGCCAGAATGAAGCAAGGGTCACTGGTGCTGTGTGACTGACTCCGAATTCTAAAAGAGGAAAAGGGGCTTGTATACAAAGTGCAAGCTTGGCTAACAAGACCCTCGTGTGTGAGCATCTTGCTCTACTTTCTCTGTCTCAGGACTCCTGTACTGAGAGCAGCGGTCCTTCCTCAGGATGCTGCGAGATGCTGCGAGTTGCTCCGCAGCCCTGGCTTCCTCTTATCCCATTCCACTCTGCTCAGATGCATGAAATATAAGTGTCAAGGAAGGCAGGATGAGATGAGGTAGAATAAATCCAGAAACCAGAAATAGAGAAAAGATAGTGCTGTCTCCATTGCTGTCCATGTTAGGTTCATTGGAAAGAGACAGACAGACAGAAAGCGTGCTCTCTAACCCAGTTATAAGCTTGCCAGAATGGCTCAGCAGTACAGGCAGATGCTTGCTTCGCTGACACTCATGCTTTAAGTAGATGCTTGTGTGCAGGCACCTAAGAGGCCCAAGCAGCACCTATTAGTGAGTAAACAGACCTCAGACACTTGCCATCTTGCTGCACAGGTGATCAGAAAAATGGGATTAAGCCTTTAGAACCGATCTAGCCAGTGAACACACGCACACGAATTAAGTAATATACAAGTATAATACACAAAATCTGTTTGGCTAATATTAATCAAAACCTGTTTATTTGACTTAAAGGGTGTCCTGGATACTATTAAATTTTGCTTAATTATTAGAATTAATTATTTTGCTATAATAACTATATAAACACTTACAACTTAATAAATTAATCAACTGTTTTCTAAACTGAAGTTTCTTTTTTTCTTTACTTTTGAAATGAAAAGGATGAAGAGATGGCTAGTGGTTAAGAGCACTTGCTCTTACACAGGGCCCCACTGTTGTTCCCAGCACCCACACCAGGCAGCGCACATCTGCCTGTAACTGCAGCTCCAGGAGATCTAATAGTCTCTTCTGGCCTCCAGAGGCACCTGCATACACACACAAACACAAAAGCATGCACACATAATACACAGATATATATATATATATATATATAAATAAAAATAAATCTTTCAGAGAAGCAGTATTTTCTGCCTTAAAAGTTATAAATATTACAGTGAATACTTACGAATATTCACTGTTATATCTGTCATAGCTGATATTCAAATGAAATAACATTTAATACAATTTGATACATTTGGCAAGAAAACATAAATTATACATTTATATATAATTTATATATGAATGTATACATATTTATACATACTTTTATATAAGTATATGTCAATTATATATTTTATCTTGCAAATCAGGTGTAAATTTTTATTAGTGATTATGTTTAAAAGTTATTTATATTCTTTATAATTACTTGGTTCCCAATCATCTGACTAATGTTTCAAACTAGTTTTGCACTGAGGCATAATGGTATATTGTAAATTACTTCATTAAGAAAGACAAATCCATTATCACACAACCTGCCCAGTTTCATACTGTCTGACACAGCTTTAAATATTCCATTATCATATAATTCCATGCTTTCTCTGCACAAATCTACCTAACAAGTGTATATGTCCCTTTAATGAGAAGAAACTACTTACTTACTTTATTCCTTCAGCATCTCAAGAACTGGAAAGGGTCTGATATGGTTTTCCCAGACATTTCCCAGACAGACTGTGCAGTTGTATAGAGGCTAACAGAGGACGCCAGGGTCAAAGATGAGGGGATGTATTGTTCCTGGCTGAAGAGGCAGGAAGAGCTTCAGGTTTGTGTGCATTTTCCTTCTCCTGTTAAAGTCTGAGTGTGACACAGAGGTGGACGTAGGTACAGAACACACAGTGAACTGGTCTCCCTCCATCTCTACTCCTAGGAAAATGTAACCTTTCAAAACAGTGAAGGCTTGGGCTGGGGATGTAGCTCAGTTGGTCCAGGACTTGCACAGCAAGAACAAAGCTCCATCACGGAGCACTCCATAAACCAGGGGTTGTATGCACACCTGGAATTTCAGCATTTAGGAGGTGGTCGTAGGTCAGCCGCTACATGGAGAATTAAAACAAAATAAAACCCGAATAACTGTCTCAGTTACTGTCCTATTGTTGTGAAGAAGCACCATGGCCAGGATGCTTGGTTACAATTTCACATCACCAACATGGGAGCAGGCAAGGCATTGGAGCAGTAGCTGAAAGCTTATATCTCATCCACAAGCACAAGCAAGACAGAGCTGGGAGCAGGGACAGCCTCACCTCCCCAACAAGGCCACACCTCCCCAACAAGGCCACACCTCCCCAACAAGGCCACACCTCCCCAACAAGGCCACACCTCCCCAACAAGGCCACACCTCCCTAACAAGGCCACACCTCCCCAACAAGGCCACACCTCCCTAACAAGGCCACAGCCCCTGGTCCTCCCCTATGGGTTTCACCAACTGCAGAGCAAACATTCAATTACATGAGCCTATAGGGCCCTTCCCATTCAAACCACTACCACAACAAAACAAAACTTTGCCTCACAGAGACATTGCATTTATTGGGTTGATTAGTAAATAAGTCTGTCCTTTACTCCAGAGACGCATGCACAACAGAAGGCACTCAGTGACTCCACAAGCAAGATACTCAAAAATGTTAGAGACTTAAGGATAATCATCTTTCAAACTTGATGCGTACGGAACGCACCCGTACAGTAGGAATATAGTCAATACTGCAGTGGCCTCAACCAGAGAATCATCTTCAAAGAGCACTGAACTGAAGTCATTGCCAAATCACATGACTAGACTATTTCACTTGAGGTTTTCAGATATATTTTAAACTGTATTTATTTATTTTAACTTGTGTCTCTGTGTGTGTGTGCATGTGCGCACACGTGCCATATATGCATGTGTTATAGGAGGTAAGGACAAACACCACTAGGCAGGTTGCCGAGGGGCACCTGCGTGATAGGCGTTATGGATAGACACCAGGCGTTTTTGAGCAGTTTTTGCTGTATGGTCATATCTAGAATGCCTGCCTTCTAGAAACCATATGCACCATTGGCCAGTGTCTCCTCGGTACATTTAGAAAGTCATTCAGTATCCCTGAAAGTCGCTGTCCCATCTAGGCATACTAAAAGAAGACTATAACTGAGGCTGTGACAGTTGTCTTCTTGTGACTGCCTAGGGCAGTGGGTCTCAACCTTCCTAACGCTGAGACCCTTTAACAAAGTTCCTCATGTTGTGGTGACCCCAACTGTAAAATGATTTCATAGCTTCTTTATATTAACAATCCTGCTACTGTCAAGAATCATAATGTATAATTTGGTTGAAGATACTGTGTACATTTACACTATGGAATACTACTCAGCTATTAAGACAAGGAATTCCCAAAATTTGTGGACAAGTGGATTGAACTAGAAATGATCATAATGAGTGAGCTAACCCAGAAGCAGAGAGACTCAAATGGTATATCCTCATGACTGGACACTAGCCCAAGGGGCAGGTCCCATGAAAGTCTGCACCTACCAGGAAAGTGGGATAGAGGTGAGAACATCCTATTGAGACTCTAGGTGAGAAAAATATAGGGGATAGGGAAGTAGGTGGATCCAGAGGATCCTAGAAACCTACAAGAGGAACATTATGATGGGTGGATCTGAGCCCAGGGGTTCTGCTTGATCAAAGGCACCAACCAAGGACAAAACGTGCAGTCATCATCAAACCCCTACCCAGATCTAACCAAAGGACAGAACATTCTCCACAGTTAAGTGGAGACTGGGGACTGACTTTCACAGGATCTCTGGTGCCCCATATTTGGCCATGTCCCTTTGTTCGGAGGCCCAATGGCACTCGGAGGAAGGATAGTGGACTACCAAGAAGAGACTTGATACCCTAGCACCATATTCATGGGGAAGAGGTCCCCCTCAGTCACAGTCATAGGGAAGGGGGATTGGGGTGAAAGTGGGAGGGAGGGAGGAATGGGAGGATGCATGGGATGGGATAGAAAATAAGATGTAATATGAATTATTTTATTTTTCAATAAAAATGTGTTTTAAAAAATCATAATGTAAATATCTGATATTCAGGATATCTGATGTGTGACACCCCAAAGGGGTCACCACCCACACACAGTTTAAGAACTGGCGGCCTAGAGCAAAGGCTTTCCTGATATGTGTCTTTTCGCTCCCATTCACTCTAATTATGCCAATGTTTGTATCTTAAACTCTAGGTCTGAGTAAAAACTCTAGAACACTAGTTGGCAGCGAGCCAGCAGAGTGGTTCTACCCGTTAAGCTGAACGGAGATGGATTTGTCTTTGTTTAAATGGCTGCCCTTACATTATGGTTGAGTGTGAGCTTTCAGCAGCCCTAACTGAAGTGCCAGGTGCCTTCCTCAGGGACATGTCACATTCTTCACTTTCACCTCTGATTGCCAGGAGGACATAAAATGGCCCCGTGTTAACACCAGCAAGAATATTTGGATTAGAGAAATAATGAGTTGAATTCTTCTCCAATGACCACAGCAGCGTGCCTGTCACGACAATCATCTGAACACTGAGAGAGAGAAGAAATCTGGGTCGGTCTTTAACTTTATAAATACCCAGCCTCCATGTGGCTGTGCATGCATACACAGGCATGTTTGCCTCAATAAAGAATGGTTTAAAAAAAGCAATTCTTCCACTTATTAATTTTCTTTAGCAATATGTGTTAAAGTCCTATCCTAAATACTAGAGATGGAAATAAATATGTAGAACTTCTGGTTTTGACGTGTCTCTAATCTGAAGCAGTCATACGCAAGCAACTCCAGTTGGCTCATTACGTAATGTGTATCTTAAGAGGAGCAAACTGGGCACAACTGTAACATGATTGGTTGGGCTTGACTCTTCGGTTCAGCCATTTAAGAGCGTGCAGTGGGAGCCTGTGTACTCTGTAAGCTCCTTGTCCTTTACCCAGCACTGGGTAATCCCTTTCTAGGGTACCGTCATGGTTTGCAGACGATATTTTGTAACACGCAATTATTTTGTAGCTTGCCAAGCGTAGGAGGTAGTCAACCCCAAATCTTCAGGGATAACAGAGTGTTCTATGTTGCAGAGGTGCCAGCACTCTGTCAATCACAAGAGTGTCAGTCACATCCCTGGGAAGGTGAAGGGACAGCCTGAGCTGCCCACAGTGAAACAGAAAGAAAGAGGGGCTCCTGCTCATAGGATTGTTTAAAAACTATACTTCCATAATGTATTATGGCAAGCTATACCCCATAACATATCTATTCTTTATATATTGTGTTTATTGACATCCCCATAGCACCCACTTCTGGCCATCAGCAGATTAAAGCCATAACAGTGTGTATGTGATTCTAACTCTGTGCTGAGCACCCTGTAGTCTCCTTAAAGCTCTGCAGTTATCACGGTGTCTCCCAAAAATAAGACATGACTCTGTGGTCTTATCTGAAGGCACAGGGATTCCTAAAATGAATGTCTGTTTTTCTCACTCCTCTACAGTCTAGCCTTGAAGTGAGTAAGCCAGAGAGGTCTTGCCCCGGTGCTACTCAGAAAGGCTGAGTGTGTCTTCAGCTGGTGGTTGGGTAATCAGCAGCAGGAAGCTAGAAGCTCCCAGGAAAAGCCTATGAGGCACGTTGTCTACAAGACCAGAGAGAGCTGACCTGGGAAGGCCAGGAGCCACCTAATAGCTTTCATGTTTGCCTTCTGGCTGTGCTGCTTCTCAGTACTAATGGGAGAGGCTTTAACTGTTAAAAAAATTTTTTCAGGGATTAAAATATGCGACAGGCTTCTAATAAACTATAATTAAAAAGAATCTACGGCTTCAGTTTTAAGAAATAGTTTCTTTGCTACTGGATATTTGATTCCATTTAATGATATTTGAGTCTAGCCTATTAAGCAGCTGGCCTTTCATTAATTACAAATGATTGTATTTTGCAAACTGTGTGTAAATGGAGCCAGAGATTTCCTAGAAAATGATTACTCAGGAAATTAGCTCCAAGCCAAGGTAAAATTGTACACACAATTTCATCATTACCGCTGAAGTTTTTAACACTAGCTCTCTAAGGGTTCCCTATCCAGTGTGAGTTTTAATTTAAGGGAAATTGTTTTCAAAGGGTAATTGATGCTTAATTATGAGGAGGTGTGGGGCTGCACGTTTTCTGCTCTGAAGCGTGCAATAATGTATGAGGGTTGTTTGGGTATCATATAAGCCACAGGATGGGGAAAAGGGGGATGATGTCGGGAACTGCAAGCCCTAGGAAAGGCTGCATTGTCTACCTGGCAATTTGTTAGAGGATAAACCTTGAAACCTTGAGGATATATATATATATATATATATATATATATATATATATATATATATATATATATATATATATAGAGAGAGAGAGAGAGAGAGAGAGAGAGAGAGAGAGAGAGAGAGTGTTTCTTTTTTAATGTATACATTTATATTATTTATTTTATTTTTATATCATATATTTTATATTTTATATTTATATTTATATTATTATTTATTTATATTATTACACATGAATAAAATAAACTACATACAACAGGAAGAACCACAAGACATTCAGGAGTTATATAAATGTTACATTCATAGTGATTTGGCTCTTTGTATTTGGCAAACTTGAAGTAAACATCTTTCCTATCTTGTTGGGTCTAAATTTCTGAATGAAGACCAGTATCTATCATATATCATCTCTATTAACTTAAAACATCTATCTTGATCTAAAAATATCTTAACCTCTAACCTACTAAGCTTAATTTAAAAACTAAACTATATGGCTTCTATTCCATCAGAGATTTGAGAAGGAATAAAACTTAAATACCAGAGTGAACTGGAACTGCAGGTTAGCAGCTTCCAAAATGAAAAAATGGCAGAGACAGTTTACTGCCTGAACAGTCACCCAAAACTCTCTATAACATTGGAGCATCATCTTCAGCCTTCTGGCCCAATATATCTGACAGACATATTTGTGAGGCAGGAACTATTGAGGACTTGCTTACCCTGTCTTGGAAGAGTTTGGCCGTTGACTCTACCTGCATCTAAATTTGCCTATTTTTAGGCAGAATTCTGTCTGTGACAGAAATGAGGACATTTTGCCCAGTGGCTTGTTTGCCACATTTGAAGCCAACTCCTTTGATGCTCATCATCTTCTTTGAGGCAGGCTGGGTGTTGCCAGAAGTTAACTTGTCTTGTCGTGAAAAAAAAGATTTAGAATAATAAAAAACATCTTTAAACGCCATACTCTGTAGGTCTCTGAGGCTTTTGAAAACCTTATTTAATTATTTTATCTTATATATCCATAGAGTCATATCTATCTATTAGACTTAGAATATATATTCTTGTGATAAAATTAGACTCGTTTTTGACATGACCATGATTTACATCAATATACAAAATTCAATACCATTGAATTAAAAAATAACCTTATTCCTCTCAGCAAGCTGGATGCTGACATCCTGCATCCTCCATGTTCCAGGCCCAGGTGCCTCAGTTGCTGTTACCCATCAGAACAGAACAGTTTACAGGACAGCATTGTAGAAAGCTTCTGATCCCAATTGGTCCAGCATTTCAGACTGTCCCACACAGGACTTCTATTAAGCCTGGAATTTCACAACATTTGGAAAGTAGACCACAAATGCTATTCCTGGCTTACTTAACCATTTTCCCCAATTTGGGGAGGGGGTTTCAAAGGTATTATTTTCCCTAAATCAGCCTGAAGAAAACTTAAGAGAATGACGTCCCATTTCCTCTAAGGGGGGTTGGGTAGGTTCCTATTTACTCTCTTGGTCTACAGATGCTTATTTTCATTGAGAGTTGGTTATAAGTAGTGTTGGTCTTTTACAGAGAGGAAACTAGGTTTGGCTCAGGGACGTGTCTCTTTTCCTTTATCTTTCTTTTGTAGGTGAGGAGATACCTGAAAAGCAAGAAAGGGGGATATAGAAATATAGAGGGAGGATAGAACAAAAGTTAGATTATTGAATCTACTCCTCGTCTCTAGGCCTTAATTGTTACTCACAAATAAGGTTATTTTTTAATTCAATGCTATTGAATTTTGTATATTGAGGATATGTATTGTAATGGGCTAGTTAGAAGTTAATATCTGACAGCTGACACTGTCCCTAAACTTAAGTGAGAAAACCAGCCGTACAGTCAAAACCCATGTTTAAGTTTTACCGCATAAAAATAGAGAATCATCAGATTTTTTTCCTTTTGCTTTGAAAAATGATGCTTTGGAGGGGAGGATTACTTCACATGTATGTGTATGAATGTATGTCTGAGTGTATGTGTGTGCCTCATTTGCGTTCAGCTCCTCGCAGGGGCCAACAGAGGGTGTGAGGTTCTCTGGAGCTGAAGTTCCAGGCGGTTGTGAGCCATCTGATGTGAGCACTGGGAACTGACCAGAGGGCAGGACCCTAACCACTGGGACGCCTCCCCAGGTCATCTCTAGTTATTGGAAGTAGGAGCTCCATTCACCTTTCCTACCAGGATTGTAACCTTTCATACCAAGGATATCTTTCAAAACTCTTCAATGCCATTAGCTTTTAAAAAATGATGTAAAGATGAATAATAAGGAGGTCAGTGCTTCTAAAAATGTGCTTCAAAAGGACATGTGTTCGACAGAAATGGAGGGAGGGAGGGAGAAGGAAAGGAGGAGGGGCAGGGCAGGGGAGAGGCAGGGAGGGAGGAATTGAGAGAGAAAGAGAGAGAGAAAGAGAGAGAGAGAGAGAGAGAGAGAGAGAGAGAGAGAGAGAGAGAGAGAGAGCATTAGAACCAGAGAGCTCTGTCTAAATTGTTAAGGGGCATTATGTAGCTTTAAGAGGTCAAATGCCCAAGAAAGGAGAAAGTAATTTAGTAGAATACAAAGTGTCTCTGACATAGAGGCCATTTATTCTTTAAAATGTTATAGTAGTTCAAATTGGGGATTTTACCAAAGTTCATAAAGTTGAATGGAGGGCTGGAAAAGAAAATGGAGAAATCACCTCAGTTGTGACCCTCGTTAAGGAATCCGTTAAGAAATATAGTATTACTTTGACAACCCATAGACCAACTCCCCGTGTCCTTGATTTGTCCCCCCAATATATTAGAAATAACACTGCTGGCTGGTCTTAAGATAGACATTGGATAACATTGGTCTTGTAGGAGGGTAGATGCAGCCACTTTGTTCAGGGTAAGAAGATGAAGAATCTGGGTGGTAGAAAAATCTGTGACAATATTACAGGCATAGTATTATAATATTCACAACTAAAATGTGGGGCGAGGTGGGTGAGAAAGAAATGACTACCGTCTTTCCACCATGTGGGACCCTGGGATTGAACTCAGATTGTCGGGCTTGGGATGCAGGCTCTCTATCTCTGAATCAACTCCCACCCCTCCTGTTTGGTGGTAGGAAAAGATGCACTGTGGTGCTGTCTGAATCCCTGAGCATTTATAGTTTGTGACCAATAATCTGATGCCTTAGGTGTGATTAAATATGGACTCAAAAAGCATTTAAGGAACTAGGGATTAATCCTGTATCAGGAGTGGGTCTTCAATTACATGAGCAATTATCTATCACTCTTAACATCAGTGGAAGACAGAGGAGGGGTGGACACATCTTGGCTAGTATACATTCAGAGGATATAGACATGTGCGATTATTGTCAAGACAGTTGTGCTAAATGCATGTGAAATGTAATGTTAAGTGAAAAAGTAAAGTGTTATTATGTGTTTGCCAGTAAAAGATTAAACTAACTGGATTTTGAATGACTTGTTATTAATCTCACATAGTCTTAAATGCTCCCCAACAATTTGTCTTGGAAATCCAGAATAGTCAGAAACGATAGGCATTGCATTTTAGGACTTCAATTAATTTGCCATCTCTTTTGTATATGAATAGTTAGGCCATTTTCTGATTTCAGACAGAAATTAGCCAGTCAATGGTTACTAGCCAATTAGTCATCAGCTATCCTTATGTGGAAATCAAATAACTTGGTCTTATATTCAGAAAGATCAACATCTGGGGGAAATGCTTGTCACTTTGTAAATAATCTTATCTCTGATTATGATTTTTTTAATGAGCACAACAAGTTATATGTGTTTTCATTAGATACAGTGATTAAAGTATACATACACTGAAGAATGACCTAATCTAGGTTATATACATTATATCACACACCATTTTGCAGTAGCAATGTTTAGTATCGAAACAGAGAGCTTTGAAAAAACAACATATTAACTATATTCACTGTGGTGCCTGTACCCAGAATGAACTTTCTATCCTATAGTCAGCATTTCTCTGGTCCTCTCTGCTTAACCACCCAACCCAGATCCTGGTAACTGACATTTCACAGGGTCAACATCTTTAAAGTCCTTGTCTAGAGAGATCATGCCATGTTTGTGGCTCTGTGCCTGGTGTCCTTCAAGGTCATCCTCCTTGTCACAAACAGTGGGATTTCCCCTTCTAAAAGCCCGGGTAGCGTTCTGTAGTACACCACATTTCCCTTTGTCGTCCATCTGCATGTCAACATCTTCATTCGTTTCATTGTATTGACTCATTTTTGTTTGCTTGCTTTTTGTTTTTCTTTTTCGAGACAGGTCTTCTCTGTGTAATGGCCCTGACTGTCCTGGGACTCTCTTTGTAGATCAGGCTGGCCTCGAACTCACAGAGATCTGCCTGCCTCTGCCTCTCAAGTGCTTAAAGGTATGTGCCACACCCAGCTATTGTCTTGACTCTTTATTACAAATTTATTATAATATATTCAGATTATAATACATCCTAATTGTTATCCCCTCACTTGTATCTTTCCGTTTTCACCCTCCCTCCCTCTTCTGCCCTACTCCCCTCCCCTGGACTTTTGACAGAAGAGGACCTCCTCCCCCACCATGTGGCCACAGCCTACCAGCTTGCCTTGACTCTTACGGATAAGACTGCAATAAACACAGGAGTACAACTATCTCTTTGACATATATATGCCACTTCCTATGAATATATCTCCGTAATCAAATTTTCATGTATTTACTGTCACTGTGCTTGTTAACTTTCTGAGGAATCCTCATGCTACTTCCCATGATGACTATTCTATTTCCAAGCCCCACAAACATGTGCACCTTTCATGTTCTCGACATTCCTCTGAACACCACTGTTTTGTCCCATCGATAGCATCCATTTTAATAACTGTAATTTGTCTCCCCTGAAGAGACCACAGAGCCCTGGGGAAGAGTGGTGCTAAACAGTTCTTATATACTGTCTGCTGTTTCTCATGTGATCTTCCAACATCTTCCTAGAGCTCCTTTCCAGTCTCCATGCATTTAGTATTTTATCGGGTCCGTTTGGAAGAACATGACTGGGGCTAGAAAGATGGCTTCTCAGTTTCTAGCACTGGCTGCTTCCACACTCCCATGGTGACTCACAGTCACTTGTAACTCCAGTCCCAGGGATCTTACACCCTCTTCTGGCCTCCACAGGCACTGCATGCCTGTAGTGCACATACATACACGCAGGCAAAACATCCATACACATAAAGTAAATTACTTTGGAAAACACGAGCACAATCATTAATTCTCTACCCAGATGCAGCACTTCTCAAGATTTACAAGATATATGTTCTATAGAGAGTGTTCCTATATTTATTTTGTAATTACACAACTAACAGAAAACCATGTCCATCAGAATTAAGTTACTTTCAAATTTTTTATGGGAAGAAAAAGAAACAGCAAAAAGCAAAAAGAAATCATAAAACTATCTTATCTAAGAGTGAAATTTTTTAAAACCTCACTATAAAAACATGTAAGCATGAAAGATCATATAAATACAAATTAGCTTCATTTAATCATGTATGTTGCATACTTAAAGCATCATTACCTCTTTTGCAGCTAAAGTGACATTATTTAAGCCTTTTATGATATGCATGATGGCACAGACCTACATTTTGAGGAAAGGGAAGGATGAGCATAAATTTGAAGGCGTCCTGGAAGGCATAGAGTGTCTAGAAGAGCCAAGGCTCTCTGGTGACAGCATGTCTCAGGAAGCAAATAATAATAATCTCAAGACCTTATGTAATAAAGAAAACATCCTACTTTTTTCCTGATTTATCTACAGCATCACATCCATTTTGTCAGGTTCGTTTGATTCTTAATTTCCCTGAGAGTTGAGTGCTAGCTTGTCACCACTGCATTCCATTTGTAATGCCTACGGTCTACGTGTTCCCACATCTAGCGACAAGTCTTGTATACCACAGGGGCGCCATTTATGGAGGATCAGGACCATTTACACAGAGAAGTGTGTTTTCTAATCTGAAGGCAATAATTCTCTTGAGATATTTTGAAAATAACCCAAATATTAGCTAGAACACTGGATCAGCTAGACAGACCATTCATTTCATCTGGCTCAGAGCTTCACTCACCCTTAAATATGTGGAGATTGAGGCAAAACAACCATGCACTAAAGTCAAACTTGACCATGTAGTTAAACTGACAAGCTGTTTAACTCTGGTTTTGTGAACTGGAGAAGAGGATTAACTGTGGCCTCATCTCCACACAATGTTCTTAATAGGATGATTCGGTCTTATGGTCAATGCAGTCTGGTGAACCTCAGGACATGGGTTCAAATCTTACCACTGCCATTTCAGGGAGTGCCTTCCAGATAGTTCTAAAGGGATCTGAGTCTCCTTTTCCTCCTTCATAAAATGAGGAAAAGTAATTATAACTGTACCTCATAGTAATCTCTTAAGATAAAAGGAAATGCACGTGTGTTAGAACAATAAGCATCACGTCAGTGGCAATTGTAATTGTATTCATTGTGCTTGGCACCTGGTAAGCCCCATGTCCATGGTTAAGTACCTTTAACTAGTTTGTTGGCCACAGTCAAAGCAGTGTTGACCCAATCAACACAGCCAAAGTGCTGCCATTAAAATACATCGACCTAAAATCAGCCATCTCCTTCAGCTGGATGTCTTGGCATGTTCTCTGACCCCCTCATCACTAAGTCTAGGTAGTTGCTGGACTTTGGGTACGACATGCGACCTCTTCTCTGGAAGGTCAGTGCATACACATCTTCTACCTTGCACTTGTTATTTCACAGTGCTCAGGTTGAGCTTAGGTCTGTGTATGTGTATGCTCTGCTAAAACAGATGTCACGGAAGAGAAGGAGCAGGCCCAAGAGGTGTGTGAAACTGGTCCTCAAATATCTGAGTCCATCAGTTTAGCTTAAGCTCCCAGGTATCTTCTGGCAATTTCAGTCATGATCTGTAAGAAAACAAAAAATTCTTTAAAAAAAAAAAAAAAAAAAAAACATGGCAATTGGTAGGAAATAAAATGCACAACCCCATTATACAATACTTCCGTTTATACAATTTCTCAATCATTGTCTTAATTGGCCGTGTTTCTTGACATGGCTGTGGCAGTTATATTATTTACAAGTCAAAACATTTTGAAATACTTGATGGCAGCAGTTAGTATGATGGATGTGCAGCGTGGTCGAAGGTGTACTTTATATTAGTATGGTCCACACAGGGAGACATGGAGACATTTCGTAGACTCACAGCCCGACCTTGCAGTGAATGATACAGAAAATACTGTTGAGACTACTTTGCATAGCATGTGAGCTACATGCTCGTGAGTTGTGGAGAAGGTCGAAATTAGAGACAGGAGAGGACGGAAGCTGGGAACCATACTAATGGGTTGTTGGTCAGCTTAGTGAAGATAGGAATGAAGAAAAATACGTTTATGGCTCTTTTCCTTTCTTAGTCGGCGGTTTTTTAAAGCTCAGAACATTTTATGTTACCATCTCACACTGCAATGAAGAGATGATAAAAATTAACCTGACAAAAATTTTTCATGATTTATTTATAGATTAAAGCCATATACTTCGTGCCACAAACATACACAATTATCAGTCAAATAAAAGAAAATGATAAATCAGAAATATGCAGATAAAAAGCTATTCTATTATGAAAAAGAACAAGAAGAAAAGGATCACGTGAAGGAGAGGGGAGGAAAACGGGGAGCAAGAGTTGGGGGGGTGGCAGAAGAGGAAGAGAAGAGCGAGAAAAAGTTGCTGCCTCCAATAACACTAGTTTGTGATCCAAAATCTGAAGCCTTGGTTGGCTGTGACTCCTGCAGCCCTTGGCCAGAGTGCCGCTCAGAACATCCTGGGCAGCAGTTAAACGCATTTAGTTTGGGGGTCTTCGGTGGGCATCTCCTTGTTGGCTTCAGTTTGTTTTCTTGAAACTATGTCTCATTCTATTCTTTGCACAATTGCTTAAACTCCTAGGCTCAGCTAAACTATACCTCTTCCCCAACCTCCTGTTGTCTGGGACAAAAGGCACAGGCCGCACAGCTGGCTCGTGTGCTAGCATCTTTGCCACACAGTCAAGAGCAGGACCGTAGGTCCCGTGCGCTAAGCATGTCACCCCCCCCCCCTTTGTCCTCTTCTTTCGCCCAGCTTGATCTCTGTCCACATTCAACTCCCTCCTTTATCCTATGACCAGAGGCACGTGTGGTCACGGTCTGACAGCGTGGCGCGATGGCCCCTACAGAGCTCATGGGCCACACAATCAAGTTCTTTCTAAAAACCTCATATTTTAGAGAAAGCTCACGACTCTGTATGGCGGTGGGGGGGGGGGCACATTCAGACTTAAGCTGCTGATTGTCAGAGCAGGTCCTGCCAGCCTTCTGAGGCATTTCCATTATTGTATCACTTTATGTTTTCTCTTTAAACTTAGTTGTGCCTCTATTATCCACTTGCTGCTCTATCGTCATTATTATGTTACTTTTTACCACTATTATGTAAGTTGTATGATACACTTGATAATGTGTTTGTCTGCAGCTACCAAACCAATATTTAATTCCATGAGAAGGACTGAAACTAAAACTGTGACATCCAGGCCAGGGAGGGAGAAATCCAGTAAGACAAAATTATCCCCCGTCAAGCTTAAAAGCCACACCAGAGGCCATCTTTGCACCTGCGAGAAACAGGGCCTTAAAAATACCAATATAACCTATCAGCAACCCTATAGTCCATCACAGAGGTAGAGCTGCCAGGCTGCGGCAACAGGCAGAGCTGGGATGTGTACAGTGAGTGCGCTAATCCTCAGAAGATGAGCCAGGCATCACAGATTTATAGACCACATGCACATAAGCAGACACTGTCATAGATGTTAGAACCTAATTAACTGTGCAAAATGACTAGGTATAATGCAATGAAAACTGACTTTGGAGCTGAGGTTTAGCACAATGGTAGAATGTCTGCTAGCACGCACAAGGCTCTGGGTTTACTCACCGATACCATATCATTCAGGCATGCTGGCGCTGACCTGTCATCGAGCGCTTAGGAGGTAAAGGCAGGAGGACCAGAAGCTCAGAGTCATCCTTGGCTACATAGAGAATTGGAGGCCACCCTGAGCTATGTGAAACCCTGTTTCAAAACCGCCAAAAACAAAAGTGAGGAGAGGAGGCCAAGCTCAGTGTGCTAAACTCACTTTTTTTTTTTAATTAATTTATTCTTGTTACATCTCAATGTTTATCCCATCCCTTGTATCCTCCCATTTCTCCCCCCCCCCCATTTTCCCATTATTCCCCTCCCCTATGACTGTTCCTGAGGGGGATTATGTCCCCCTATATATTCTCATAGGGTATCAAGTCTCTTCTTGGCTACTTGCTGTCCTTCCTCTGAGTGCCACTCCTTGGAATATACCCAGAAGATGCTCCAGCACACAACAAGAAAATTTGCTCAACCATGTTCATAGCAGCCTTATTCATAATAGCCAGAACATGGAAACAGCCTAAGTGTCCCTCAGTAGAAGAGTGGATAAAGAAACTGTGGTACATATACACTATGGAATACTACTCAGCTATTAAAAACAAGGAATTCCCGAAATTTGTGGATAAATGGATTGAGCTAGAAATGATCATAATGAGTGAGTTAACCCAGAAGCAGAAAGAATCAAATGCTAAACTCACTTTTAAAGAAATGTAAAAAGATACGCCTTAAATTATTTTAACTACCAAGTGATGCAGTATTAGAAAAATCCACTTCCTCGTTTGACTCTCCTTTCCCCCTGCCTGCCTTCACTCCACACAGGTAACTGCAATTTAAGCTTGAGAAGTAGTGTTCTGTATATTTTCTCTGCATACATAGTCACAGATATTCACAGGATCACACCAGGCTTTCAGATACTCAGTTTTGCTGTTTGCACTCTAGCCTTTAAAATATATTTTTCTACCTCTCTGTGCGTATGTATCTGTGAGCATGTTCAGGGTGTATATGTGCACACAGAAGCCAGAAAAGGGCATTGCCTTTGAGGCAGGGTCTCTCTTTAAACCTGTGGCTTGCATTTTTTTAGACAAGCTCTGTTCATCCATCCTACTGTCTACACACACACACACACACACACACACACACACACACACACACACACACACACACACACCCAATACCTTGGATATGAGGTTACAGAGGCTTGTGGGACATCTGGCTATTTGAGGTGCTGGGATCCAAACTCATGTTTACTCAGCAAGTGCCCTTAACCACTGAGCCATACTGCCAGCCCCTTATTCGCCTTTTTTATACTCAGTTTACCTCACTTGTTTATTTATTGCATTCTTGGAAATCCTTTTAATCAATACACTTGGAATGAATATTTAGCTGCCCTATTTCTTGTTACCACTACAAAATATAAAAAACAACATTTTATTTAATCATGTATTTGTCAGATAAATTCAGGTAAGAAAAGCTTATGATTTCATGCTTGAAATTTTCCCATTGTTCTTGGGATGCCACTTTGGAGCTAAGGCTATGCCAATGCAGGACACAAAACAAAAAACCAAGCAACAATGGCACTTAGGTGACGAGAGCATCTTTACATCTCCTGCACCGGGAATACTTCACTTGTGATTTCTGCTGGAGACAGCAACTTCTATGTACCTAAAAAATTTTGAATCTCCTCTCAGTGACACTGACAGGGAAACAGTGTGTCCACCCAGGCTACTTACAATTACAGTTTCCACACATGGCGTCTCCACACAGGTCATCAGCAGCTGCAGGCCCAGAGTCTGGTGAGGGACAAAGATCTAGAGTCTTGGATCTTCACTAGTTTGCAAATGAGTTGAAAGCCATGGCCTCCACTTGATGCTTTCACAGCCTTCCATAGGATGAACAGTGGGGACATTTTTCCTGGGACGATGTCATTCCAACTGTTGTAATCCATGCTTCTGTATCCTTTCCAGGGCTGGCCGTGGACTGTATGGGATAGACAGCATGCCTGACCTCCGCAGGAAGAAGACGCTGCCTATTGTCCGCGATGTGGTGCGTTGCTGCTGTTTACCTCTCACTGGCTGCATGCCTTTGTATTTTCTTTGTTAAAATGCAAAGCATTTCTAGTTGACTACCTAGCCCCTCAGTATTTCATAGGATAAAATAGCCTAGGCCAGAGTCTGCCCATCACCAAGGCATTCATTATTTCTTTAAAAATGCATCTGATGAGAGAAATGACGCTAACCTTTCAGCTGATTTTTTACATCAGTGGAAATTACAAGTTTTCAAGTTAAATTGACTTTGTAATTGAGCTAAAAGAAATAGCACATAAAACAAAGGCAGCCGTCAGGGCTTTGATGTTCAGTACTGTGGGGGTTTATAAGATTGATTTACAAAGTTTAAGTGGTTCCTTGGGTTTCTTCACTTCAGCACAGTGGACTCAAGAGTTTATAATGGAAGCAAATGGTGCTAACCAAACCTCTGACATGTAACAATTGACTCTGGCTAAATTACTAAGGTCCTCCATCAAAGGAGATTGCAGTTCCTGGGTTGCTGACATTTGTGCCAGTCCTGAACATGACTCTGAAGAGCTCCCTTCCTGTAAGGGACCACACAGAAATGCCAAGAACTGACCATGGGATGGTGGTCTGTGTTCTGTCAATCAGTAAAAAAAATAAACGATTAAAAAAATAAATGCCCAGACATGGAGAGGCGTGTCAGTGGTTAAAAAGACTTGGTGCTCTTGCAGAAAACCAGAGGTTGGTTCGCAGTGTCCAAGTTCACTGACTCACAACCATCCATAACACCATCTGAGGGGACCTGCTCCTCTAGTGGCCTCTATGGGTACATGCACACCATAGCGTATAACATGGATGCACACACATGGATGAAATTGAAAGAGAAATCTTTTTTTTAAAAAACCCTATTGCTGTATCATCGAGACTTCTTGAAGACCAGGTGTAGTGGCACACAGCTGTGACAATAGTACTTAAGAGCCAGAGACAATGTTTGGGGCCAGAACAAATCACATTTTCCTGTGGGAATGTAATCTTTTTAACAGTTTATTATAAAATAATTACATCACACAAAATAATTTCCCTTTTAGCATCAATGAGCATAATTTTTATACCATCAATGTTTGGTTTTGCTAACAAACCCTTTAAAAAGTAATCACTTTAATTTTAAAATGAAATGGTGTGGGGCTAGAGAGATGGCTCAGTGGTTAAAAGCACACACTACTCTTGCAAAGGACTGGAGTTTGGTTCCCAGCACCCATATTAGGTGTCTCACAACCACCTGTAATCCCAGATCCAGGGCATCTGACACCCTCTTATATACTCTGCGAGTGCCTGCACTTCTCTCTCTTCTCTCTCTCTCTCTCTCTCTCTCTCTCTCTCTCTCTCTCTCTCTCTCTCTCTCTCTCTCTCTCTCACACACACACACACACACACACACACACCTCCAAAAGGCTAAATAATAAAGATGGTAAAACATGAGATCTTACAGTGGAAAGCATTGCATATTGTATAGTTATCTCAGATTCTTGCAAGGACAGTGTGGGCATTAAAAAAAAACATTACACCAAGGAGACATTGTTATGTTTTCCCCATTTCTCATATGTTTAAATGTTTACATTTTGCTTTCTTCGGCTCCTGGACTCTTCAGGCCATGGTAAGTGCTTTCAATTTATTTCCTCATTCCCTGCTTTTCTCAAACACACACTGATTTTATTCACCAGATGAAAAGAGGACTAAAAGAGCTGCTTGGAAATAGGGAGTTTAAGTTCCCATATGTATCTGTAATTCCAGCAATTGGACGGTAGAGAGTGATGCCCTTTCCATGAGGTAGAGGCCAGCTGAGTGTGCATAGTGAGTTCCAGGCTAGCCAGGGCTCCATAGTGATACACACATATACACGTGCTGCTGGGAGGGGTGTACTCTTCAAGAATTCAACATCAAGTTCCATTCTGTGAAACTAAAATACATATACAACAAAACTAAACACAAAAGACATGTAAGGTAACTATAAAATTAGGAACAAATGCTTCACAGTGATTAATTTTAACTGTCAATTTGGCACAGCCTAGATATATATATGGAATTTCCTTGATCAATAAAAATGGTGGGTGGCGCCATTCCTTAGGCAGTAGGGTCTGGACAGTACACAATAGGAGGAAGCTAGCAACCCAGGCTGCAATTACTCTTTCTCTGATCTTGACTACGGATATAATGTGACTAAAGGCTTGAGTTCCTGCCTTGACTCCCCCTTCCCCAAAATGGTGGCCTGTAACCTGAATTTATAAGCCAAATCAACATTTCTCACCCCCTAGATGTTTTATCCCAGCAACAAAAATGAATGAGCATGCTTATTAAGGGTGAAGAGTATAGTTATCTTGGGTAAAACCTTTAGAAGAAGCCCTCTGTAGGTTGACACAGTGAGTAGGGATGGACACGGGACAACTTGCTTACTTATGTGTATGTGAAAGTTCATTGGTGTGGCTTCATGACCTGAGGGTGTGAGCCCCGGCAGGAGGGGCTATAGGGGTGCATTATTCTAGCATGGTGCTTGGGTAGAAAAGAGGTAGTAATGGTTTCATTTTGTAAGAATAGAAGTAGAAAGGATTTGACTGCTATTTAAGATGATGCCCATCCAGGTACCATGGTACTCCCTCACTTGGAAGAGTGAGTGGGAAGATGTATCCCTACTGGTATGCAGAATATTCTAGGAAACACCCTAGAGAACATGCAGTGTCAGGTGAGGTTCAGATCAGCATGTTTCTTGACAGATTGTGACTATCTGTACCCTGGGGGATAACAACATTCTAGAAGCCTCTTGCTATCTCAGAAACTATTAAGTAGTCATATCTCTTGGATGGACTTCAGTCTTGTCAAGGGTCAGT
Source organism: Acomys russatus (assembly GCF_903995435.1). Classification (NCBI taxonomy): domain Eukaryota; kingdom Metazoa; phylum Chordata; class Mammalia; order Rodentia; family Muridae; genus Acomys; species Acomys russatus. The sequence goes on along the minus strand of NC_067168.1, from coordinate 2,341,121 downwards.
GTCAGGCTGGGTTTGGAGTCTCCAGCTTTGAGCTTCAGTGGGTTCCAGTCAAGCTGGTCTGGTGGCAAAGCTCTTCTCATCAAAATAGCGACAGCTAGCATTGTTACATCTTTGCTTTTCTGAAATGCATTCAAGCTACCCTCTCCATATATTAATCCATCATAATCCTGTCTATTTCAGACCCTGGCTGCCAGGAAATCTGGTCTGTCCCTTGCTATGGTCATCAGGACATCACTGAACAATGAGGAGCTGGTAGGTACCTCACCAGTTGCTAACTGTGTTGGTTAGACTCTCAGAAGCGTAGCCACTCTATTTGAGACACTCATTTGTCGTGCATAGCTTAATGTCCCAGGAGTGACTGGGAACACAAGGAAAGCCTGGTTGGCCCTAACTAAACTTCCTGAGAGCTCTGGCTTCACTACAGATCATGCTCACACACTTTTTGTTTGTAATGATTGTTATTCTACCCTGGTAGCACTTACCTGTTTAGCTACACACCCTCCCACCTGAAAACTCCTAGAGGTATTTTACACTAACGTTTTTTTTAACTTAAAGCAGCCTCTCCCTTCTGGTTGAATTTCTAGTTTCCTCCATTTCCAACATTTCACTGTGACCTTCACGATGTGGTGTGCTGTGCTGTGTGCTATGCTGTGCTAAGGTTAGGCTACTAGATTCCACATAATGAATATTCTTATTTCTTCAAATTATACCAATTCTTATCTATAAAGTGAAGTACCTGCAACACGGAGGATTATGGGAGTACACGTGTGCTTGTCGTTTGGCTAACACGGGGATCAGTGAATAATACCAATGAGCTGCTGTTCTGTTCCTTATCGTGTTGGATATTAGCATTTTGCATAAACTTCTCTGGCGTTCTGGCAGGCAGTTGTGTGTGCCATTCATTGTTCTTGTTAAATCCTCTCCTCACCACTGCTTAGAACAATGTCAGGTGCACGGAAGATGCTCTATAAGGTCTTGTTGACTACAAGAGCCATCCTGCTTAGACGACAGGAGGAGGATGCCAGGATCTAGGTCAGCGATTCTTAAGCCTGGCTCATTAGAAGCGCAGAGGGAGCTTTAAAACCTGCTGATAGCTGGTCACTCCCGGCAGTTCTCGTGTAATTGGCTTCAGGCACAGCCTGGGGAGAGAGGACTGGTTAACAGTGTGTGCCTTGCGCCTTGAAATGTCTCAGAGTCCTTCCTTACAGGAGCTAATGTTTCCCCTCTCTCTCTCTCTCTCTCTCTCTCTCTCTCTCTCTCTCTCTCTCTTTCTCTCTCTCTCTCTCTGTTATCCTCATAGGACAAAAATTCTGTGAACATTTCATATCTTGTTTGAACTGTCACTATAGACGACATTTGCTAAGACACATATGTCATATTTTTTGCTCTGCTTCCTGTCCTTGTCCTTCTTACATCTCTAAATTCTTTTCCAGACCTTTCTATCAGAATGCAGCCCCTGTGCACGCACACACACACACACACACACACACACACACACACACACACACACACACACACGTGCATGCACGCATGTAGACACACTTCAGGTGTCCACTCAGAGGTGTGATGGGATGGAGAGAGCCCTGCTGTTCCTTGCACATATCCGTCTGTGTATCTTTCAGTTGCAGCTGGTTAGTGCATTCCCCCATCCAAGTACTAAGCAGACCACGCCCTGCTTAGCGTCAGACCAGGGGAGCCTGGCTGCTGCACAGGGAGATGCGGCTGTCGTCTTGATGCGTTTTCTGTTGTGCCACAGAGCACAGATCTTTTTCTTACCTATCAGATTTACGACATTCTGTAATATTTTGAATATAATTTAGACACAACACGAAATCCTCTGCTTCTGGCATAAGAGAAAAACTCTTAATGAATTTCAAGCAATTTGGTCATTTTCTCCTGAGAAAATAGAGTTGAAGGATCCTTACTAATAACTTCCGTATTTTGACTTTTCTTATATTTTGAAACATGGCGTTCTTCTAGTGTTGTACTCAGTGGCCATGTTTTCCCTACTCCTAGGCCTTAGATGCAATCTCTGGTAGCACAAAAACAAAAAGTCACAACCAAAAAGACCTATTTCCAAGTCCTTTCACTACATGGCAGTATTTCATATTATTTGAAATGTGAATATTTATTCCAGTGAACAATAGAAGCCAGCGGGATGTCTCTGCATTTCCTGAGACCCAAGAGAAGGACCGCAGCATCTTCCCCTCAGAAGTAAATTACTTACCAATCTATTTGTCGGCAACCTAAAAATAGCATCTTACTTGTTTAAAGAGCCCTGAGCAGCGGGCCTCTCTGGGGCGTGTCCGATGGATGGATGAATGAACTTGCTTTAGCTCCCTCTCAGATCCACCAAGCTCATTTCCCTGGGGCCCCTGTCTTGAAAAGTAATGAAATATGACTTGTGTAGAGCAGGCATATTAAATGTCACTCCTGACAAGCCGTCAGGTTCGGTCATTACATGGGCAAATGACATAAATGCTGAAGTGAACGGTTTCCACACTGCATCTCTGAAGTCCTTCTGGGCACTCTGAATTGGACCAAAAAAAAAAAAAAGCACGGGGTGTCACCTGTGTGTGAAAGAATTGATCTGGCTGCCAGGGAAACAGCAGCAGGTGGTGGCATTTCAGTATTAGAGAGACAGACAGTCAAAAGCGCAGTCCTCTCTTCCAAGAGAGGCAGGGCTCTAGTGTCTGCAGTGTCACACGGGGCAGTCAGCTCGTGCACAGGTATGCCTCCCTGTCTCCTGGCAGTTGAGGCTTGAGCTCTTTTCTCAGAAGGGCTGACATGGAAAATAACAGTCGGGACACAGTTTTAAATTATGTCTTACTCACAAGTACTTTTACCGGTCTGGCTTCTGTTTTTCTTTTTTAGAGGTTTTGCTTTTAAGTATGTGGTTGCTGGGAATTGAACTCAGGTCTTCTGTAAGAGGAGCCAGCACATTTCGTCTCTAAGACATCTCTGCTGCAGAGACCTCTGTTCTTTATCAGCACAGTCTTTGGCTTGAGATTTTGGGGGACACAGTTCCCCAGTTCCTCACTCAAAGACCTAGGGCAAGTCACAAACACTCTCCTGCCACTGAGCTTTTAATGTGTTAACTAATATAAGCATATTGGGGTTTTGTATATATTATATTATTATAATTATAAAAATATAATATATTTGGTATATATTATACATCCATGTACATACAATATAACATAAAATATGTGAATAGCTACCTTTTATGTACATATTTACATTCATAAATCAAAATAGCCTTTGGTTGGTCATATCCTTGGACACTTGTGACACCTGTTCTAAACTAGCTTCAAAAGAGCAGCATGGGAGTTTCCTTGTTTTGAGATCTCGGATCATTTTCAGGAGTAAGGTGCCATGCCAAACTTGTCTGAAATCACTGGAACCCAATGCTTATTTGAGGGTGGTCATAAGACCCCTGCACCAGTCACTTCATGTAGCAATCCAACCACGTTCTTTAAATACTAGTTCTTGACTTGGCTTTGAATTTATACTCCTGAACCTATGAAAGATTGTCTTTCCTCCACTGTTATTGTTGTCACAGCCAGTGCTAGGAATTGTCCCCAGGCCTCACATACTCTTAGCCTACACTTTGCCACTGGCTGACGATATTTACCTTCTTTTTCTATATTTTAGAATTCAGTACTGGTTAATTGATTATATAATTAAGATTGGAAGAATATATGTCTTTATAGTATTATCTACTGAATTTTATCAATTTTGTAAAATCAGCATCATCTTTGCCAATTCTAGGTCTTTTCTTTGTTTTCAATCAAATCTTTCTTGTATTTGCTCTCCCCACCCCCACCCTGTTCCCTGTCCAGTTTAGTTTACTTTGGGTTGGTTTATAGAAGGTCTCCTTGCTGTCGGCTAGGCTGTCACTGTGCTCAGCAGCAACCCTCCTGCCACAGCTCCCCAAGTGATGATATTACCATGTCCCCTGACGCCCACTAAAATGCTAAAACGCCCAACCTTTTTTCATGGGTTCTGCCAGATGACTCATTAAAATGTAGTGCTTGGCAGGGAGGTCAAAGGTTAGAGTTTCCACATTAAAGTGGCTACAGTTTCTTCTTCTGGTCCAATTCACACACAGTTTAGCTCCTTGCACTTAGCAAATTGGTCTTCTCTGGCCACTGTATAAGTGTGTGTGTGTGTGTGTGTGTGTGTGTGTGTGTGTGTGTGTGTGTGTGTGTGTGTGTACATATCCATAAGTGAATATATAAGTTTTCTTTGAAATCTTGGTTTGGAGAAAGACTGGCACTTATAATGTTTGGAAGATCTATATGCATTGTTTTTGGGGGTCCATCCATGTGGAAATAGACCACATATTCTATGCTGTGTGTACAGTCCTTGGCCTTCACATCACCCACTGTATCCTTGTCTACCCTCTTTAGGAGTTACCCTCAAATTTCTTTGGAGTATGATAACTATCATCTCTAATGTAATAATATAAGTAAAAATCATATTATTTACCATCTTCCCTTATATGTGTCTGCAGCGTGTGTATGCGTATAGCATAATGCATATATACATAGATACACACAAATATGTATAGATACAAAAAATCTAAAATATATATATACATGTAAATCCACAACATATGTGTACATGTGTGTGTGTGTGTTGTTTGTTTTTAACTCTAATAAAACTTCATCTAAATAAATATTAAGACCATGGGTCAGCATTCCATGGTGGCTATGCTAAAGAGTTATTCCACTTTGAAACTGTGTCCATTTTTACACTCATAAACTTGTAGCAGTATTGAGTCCTCCTGCTCAAAGGCCATTTCAAAGGTCACATTGGATACAATGTTCACTCTGTGGCTCTCACTGATGCTTTTGTGTACAAGTGCTAAGCCTGCTGTGGGACACTCATGCATTTCTTTCCTGACTGGTATGCACTGAGTGCAGGAACATTGTTTCAAACAAGAATCATGCTTTTCTTCAAGCTATCAGAATGAGACTGTTTTAGAGTATATAAAGTTGTTGGTTTACATGAGAGAACTCAAAGAAAGCAGTGAAAAATGGACCTTCACTGGTTAACACTGCAGCGGGATGCCGGGGAAGAACATGGCGCAGAGGCAGCCGAGCTTTGCTCCTAATGTGTCTATTAACATTGGCAGATGGCACACTGATGATGGCTTACGACACCACTCGCTGCTTTTGGCAAGCAGCCTGATTGCTTTATTTTGTAGTCATTGTATATTCTTCTGATGCTTACAAGAAAGAAGTGCATTTCTGTCCAGTGTCCTCATGTGTCAATAAAATAATATATTAAAGTAATACACCTAGCTTCCTTCTCAGCACAGAGATTTTTAAACAAAATACTTGTTTAGAACCCAAACAGCCTCTTCATTCTTCTTGGCTGTAGAGGCTTTTCAGGACGTGAGATAATCCGTACTCCCCTTTAAAGAGTCTAAGGACTGTCTGCATACACTCAAAACTGGTCTTCCTTGTTTAAAATCTGTTAAGTAATATTAAAATAATGTTGTTTTTCTACTTTTACATAGATAAAACACTGGAAGGCCATGTATGGAACCACACCTAACTCAGAAAAAGAAAACTTAATTGTATACTTTTTATTTTTGATTTCAGTGTCTTTCTATTTGATACATTATTTTATAGTATGTGGGATTTACTGTACTTTGAAAAAAAGTACAATGTATTTTAGAATGTAGTATTTATTGTGAAAGGTCTCAAAGGTTTAAAATAGATTAGCAACCAGCCATTAGCCAAAGGGAGCCCTTTAAAATATCACATTCTTTCACTAAATAGCTCTGGCTAGTTGCTCAGTGAATTGTTGTGATCCACCAGTTGCACTGTTTGAAGGCTGAAGTGTTAACAAGGCTCCCCAGTTAGGAAGGAAGGGCCTGAGTGGAAGATGAAGTAGCATTGTGATGTTTCTAAAGGGTTGTGGCTAGCATCAAAGATGCTTCCCACATACTTAATTTTACTACGAGCCAACTAAGGTTAAGTAAGGTCAGTCATGTAAATTAGTGTTTTGAGTTAATAAGACAGGGGCTAGATTAGGCTCAGGGCACTGCTGTGGGTGGTAAGATATTCATCCATGCCCTCTTGGAGTTTGTGATATAGTGAGGCACAGCCACGAGCAGGTGGTTAGAACTACAGGCAACTGTGGAAGGACCTGGGTGAGAGTGGAGCCCAGTCCAGTCTGTAAGACCATTGGGGAGCACTTTAGTTAAAATGACCAAATTGGGCCTTAAAACAGAATAAGCAAGCAGAAGGACAAGTTAGAAATCACCACTTACATCAAAATCAAAGGCTCTCTGAAAATGGCAATTTCAGTGGAAAAATGACAAAATGGTCCATTTTGTGTTAAATTTTCCCAAATCCACTGACTTGTTCTACCTTGTCCCTGCTCTCATCCTCACAGAAAATGCACGTCTTCAAGAAGACCTTGCAGGCGCTGATCTACCCCATTTCTTCCACAACCCCACACAACTTTGAGGTCTGGACAGCTACCACGCCCACCTACTGTTACGAATGTGAAGGGCTGCTGTGGGGCATCGCAAGGCAAGGCATGAAGTGTCTGGAGTGTGGGGTGAAATGTCACGAGAAGTGTCAGGACCTCCTCAACGCCGACTGTCTGCAACGTGAGTGCGCAGGCTGTAGAACCCACCATGGGTCTTCATGACAGATCTCCACAGCCTGTTTTATCAATATACTCTATGTGCTTTCTCCTACCACCTATAAAAAAAAAATGAGGCGCTGATGGCTCATCCAGCCATAGAGTTGATAATATAGCCACTGTTCCTTTTCACCTCTCTCTTGTCGTAATAGCAATTTGACCAAACAAGAAGAATAAAAGGTTCATTTCATCCTACAGATCACAGCCTACTATTAAGGGAAATCAGGATGGGAACTCAAGTAAGAATTGAAGCAGAAAACAAAGAGGAATGTTGCTTATCGGCTCACCCTTTGGAGTATGCTTAGCTATCTTTCCTAGAAAGCCTAGGACTACCTGCCTAGGGAACTATGCCCACCCCAAAGTGGACTGGGTGTGCCCACACTCCTTAACAATTAACACAGTCCCTCTCAAGTATGTCCATTGGCCAATATGATTGATGCCATTCTTCAGCGGACATTTCCTTTTCCCAGGTGACTTTAGATTGTGTCGAGCAGACAATAGAAACCAACCAGGGCACCCCCATAGGATTGAACTAGGAGCTAGACACCACTAGACTCCTCAGAAGGAGTCCTCTGGCTGAAAGTGCATCCTCAGTAAGTGTGCAACCTCAAAGTGACCTCCAGTCTGCTCTGCTAATGTGATTGTGACCATATATAATGTTACTCAAACTGCAGTCAGGACGCACCTCTGAAACTAGAGCTATGGGATGCTTTTCCAATTATACTTTTTACGTCTTGACAGGGGCGTCCTTCTGCACATCGTCTGCATGGATGTTAAGATTGGGCCTAAATGTTAAAGGCAGATGCAACTAGGCATATGACCCATATGGTGTTTTCTTAGTTCCACACGAATTTGTTTCCTTGAAGTGAATGAGTATGGCTAATAAATTTTACTTCAGAGATTTATTGAAAAGGCTTCATGTCTGTGTTAACTCTAGTATACTGTAGGCCATGTGTTGGCAAGGTCTTTATGCTTTGATTCTTCTGAATAGACACAACTCACTATTCTTTTTATTGCAATTTATCTTAAATTTTTGTTGTTTAAAATTATTTATCTGATAGCAGATCCAGAAACGCTATGTATAAGTTCACTCTATGCCCCTGAACATTATTCAGGAAATCTCTTTGAAAAACTTCATCAATGAAATCTACTTATATGTGAGTGCTGGTTTGCAACACACTGCCTTCTCATAGCAGCATATTCTCTCTCCCTCTCTCTGTCTTTTATACAATGAAGTCGGGTTAAGGCTTGTGGACTGCCTGGAATTGAGTGAGGCAAAGGAAAGCATGAGACGTTGGTGAGAGTTGGCCAGCTGTGGTCAGTAACGTACATAGAGCTCTCTCGTGTTTTATGCATAGTAACATTCCCCCAACACAATCAGATCAGACCAAAACAAAGGATAAACAATCTATATTTTGACAAAATATTCAGTTTCCCACCCATCTATCCCCTTACTTCTAAACCTTGAGGCAGAATCTCCTGTGACTCAGGCTGACCTTAGATCACCAAGTAGGTGAGAATCACCTTGAGTTCTTGATTCTTCCATCTCTATATCCTGTGTGCTGAGGTGAAAGGTGTGCATTCTCAGGCACAACTCCTTCTTTGAAAAATGTATGATTAGGAATGATCCTTAGAAGAGGGGGTGACTCAATATTATTCATTCAACTTAATTACAAAATTGCATTATCTAATTAAAATCTAATTTAGGGGGTGGAGAGATGGCTCAGCAGTTAAGGACATGCATTGCTTTTCCAGAAGTCCTGAGTTTGGCTCCCAGAATTCACATTGGGTGGCTCATAACCATCTGTAACTCCAGCTCCAAGGGATCCACTCCCCCTTCTGGCTTCCATGGGCATTGCACACACACACACACACACACACACACACACACACACACACACACACACACACACAAATAAAAAGTAAAATCTTTAAAATTTAATCCTTGTGCTTAAAACAAATTGTAAACAAGCATGTTCATAGCTGAGAACAATAGAACACTAACAGATATAAAAAGTATTGCCACATAAAAACAAATGTCACGAATCTCTTAGAGAAAAAAAAATAATAAGGTGACTTGGATCATGCCTAAGAAATGGACTTGTTCCTTTTTCAGTCTTTCAGAGTAAATATTCCCACATCCATTAAACCCTAGGAATATTTCCATGTTCTATTTCTATGTCTTAAACCGGCATTTCTTATTTTTATATTGCATAAATAATATAATTAAAACTTTCATTGAGGTTATTCATTAAGATGAACTTAAATTAATTAAGACAATGCCCCATAGACATGCCCTAAGGCCCCATGGATAATGTGTTGTTGACACTGTCTTCCCAGGGCATTCTCGGTTGTATCAAGCTCATAATTAAAGCTATCTGTATTGTGTATACTTCTGTGGTAATTGGTGTGGGAAAAGCCAGCCCATAATGGGCAGCACCATTCCCTAGGCTGGAAGCCAAGAGCTGGTAGATTGTATAAATTTAGTTTAACATTCTCAAGCAAAGAAGAGCCATGTGTGTGTGTATTCGTTTCTCTCTGCTCTTGACTGAATGTGATGTGACTTCCCTTCTGTGATGTATTGGGTTGTAACCTGAGACTGTGAGCTAATAAAAACACTTTCACTTCTATTTAAAAAAAAAAAAGATGCACTTACATACTTACATGTAAGTTAGAGAAGTGAGGAGGACAGGAAAGTGTCATATAATAATCAGGGTAGATTTGGTTACCCCAGGAGGGGACAACATTTTCCTTACTAGTCCTTTTTCCATAAAATCAACATTTCCACACTGAGCAGAATGAAGTTCTGTGTGTGTGTGTGTGTGTGTGTGTGTGTGTGTGTGTGTGTGTGTGTGTGTGTGTTCTGTTTTGTCTCGCAGCTTTTCTTAAGAACTAACAAGAAATTTTGAAAAAGAAATCTCCCTCCGAAATTGATGACCTCTTCTTTAGAAATGTCTCTTTGTTATTTTGACCAGGAAGTTGGTGTTGGTTTGTATTTGCAGATGCAAACACAAGCCTCCCAAGTGCTGAGGTGACAAGTGTGAGCCATCATGCTTGGCTCACAATATCTTCTTCGACTGTCCTCACGGTGCAGAAAACCTTTCACTGAGGTCTCACTCATACAAATATAGAAACAACAAACATGTTAGATCCGAAACTAACTAAGCCCCAGAGTCCAACAAAAGATGTGTTTTAGCCTATATTAATTCCCACAACGCCAGAGAGTCTGTCACCAAGTGTTCAGCAAGCAGGCCTTGTGAAATGTGCCCTCTGTCTCCTCCACTGAGGCTGTGCCATGCTTCTGTGTCCTGATGCAACCCCATTTAAACTCAAAGCATTAATAAGATCTGGCTATTTCTGTTGTTTGCAAATTGGATATTGATTCCTCTCCCTCTGTGGTCTCATGCCCAACGTCCACAACCACGATATTTTGAGACACTCAAATAGGTTGAATATATTGAGCATCCCCCATGGGTAGAGGATTTTCTCTTGGAAGAAAGTAAACACTATTTACTTCTCTATAACTTAGCACTTGTGTAAGCTCTAGAGATGCTTAATAAATGTGGGATAAACAATGGATAAAGGCATAAAAACTACAGTGAAAAGTAGCCAGGCAGGAGAGGAGGCACTAGGGGGATGGCTTGGTGAATATAAGCAGTGGCCAAACACTCATACACATAAAATAGAAATAGATAAGGATTGAGCATCTCTCTGTATAACCACACACAGTCGGAGACACTAGACCAATAGATAGAAGAGCTGAGTGGACTGTTGATCTCAGAGGGTCTGGTGTCCTGTCAAAAGCTAAATGATTATTTCAGGAAGGGTTTCAACCAGAAGCCAGGTCTGAACGCACACACTAGTGTTCTTTCTAACTTTCAGATAAATGTGTAAAATTGGCCAAACGTTCTAACTAGAGCCCCTGAACCTGATTCTTGGCACTTTCGTGCCTTTTCTCTCGATGCCAGTCTGCGTAGGCATCTATGCTGTGCTGTCCTGGGTTTTCCAGGGGTCTCTCTATGAGTCCTCGTGGCTTGGCATGCACACCCAGCCCAGTAGTTGGCCCCTCACACCACCAGCTCTTGTTTCACCTACACTCATGCTGAGTTTTCAACAACACAAGGAGATACAATGAACTAAGGAGAAAAATCAGTTTGGGTAACAGTGGAATCAGCAGTTGAGTTACCTTGGCCCAATAATTAGTCCATTAAATACCTAGATGAGTAGAGGGCAACCTTTACATGCTCTGGTCAGCCGTAGGAGAGGGCACGGGAAGGAAAGTGTGCCCACAGAACACCTGAGGCGAAGCAACCCTGAAGCACACACGGTGCATGCTGAGAGACTCCATTTAAAAGGTCTGACCTCCAACTCTCCTGCCACTATAATTTCGTGTGAATTAAGTGATGCTTTGCCACTTTCATAGATGCACACACAGTGTACTTTGATCCTGTTTGCCCCGATTACTATCTCTTATTCCTTCCCCTCCCTCTGAATTGCTTCTTACCAAATTGTCCCCTCCTACTGTGTGTGTGTGTGTGTGTGTGTGTGTGTGTGTGTGTGTGTGTGTGTAACCAGTGAGATTAATTACAGCTGCTTGAATAAGTATGGGACCATAGGCATAGGCATAGGCCATAGGCAACTGACCAGTAGCTACACCACTGAAGAAAATAAGTGATAACTAATCCCCCCAACACACACACACACACACACACACACACACACACACACACACACACTTAGCTACCAATAGTTCTTCATATAAGGTTACTGACTTATAAGGCTCTTCCTGATCCAGGTAGGAGTATTTATGCCAATCCAGAGCATGTCTTGTGCAGGTAACCACAGCTGCTGGAATTCCGTGAATGCAACAACTGTGTCGTGTTCTGAAGCAAGGTTCAACAGCACTCCTCCACGTCCTCCAGCTCTTGTGCTCTTATTTTTCTCCTTTTTCTGGGAGCACTAGGATCCTTGAAGAGAGTTATATAGACATCCCACTTAAAACCTCCTAACCTCATTCCTCACATAAAAGAAAGTTAATAATGCCTGCTCTCAACTCCAGCTACCATCCAAAGCTTCTCTCTCTTTCTCTCTCTCTCTCTCTTTCTCTCTCTCTCTCTCTCTCTCTCTCTCTCTCTCTCTCTCTCTCTCTCTCTCTCTCTCTCTCATATCTCTGTCTGTCTATCCCTGTCTCTGTCTGTCTGTCTGTCTGTATCTTCCCATCCATCCCCACACCCTATACACACTCACATGTGTACATGAACAATTTGACAACTTATTGAAGCTTGTCTGATTGGAACTTACACCGATGGACATAACCTCAGCTCTTTCTGTAATAGATAATTCAAAACAAAATGGTAATCTTTATGCTTTTAAACACTAATTAATGACCAACATTTATGAATAGTTTATATGAAAATTACTTAGTATTAATAATCTTTACTTCCTCCACAAAAAAAAATATAGCTCATCCAACTCTCTTAAAGTAGGAGGGGAAAAGTCAAACAGAAGTAAAGTCATGCTCACAGCACAGTCATGACACTATTTTTTAGTGAGGAAAATATCAATATTAAGACACGTGAAAGTTTCCATGGAGAATCATATGTTATTGAATTTGTCCTAGGACGTAGGAGAGAGTTCAGGCAAAAAGAACAGGTGGCAAGGTTGAGAAAAACTTTAGATGGAAAACCTATTCCCCTGAAGAAAAATCAATAAATCTCACAAGCTTTCATTTTCTGGTTTATAGTAGTCTAACCTCACCCCAGCTCTAAGCAGACATCACAAAGACTAAGTGGGCAGTGGGCCCAGCTGGCTTCCCTTCCAGTGCCGACCTCCAGTGCTGTTCCAGCCACGGTGGCTGCCTGTGTGCTGGATAGAGCTGGGATGAAGGAAAATTATTTCTCGTCAATCCTGCCCCGCACCTGTATCCCTGTGCTTTGCTGAGCATGGAGCCGTTTAAAGTTTTTCATGTGTTCATGTGTTCCTTTCATTTCTGAATAGGATATGAAGAAACTAAATGTGATAAAACAAACAAACAAACAAACATCTTTCTTTTTCAAGAGAGGGTTTCTTTGTGTAGCCTTAGCTGTCCTGGATTTGATTGTAAACCAGGCTGGCCTTGAACTCCAGAGATCCTCCTGCCTCCATGCCCTGGGTGCTGGGATTACCTTTCCTTCTTTAATCTCTCTCTTAAGTTTCCCTTGGCATATTTGAAAAATTGAGCACATTTTAAAATTATTGATTTGTTCCCTTAAAGCCGTTAAGATATTTTTGTTACCCTAATTGGGAAATCCCAGAAATTACCGATGAGATGCAAGAACTTGTCCTGATTTTTATTTTATTTTACTTATTTTTGTTCTATTTTTAATTTATCTTTAGTGAACACATTTCCCAAACTCCTCCTAGGCGACTGCATTTGCTGATCAGGATGCTTAACTGCAGAGGAGATGGCACATGCAGAGGCAGAGTGGAGGGAGTGGTTAGAGTTTGGCTTCCCTTGGGGGCAGATACACTGACAGTCAAGTCACTTCTGTAGAAGGTGGCAGTTCCTCAGGAGAGGGCCCCCTGCCCACATGCCCTCATTTTTATCACAGAGCCACCTACAGAGGTGGGAGAGATTCTTCATCACACCGCACCACAGTGCCTCCAGTTATAGGGCCTTTGTTTTCAAGAACTGTGGATTATCAGCTTCAAGTCTCCAAGGAGGAGGTGGCCTCTGGGGGAGTCGCAGGTCTGTTCCATGGAGAGACTGAAGGCATATGAAAGCAGGAGGGCTGGGGTTATCTCAGATGTAAAGCCACTAATGGGGAGGGTGGGGAGACGTCAACTCTGTGCCCACCTACATGATTCCCGGAAAGAAAACAGGCATCCAAAGAGGACCACCCACATGATGTCACAGGGAGAGGCACGTTTCTATGCTACAAACTGCTAGACAGCAAAAGCAGCACTCAGATGCCTCAACCCTGACATCCATCTGTGTGTTCTCCCTAGATGCTAACCCGCCACCACCAGGTCTGATAACCTCAAGCACTTGTAAGGGTTTTTGGGTATCTAGAAGCAAGTTAGCATGCTAACTAAAACCCCCAGATTCTTTGAACTTTAATGTCTTTCATCTTTAAGCACTGTATTGACCCCAGCTGGCTAGTAGCTTTGGAGACAGCAGCCTTTGGCAGGTACTGGGCGTGACCCTGTTAATGGATGCTTCACAGTAATGATGGTGTGAGCGCAAAGTCCTGTAATTCCTTGTTAGGATGAAATATGCTCATAGATGGCTCTGATCTTTGCCTGGTTGGCTTCTTTAAATCCCACATTTAATCAGTAGTAGATGAGGATAGCTGTCATTTTGCATTATTCTTTTTTTTTTTTTTTCTTTTCTTTTTGGTTTTTTGAGACAGGGTTTCTCTGTGTAGCCTTGGCTGTCCTAGACTCAATTTGTAGACCAGCTGGCCTTGAACTCACAGCGATCCGCCTGCCTCTGCCTCCCGAGTGCTAGGACTAAAGGTGTGTGCCACCATGCCCGGCCATTTTTGCATTATTCTTGAGTTCAGCCCTCACCTAACCCTCCTACGAGGAGATATTCCCATCATTCCCCTTTGCCTATGGAGGAGGCAGCTATGACTTAGGGTGAAGAAGTAACTATTGGGGTTGAAGTGAGGATCATTGACACGTCACTTGCTCAGCAGTAAGGAAGCCCCGGGGTAGAGTGTCATGCACTTCATAAAACCAACATAGCATTCCCTGCCCACCAGCACTTGGGATGCAGAGAAAGTTCAAGAACATGAGCCACTGCATGGCAAAATCCAAGGTCGGCATGAAACGAGACCCTGTCTGAAAGAAAGGGAAGAAGAGAGGAAGAGAGAAAGGAGAGGGGGGAGGAAGAGGAGGAAGAGGAGGGGAGGAACAGAGTGGGAGTGGAGTGGGAGAAAGGGATATGAGATGAGGTGGTAGGGCACTGGTAGGGAAGAGAAGGGAAGGGGAGGTTAGTAGAGGGAGGAGAGAAAAATTCACATGCAAAAGGCTGGTGCTCTGGTCCATTTTGGAACTCTATAGCAAATTACCCTAAACTAGGTAGATGCTGCATGGCAGAACTTCCCTTCTCACTGCATCACACCCCCGCCCCGCCCCAGTAACCTGCAATATTCACCCCACGGCCAGCTATTGATTTTCTGTGCTCCACAGGGTTAAGTGGTCTTCTCTGATAAGGACGCTAAGCATCAGTCGTCAGGGCTGTGCTCTCAGTGCCCTCCTATTCTCCTGAACGCCCGCCATCGGGCCCTGTGACTTTGCTGAGGAGGTTCAGTTCCAACATTAAGGGAACTGCAAGCATCCAGAACACATTAGCTAGGGGACTGGTAGGTGGGGGCTTGCCGCAGGCAGTCTCCTTTACCTAAACATTGCTAACTCCGTGCGCTCTCACCTATGGCCACGTGATCCTTCCGTGTGTAGCTGGGTACACGCCCTCCTATTGGTTTGACTGAGAGGCATGTGCTGTACAGATCAAGCCTAGTCCTGGTCTGGCAGGCTCAGCTTTCTGGTGACAGTCACAGCAGCCTTTGTTTTCTATGAATTCCAAATCTGAAGCCAAGGGCCACGTGTTTTTTTTTTTTTTTTTTTCTTTATAACTCTATTCTTCAGCACTTTAATTATTGTGCGTTGAGGAAAGTACTCCCTCCAGGATTATGGTCCGTGGCACAGTCTGCACAAAGCAGATGACTCAGTCAATGGACTGTGATTGGCTTTTTACCTTTAATTCCTTCAAGATCTAGTTTGGCATCTATGTCTATTTGGCACATGCTGTTTTCTAAACAGTGTGCCAGCTAGTAGGCTATACACAACAGAGCATGGCTCTACCAGCCAGAAAGACAGACAGACACACAGGTAAGTGGGTCATTTTAAGTGTTAAACACAGGGAGCCTTTGAGTGTTTATAAGTTTGCAGTGCTTGTATCACATGGAGGCGCTAGTGACACAAATGGCACCTGCCCTCTGCTTGTTTTCTGTGCTTAAGGACAGAAAGCGGATTGTAGACTGGAGAAGACTATATTTTCCATTAAGGAGAAAAATGAAGGTGTGTCCTGAGGCTAGGCAGTAACAGATTGCAGCAGGAGACCTAAAGAGTGCAGAGGCATTAGAACACCTGTGGAGCAAAGAAGCAAGGAGTGGGGCTGGGGACAAAGGAGAATGTTGGAGGTTTATATGTACATAAATATAAATAAATATACAAACATGCAGAATACATACATAAATAGAGGTGAAAGAAGCAGTGAAAGAGAGAAGCAGGCAGACCCACTTATTTGGAAAAATACTAAGGTTGTGAAACAGAAGGCTAATGAATTTCACATGAAGACCTACATCATCCAAATAATAAGTTAGAAAAGATAAAGAAAACAAGAGGTTCTGGTTGATAGTCCTGTGAAATTACATAGGAAGGAACACATTTCCCTGTTGGAATGTGTTCCCTTCTGTGTTAGACTGAATTTTCACTGACTAGAGAACACTGTTTTCTATCGAAGCCAAATTCTCTACCTGTTCTGTTGTGTGTGACTGCACTGCCCAGTCTGGCCATCGAGTGGTTTCAGATGGGCGAGGGAGGCTGCGTCTGGGCAGCACGCCATACGCGACAGGGAGGTTCGCAGCAGTGCGTCTCCTCTGATCTCAGCCACTCTTGATCACCAGTGTCTTAGGAAGCTACCAGGGTGCTTTGAACAACTTACATAAATGCTTATTTGCAGTTATCACTGATTACTTTGAAATAAACAGAATGAGCCCAAAGGACAAAATTTGTGACAAATTGCAGCAATTTTAAAAAAAAAACGGTCTGATTGGGAAATTAAGATGTGGGTTTGATGAACAATAGAGCAATAGAAAGGCCTCACAGTTCATCCGCTGAGTTAATTATGAATTCATGTCTGAAACTCTGATCAACGAACGCTCTTCAGAAACAAAATGCAAACACAGAAGAATTTCACAGCTTATGCATCTTCTCTGGAAATGACAGATAAGGGCCTTAAACTCAAGTGTCGGTTAGCCTTCCCTCCCTAAATTGGCAACCTCAGCTCACAGATCTGGCTGGTCCATACATATTCAAGCAGAAACACAACTACAACACCAAAAGAAGTGAGAGATTTTAAAGCCTGTTGTCAGAGGGTTGGTTCTTCGGGGTAAGCAGTCTCTTGACATGTAAGCTTTAAATCCTATAGCTGTTGCCTCTGTGAGCAGCTACCCTGTCAATAACACTCAGCTGGACGCCTCGCCTCCTGAGTTTTAAGGCCTAAGTCCTGGCCACTTGGTACCATAGGACTGGAGGACACTTTGTAGAGCCCCTGTGCTAGCCAGTGGCCACGAGGGTGTGAGGGTGGGAAGTGAGCATCTTCATGCTGCTTCTAACCCTCCAAACATCTTAGTGCGACTCTCGCTAAGCAACGTTCTCCAGACACTTTGGATCTTGCAGGTATTTTCTACCCATCTTGACATTTAAAGGGCATTCTAATACTTGAAGCCAGCTCTGTTAGGTAGGAGAGCCACACAGGCTAACCTAACTCCATCTCACTGAGTAAGTATTAGGTACTCTGTAGTCAAGCTGCTACTGGTAAATTGCAAACATGCTTAATTACTTAATGACACATAATTTACAGATACACAGCTGTTATGGGGTATGCTTTAACAGATGAGTAGGGTATTTACAATGCTTTTAACATGAGAGTCATTCTTTTATTTTTTTTTTTTTTAATCTTCCCATTTAAATATGATGTGAGAGCTGGTGGGTGAGATGGCAGAGCAGATAAACTGTGCTTTTCTACCAACAGTGCCAGGGTGAGTTTCAATTCCCAGGCCCACATGCTAAAAAGAGTTGAACAGACTCTTGATAGGCCCATGTGTGCCACGACACAGGCATGTGCACACATGTGCACACTCACATCCCAGGAGGCTACACATAGCAGTGAGGATACCCTGTGTGGATGGGGGAAGTTAAGGGCCACTGATGTGGTGTTGGGGAATGTTCCATAGCCAGGAGCATATGTAAAACACAGAATATCCAGGAAGCTGATGACAATCGCTAAACAAACAAATGCGTCCTATAAATCTAAAGGGTTTGAGTTGAAAGTGAAATTCAGCCCATTTGATACCTTGACTATGTTGGTGGGGCTTTACCTGTGCTGCCTGCTAGGTGCACATCACACAAACTAGTGGTGTCCAAATGGTTTTTGCAAAGAAGAACTTCAGGTGAATTTTGCACTATGTTTTGCTACGTAATGTGTAGAATGGAATTCTTTTAATGTAGAAGAGAACTCAACATTTCATTATTGCTCCTCCCACTGAGAATAAGTTGAATGAGCTCTGGATTATTGATTCCCAGAGAAATGTGCTACTTGTGTCCAATCCAGTTTTCAACTTTGCTTACAGTCATTGAATACATACACCCTGACTGATGGTATACATCCTTCATGTTGCTTTTAAGTTTTTGGTTTTTTTTTTTTTAATTCAAATCAAATACTTATAGAACTCCTTACTTTTTTCTGGTGTTTGTGGTCATATGGGTGATTGACTTCTACTCTTTACAAATTATGCTAATAAGGACTAATTGCTCTGGGTGCGGTGACTCAGTCTCCTGATGTTTAACAGAAAAGTCCTCCCAGCTCCTCTAAACAAAAATCTTGACACTCATGCATCTCCCTTTGAACCCATCACGTCCTGTAAGGTCAAACAGCACTGCTTTTCATTTGCAGAGCAGCAGAGAAGAGCTCTAAGCATGGTGCTGAGGACAAGACCAGACCATCATTCACAGCCATGAAAGAAAGGATGAAGATCCGGAGAGAAACAGGCCAGAGGTGTTTGAAGTCATTCAGGAAATGTTCCAGATCTCCAAAGAGGATTTTGTGCAGTACACAAAGGCTGCCAAGCAGAGTGTTCTGGATGGAACATCTAAGTGGTCAGCAAAAATAACCATTACAGGTAGAATATGGTTTTTAAGTGTGTTATTCCATAAAGAGGTTTTTAATGTGTCTTGGGAATCATCATTAATAAAAAAAATTATAAATAAAATACAGTTTTAAAAATCTTGTCAATATTGACAAATCTACCTATCAATGTCTCAACTATATACAAGGAAATTAGAATAATTTCAGTCTGCATTCTGTTTATTTACTCATTATTATCCTAAAGTTTCAAAGTTAGCTAGCTTTTTGTTGCCTGCTAGTGAATTTTGACAGCAGGGTCAATAATCTCATCATTGAGTTTCACTGTTAGTGTATTGCTTTAAAAAGAATCATTTTGGTAATTATATCCTTGTCTCCCTGAGCCTTAAGGAAAGACCAGTAATGGTTTAAATTCTTAAAGTAAAACTCTGTGGGTTGGCCCTTTTGAATGATATTAACATACACATTGGAGCACTTATTCTTCTTTCAGAGGACCTGCTGTAGTTCCCACTACCTACATGTATATTAGGGTAACCACTCAAGGGATATGATGCCTTTTCTCACCTCCACAAGCACTGCATACATGTGCCGTACATACAGAATGCAGGGTAAAATGGCCATATACATAAAATATGCAATACCGGAAACACAGCCCAATCTTAAACTTTCATTTTTATTACACAATAGAACAAAGATACTTTCTTTATTGCATTAAGATGATCTATACTCATACCCAAACTAGTAAATTTTTAAATCACATACTTTGAGTTTTCCTCTAAAAGCTCACGACAGTCATTCTGTGTTTTAAGAATGTAGCACATGGCATTTGCTGTAGTCACTTTGATGTGTGATATTGCTCTCTTGAAATATGTTCCTCCTACCAAAGCATAAGATAAACTCTTATGTTCCCCGCTTCTCTTCTCTCTCCCTCTCTCTCCTCTCTCCTCTCTCTCTCCCTTCCTCTCTCTCTCTCTCATCTCCTCTCTCTCTCTCTCCTCTCACACAAACACACACACACACACACACATGCCGACATGCGTACACGCCACATGCCAATGCGTGCACACACACACACCCTGTTATCTTTCCCTAGGACTTAATAGCTTTCTTGCCCACAGTGTTGTAGTATTAATCTTTCTTATTCTAGGACTGACGCCATTTTGTATCAGGTCCTTTCACTTAAATGCAATGTCCTTCCTATCATGATGTGGGAAGTGGCAGTATTTTGTTATGAATTCTATTAATAAGTAATGGAAAAACTTGAGTCAAATTGATCAAAATGAGAATTATACGGCAGCCAACAGAACATCCACAGTTGTTCAAATCACTGATTATTATGGAAATGTAGAATCTCAAACACAGTGAGCTACTTCCTCAAGCACATTGGAATACTTATCATCCAAACATAAAAAAATACTAGTGTGCGTCGGACTGCAGACGAAAGGAGCCCAGCATAGTGCTGAGACGGGTGTAAATTAATACCATTATTATGTAACAAGAGAGTCCTGTAAAATATCAAAATGGAATTGCCACATGCTCCAGGGGTTTCACTATGGAGTATATGCCCAGAGGCAAAGCCGCTATCTTAAGTAAATGGCCCTACTCCTGTGCTCAACTCCAACACAGGTCACACCAGCTAAGGGACTGACTCAGCCTACATGTCCATCAAGAGATGGACAAAGGGAAAGTGGTAGGCACACACAGTGGGTAGTGCTCAGCAGGAGGAAGCACAAGGGGAGATGTGGGGGTCAGTGCGCATGCTCTGTCATCGGTGTTTATGGAGTTCAGTGGGCTGCGAGAAAGATGGTGTCAGGATGAGTCTACAGACCCAGGGCAAAAAGACAGAAAATATTCTCTCTAATGGCTTTGTTTCTGGAAGCAACCGTCATACTAAAGCCTTTCTTTCTGATTCATTTCAGTGGTTTCTGCACAAGGCTTGCAGGCGAAAGACAAAACGGGGTCCAGCGACCCGTAGTGACGGTTCAGTCGGCAAAAATAAAAGAAGAACAAAACCATCTTTGGAAACTTGAATCCAGTGTGGGATGAGCAGTTTTTACTTGTAAGTAGATGCCATAAAGCTATCTCAGAGACAAGACTGTTTGCACTGAGTTTAAGCAGTTCACGAAGACTAAAGAAGTCATCGTTAGGTTTCAGTCTCACACAGAAATGTTGAAAGGGGAGTCTAGAATTTTAAACTTAATGCTATGCAATGCTCTGTTTACTCTGGAAAAGCACGTGAAGGTGTGTGCCTCACGATGTACGGATGAGGCAAACTGAAGGAAGTAGGAGGCAGGTTGCTGTGTAGTCTGTGACTTGGGATGTGAGTGCTCAGAGGTAGGAATCCACAGGCAAACACTGTACTACACGTGAGGATTTGTGACTACTGGCAGAAGAAATCTTTGGGGCGCCACCTGGCCCATCCATCGTGGTGGAAATTAGACTAGACCACTCAGAGGAAATGGCTGATGATAACTTTATGACTTTTCACTGTCTATGAGGACATTTATTTATAAACTCTTACATCTTGCACCTAACAGCAAAAAAAAAAAAAAAAATCATTTTTCTCTCCAGGATTCTTTTCTTTCTATAACTCTTCCTGTGGGGAAAAAAAGAGAAATGATTTCTAGTTATTGTCTGGTAGTAAGCCCCTAAGGAGTTAAGTCTGTGCTATCTTCTTTACATGCTAAATGAGCAGTCTTGGATCTGCATAAGTATTTAACAAGCGAGGTGTGGGGTTTTGCTATTGTTATTTGTTTGACTATAGACCAATGATAAAAAGATTAAAAAATTAGTTTAGAGAATCATTTGGGATTGTGTAAGTATGAAATGAGCAAAGAGGTTTGGATGGTGTCTCTTTTCAGAGGCACGGGCAGGCTAATCGCTAACTCTTTTTAAACAGAAGACAAGAAATCAATGGTAGTTACAAATTGAGATTCTACTAGAATCAAGTAAATGAATAAAGCAGGTTAAGGCAGCAGAGGGAGAAAGATGGAAACCAGCCATTAACGAGAGCAAAGAATTCAGGACCGAGGCACCTAAATTGCTATAGCATCATGCAGACAGGACGCAGCTAAAGCCTCCAGATCCTTGGTGGGAGCCACATAGACAACCATTAAAAAATACCTTGATTGAGACATCATTGACAGACTGAATCTCCATGTAGGTGAAATAGTTAAGTTTTGCTATAGGCCTGTTTCTGTAAAATGGTCACCTCAGACAAGACGGCCAGCTTGCCTCTTACTCCTAAAAGAGTTGTCACACCACCCACAAATGTCTCTCCCCCTGCCTCTCTTTGTGCTGACTAGAAACCAGTCTGCTTTCCCATTTTCTACATTTTCCATAGCTAGAATCATGGGGTATGTGCCTTTCTTCCATAGAGTTTCATTTGTTTTGGTAGACATGTTTTGAATTTCACAATGCATTGCTAGTTCTTGTCTTTTTATGGCTGTGCAGTATTTTACATTTATCTCCTATGGCACGCCAGGTCTAACCCAAACTTCCAACTTGTTAATGCTAAGTCTCAAATCTCTCAGTCTTAGCATTCTGCCTGTATACTGTGGCATCTTATGTAGGTTTGTTCCCGTGTCTCTTAATGACTAAGAAGTGTAAGCATTGCTGTGCTTATATGCTGTGTCTCCTCTTCGATTAAGTGCCTACTCAAACATATTGGCATTTTTACAGAGTTTGGCATTTTTTTAGTTGCACATGCTTTAGAGCTTTACATTTAGACCTTGGTGCATATTTAAGTAAGATTTAGTATGCTATACATTATACCTATGAATAGTTGAGTATTTGTTATTTTGAAAGCATTGTTTGTTCTCAGCTAAATTGCTTCCTTACTTTTTGATGAAATTCAGCTCTGCATGTGTGGGTGGCTGTGTTTCAGGACTCTTTGTTCTCTTCTGTTTGTCTGTTTATACTCAGGACGATGGAGCGTGATGGGCCGAACCCTTATTAAGAACTCTTAAATTAAGAACGCCTTAGCCGTGTGATGCTTTTCCTTTTTTTCAAAGTTGTGTTGACTACGTTAAGACTGCTCCATTATTTCCATATTAGTATCATAATCCGTTTATCATTTTCTTTACAAAATGAAGAGATGAAAGAGTCAATTCCAGATAGAATTTTCATTTCTTAATAGCCCTGGATGAGTTCTAGTATTAAATCAAATGGAATGACACACCCAGTAGCTCGTTCTCTATCTTACCAGGAAGCATTTTTGCTTTGCTAATTCAAGTCCTAGCTGCGGCTTTATTGAGGCCGCTGTTTCTTCGTTTAGGAAAAACATTGCTCGCTACATCCTCTGTGTGCAGAGAGTTTTGATGAAGAAGCATATGTTGGATTGTGCCCCTGTTCTTTTCTGTGTATTGGTTGGATTGTCATTTTGTAAACTTATCTTCAAGCTATATTGCACTGTGTGTGTGTGTTCCGATGGCTCCCTGCAGCAGGTCTACCGTAGCCTTTGCTTCCGCTGGGCACGTGTGCCTTCTCCCTTCCTGCTGCCTTTGATATTTTAGTCTCTTTGCTCATTTGTCCAGCATCATGACTGTGTGGTACAGTGTCCTTCTTGTGTTTCTGGTACTTAGGATTTGTTGAGCTGCTTGAGATTATAGATGTGAATTTTCTATCATATATGGGGAAAAATCCTGGTCGTTATTTCTATAATTATAATTTCTGCTTCTCATCCCAGTTTTGAAAACTCCATTGATAAGTGCCTGAGTTTTCTTGAACTTTTTTCAACTCCTTGATGCTCTGACTTGATGCGATTTCATTTCATTTTGCAGTGCAGAATGTTTGCTTTCGTTTTTTTAAGATCTATTTTATGCAAGGCGTGGTAGTGCAGGCCTTTAATCCCAGCGCTTGGGAGGCAGAGGCAGGTGGCTAGCTGTGAGTTCGAGGCCAGCCTGGTCTACAAAGCGAGTCCAGGACAGCCAAGGCTACACAAAGAAACCTGTCTCAAAAAAAAAAAAGAGTTATTTTATGTTGTACGTACATGTGTATGTATGACTCGGATATTGTTCTCTTTGCTCTGAATTATTTGACTAGTGAGGTTCTTTTTGTTTCCATATGAGACTTCTGAATCTGCCCAAGTTCTGTGGAGAGCGTGATTGGTATTTTAATGGAATTACATGGCATTGGTTGCCGTGTCTGTGTGGCCAGTTTCACGCTATTATTTCACCCTGTCCACAGACACACATTAGCTTGGAATCTTCAGGGGTTTTCATGCATGTCTGCATCTTTTTCTAGTTCCACAGTAGAGGCTTTTTACCTGCTTGGTTGGGTTTCTTCCTACGTTTATGTTTGTTTTTCTTTGGAATCATAATCAGTGGCATGCTTTTCCTGTGTTCTCCCTCAAAGGGTTTGTCATGTGTGTAGGAAAAGTAATTGATTTTTATATGTTGATTCTGAAATTTTTTCATTGGTCCTGAGAGGCTGTTAACTTTTTTCTTTTTTTCTTTCTTTCTTTCTTCCTTTCTTTTTTAATCTTGTCTCAGCTTTATTTGTAAAAACAGTATAGGACACTGGTCATCTGTAAATGTGTGTGGGTAGGTGTGTCACACCAGTCCATCTGTCTTCACATTGGCAGAAGCCTTTTCTATGGGGCCTTCACAGGGGCCTGGGCACCTTTAGGAGCCTAAACTGGGCTGAAGCCTGGGCCTTAGCTGGGGCTGCGCGCCTCTGCCTTGGTTTGAACCTTAGGCTGTGGTTGGCAGAGCCATAACCCTTAGCCATGCAGCTTCGAATCTGCTTCCCAAACTTGGGATGAGCGATGAAAGCGAGCCGGCTGAGTTTGCGGCTGGGGCCCTTTGGCATCTTGGGCTTAACGGCCTTAGGCTTCACAAGGGCCTTAACGACCTCTGCACGGCACTCATTGCCTCTGCGTTGTTTGCCTACATCCGCTTCAGGCCTTTCTGGCTGTGCTTCTCGGCAACGCGCATGTTCCTCAGGAACTTGGGGTCAACCCCCTTCAGAAATTCGTATCTTTATGACTGGGGTTTCTTGATGCCATTTTTGTGCTATTTGCAGGACTGGTTGTGTGTGGTGTGGTCCTTGGACTTGGCCATGTCCCACAGTGCCTGGGACCGGAAGAGAGTCTGTTAACTTTTTGTGCCTATGCAATACCTACAGTAAATGTTTGATGCCCTTGACTCACAATTTCTGAGAATTTCTGCTTACCCGGCTCAGCTCCGTCTGCACAGCTTTCTCAATCTGCAGGAGGCTTTCTATTTGCACATCTTTACGTCTGTATTGTGTCTTGGACAACATTGCAAATATCACTTAGTCAGCAGCTGGATATTTGGACATCCTGTAAACACTTCTACTTTGTTCCAAAAATCAGTTACATAAAAAAAATTTTTTTTCATTTGTTTGGATCTTGCTTTAAAATGTACTAGACAGAATTAAAATAGGGCCTTAGGATAACTATGCTGCTCCCTAAGCAGGCCAGGGTTTTAAATGCATTCTGCTCAGGGACGCTTGTATTCTGGGGCTTTTCTCATCAGCTAAGCGGAAAGCTGCTCCTTACCTAGCTCTGGGTGGGTGCTGGCCTCTGTTGCATCTATCTGTCCACTGTTCTTAAGCAAGCCTTGAGCGTTATCTCAGCATGCCCCCCCACTCCGCCCCGTCATTAGGTCATTACGTCATTACACAGCTGACATCTGAGAAGAGATCCTCAGCCCTCCTTCTGTGCTCCTCTCTCAGTGCTGTGCCCTGTGACCTCCAGCTGCCTTGTTCTTCCCAGAGTTTGAGCTTTGTCTTTTCAGTTCAGAGAGCCAAAGTGACTTTACGGTTTTTGTTTGTTTGTTTGTTTGTTTTTGTTTTGTTTGTGTTTTTTAACAGTGTCTGGGACCATCTCCTAAGACAAGACACTGAAGTCATTATGAGGCTCACTTGAGTTTTGATCCTACAGGGGTCAGTTCATTAACTGAACTCCAGGATGTTTTATATGTCTTGTAGACTTTTTGGCTTTTTTATGTAGGATAATCTCCTTGTTATTTGGTGTTGATTGGGGTGAAAGCTTGAGAACCTGAATTTAAATAAAAAGCAAGAGTGAAATTAAAAGTCTAAGAGCCAATGCAGAGCATGGCAGACAAAAATAACACTTCTAATGAGTTTGATATGTAGGTAGGCAGTAGCAGTCTGAGAAATAAAAGAATTCATACAAACATGATTCCCCACAAGAAGTCAGCTGAGTAATGATAGGTGTTTGTATGTAGGGAAAACATTCTTTTCAACATCAGGACCATATATATGGTCTAGATACGACAGTGGCCAGAGTTCACACAGGCCAAAAATAAAGTCAGTCTCAGACAAGCGAGGAAGCATGGGACAAGCACCCAGAATTTTGGGAATTATGAGAGCACAGGGGCAATAGTCTCATGTGAAAGTATTCCAACCCGAATAGTGAGGGCAAGTGAGGGTCAGAGCATGTGGAGCTGTAGAGCTGCAAAAATAGAAGGAGAGCAGAGGACCTGAAAGGTTGTTAGGTCCGTAGCTTTCATGTTTTTGATGAGAAAATTGACGTTCAGATGGGCTATGGAAGAGCCAGTTCTAGAAAGCAGCTACCTGTTGTGAAGCCAAGTACAAGACCTAAGTGGTGATGAGCAGATGTGCCTTTCCCACAACCGGATTCTCTGCCCTAAAAAGTGCTGTTACCCGAAGGAAGCAAGCTGTGACACAGATCTCGTAAAAATGAAAATGAAGTCGTTGTTCACCTTTTGGGTGTGGTTATAAAGTTTAATTGTCCTTCAGTTAAAGACATTTTGATGCTGTCTGGAGATTTTTATGATAAGACATTTCAATTTTAATTTTTAATCACTTATACAGATTAAATTGAGAAATTTTAATTTTTAAGTGTATGGGTGTATGTGTATATGTATATATGTGCATGTGTGTATGTATGTGTGTGTATGTGTGTGTATGTATGTGTGTGTATGTATGTGTGTGTATGTATGTGTGTGTATGTATGTGTGTGTATGTATGTGTGTGTATGTATGTGTGTGTATGTGTGTGTATGTGTGTGTATGTATGTGTGTGTATGTGTGTGTGTGTTGTATGTGTGTGATGTGTGTGTATGTATGTGTGTGTATGTATGTGTGGTATGTGTGTGTATGTGTGTGTGTGTGTGTATGTGTGTGTGTATGTGTGTGTATGTATGTGTGTGTTGTATGTGTGTTGTATGTGTGTGTGTATGTATGTGTGTGTGTATGTATGTGTGTGTGTCTGTCTGTGTGTGTATGTAGTGTGTATGTATGTGTGTGTGTGTATGTGTGTGTATGTATGTGTGTGTGTGTATGTGTGTGTATGTGTGTGTATGTGTGTGTATGTATGTGTGTGTATGTATGTGTGTGTATGTATGTGTGTGTATGTATGTGTGTGTGTATGTTGTGTGTGTAGTGTGTGTGTATGTATGTGTGTGTTATGTTGTGTGTATGTATGTGTGTGTATGTATGTGTGTGTGTATGTATGGTTGTGTGTATGTCTGTGTGTGTGTCTGTATGTGTGTGTATGTGTGTGTGTATGTGTATATGTACATTATGTATGTATGTGTCTTTGTATTATGTGTGTGTGTGTCTGTGTGTGTGAGTTCATAAAACTAGAAACAGAAAAGGGAGAGAAGATTATCGCAGGAGAAGAGTAGAAAGAGGACAAAGAGAAACAAGAGTGCAATGGACTATGGGTAATAGGAAGGCAGAGAAGGGATGCTACAGGGAAAAGCCAGAGGGATGGCACATATACATCTAACAGAGTATTGTGAAAACGCCATGGTGAAGAGCCATCTTTTGTATGCTAACTTAAATTTAATTTGAAGAAATGTCCAGATGGCATGAGACTCCAGAATGGGTCATTTTGGAGAATGCTGCAGCGAAGAAGGGCAGGACTCAGGAAGTCCTCGCAGAAGCCTGCAGAATGAGGGGCTTCCCACACACCTCTCACTTCCAAAAGACCACACAAAGATTTAGTTGACAATGCAAATTATAGTTCTTTGGAGATGAAAATATCTTATAAAGTTAAGGTGTCCTCAATCTTGGCTCTTTGATAATCATTTGACTGATCATTTTATGATTAATTGATTTATGAGCATTTTATGATTGTTTCTTGTTCTCTGTGCTACATATGATATCATTTGCACTTATAAACCACTCCCTCAAAGGGAGAGGAAGAAAAACTGCTCCTGTGAGTTACAGAGAGAAATAACCCTACAGTGTGTTCACTTCATGATAAATGAGAGAGCTAAGAACCCTGCTTGGCGTGTGTATGTTGATGAATACTTCCAGAGGATTCTCCATCCTTCGTGCCTCATTTTCCCCCTTGGTTGCTGTTTGTTTTATGTTTGTTTGTTTTCAAATTTCTTAAACAGAGAAAAAATTCTGTGTTGAATTCTTCGTAGGGGAGGGGGAAGTGTCACCACACAGTGCCGCTGTAGGAGAGCAGCCTGGTGCTGAAACAGCTGGTAATTTAGACATTTCGCTTAGACAGCTCCCTGGAAAACCACCTCTGCCTCCCTTCCCAGGAGTCAGTTAAACCCAGCTTACTTCACCTGGGGCCCCCATGTGCAAAACACTGTGCTAGATGCCAATAAAAGCACTGGTTTAAGGAGAGATTTTTACCTCTTATAAAACATTATCTGCTCTATAAAATTATAAATCTGATTTATAGAACCATTCTGGTGGATCTAGCATCCTCCTGGTGTCCAAGGAACCCCTTAAATTCTTCAAATCATGAGAAATGGTTCTATTTACTTTTCTCATTGATGCTGGAGCCAAATGTCTGGCAAGAAGGACCTTGCAGGGTGACTGTTTTACTCTAGCTTACAGCTTGGGGTAGAGTTCATCCTGGCAGGAAGGCAGGCTGTGGGGCTATTGTGGCTACCATTAAGTGCCAAGCACAAACAGGAAATGGGCTGAGTTTCGAAGCTTGGAGGCTCTCTTCAAGAACATACTCCAGTAAGGCTACAATGGCGCTTGCCAACAGTTGCCAGGAGCTCAGGACCAAGTGTTCAGACAGAAAAGCCTGCGGGCTGCCCCACATTCACCACTTCACTTATGTACGTAAACAGTATCCTCCCCTTCAACTCAGGGTTACTGTTGGAGGCACTGTACCCCAAGAGCACCCTGAACTTGTGACAGTGCTGTTCAGAGACATGATTGCTTGGCCCTTTGAAATGTTTATTAACTACATCAATTTCCAGACACTTGGTTCCAGGAGCAGACAAAGGGCACGGGCACCTGGCTCTCATCAAGCCATGTGCTGCTCAGCCAGCGACGGATGTAAATTATACATAAGCTGTGCTCTATACAAGATGGTTATTTAACACTACAATTAAATAAGGATGCCTGCATACCACAGCAGATCAATATTTTAAAAAGACAGTGGAAAGCAATCAAGATTTGATTTATCGCCTAGGCCGCTAACACAGTCCCTCCCACCGCTGCATGGGAAAGGCAGCATTCCTTAGCTGTCTGAGCTAGTTTGCGATGATGGTGTCTGTATTAGCATATCGTTTGTCACAGAAGATGCTCTCATGACTGAGAGAGAGAGGAGAGAGAGAGAGAGAGGAGAGAGAGAGAGAGAGAGAGAGAGAGAGAGAGAAAGAGAAGAAGAAGAAGAAGAAGAAGAAGAAGAAGAAGAAGAAGAAGAAGAAGAAGAAGAAGAAAGAAGAAGAGAAGAAAAGGAGGAGGGAGGGAGTCTAGTCACTCTTTATGAGCTTAAGTTGTTTGTTGTCTGTTTTTACTAATCACAGGCTGCATTGTGAATGTCCCTAAACAGGAGATACTCCCTACTGCATTGCCTCTCACCTGTGAAGAGGTTGAGCCCTTTGTCACCAGTCTATAACCAGTAGAGACAATCGACAGGGAGTTACTTTTCATGGCTTTGCATGAAAACCTATGGGTTTTGTAAGGAGAGAAAGGGATGTAGAAAGTGGACTGGGTTTCATAAAAAAACAAACTGGAAACTCAAAGAGAATTAATAAACAGCAAACGATGAAAAAAAAATACAGCCCTACAGAATGTCCCATGGTGTTCTGTAGGCGGAGATGGAGAAGACCATGGTCTCTGCTTAACATCAAACTGAAAATGAAGCTGGGAATGATGTCTTATCCCATGATCCTGTCTTTGGAATATGGAGGCAGGAGGATCAGGACTTCACAGCCACTTTTAGCTCCATAGTGAGCTACTGGGGGACTAACCTGACTTCATGAAATCCAATGGAATTCAAACAAAATGCTCCAAATCCTTAGTAAATGATAGAATTTAAAATGGGAATTGATAACGTCAGGACCAAAGGAAACTCCATTTCTCCAAATTCTGGTAGTTAGACAAAAGCCAGCTTTCCTTAGGAACTTTGAGCTGGCTCCCGCTACCCTTAGCTCTGGCAGAAAGAACAAATAGGTACGTGTGTGCCAAGTAGCATACTAAAACCCGTGCTGGCCTCCAGGCTCCCTCAGTATCCCAAGTACCCAGCTCTTTTCACCTCTTCCCTCCCCTGAAGCTCTTCAGCTCATAGGTTCTGCCCCGCCCCGCCCCCCAGTTTCTCTGCTATTTGAGCTATACACTCTCTTGGGCTCCTCTGTGTCTTCATTTCCTGCTTCCACAGCTCCCTCCTCTCAGCTCCTGCTTCTCTCCTGGCCAGGGCCAGTCAGCTGGCCATGGTCAGCTGACTCCTGTCTCTCCCTGCTTGGCTCGGACTCCTCCAGATGCCTCTGGCTGTGCTCTCCCTCACGTCTACAACAAATCCTTCCCCTCACCCGTACCTTGGAATGGCCTCATTGCCAGTTTATACACATAGGCCAATGGGGGCTTTACTATAGGAAGCCTTCTTGAGGAAGGAAAAGGGGCTTCTATGCTGAATAACTCCATGAGATGGGATCAGGAGACTATTTGTATTGTGTGTTTTATGTGCATAGAGTCAGAAACCATGAGGTTCTACTAGCCACTCATTTGCAGATTAAAACAAGTTTCCCTGCATGTAAGGTATCTAGGGAGGACCCTCAATCAGCCTGAGAGAGCACACTGTGTTTTTAAAACCCAAGTACCACACTGTGCATCCATCTGCTTGCCTCGTCCCTCTACTTCTTGGTGCTGAGTTACTTGAGAGCAGAGATGGAATCTCAACATCCTGATGCTCTCCTAGACAGACTGTGAGTCTCGGGGCATCCACTGACTCACCTCCATGTGCAAAATTCAGATTCCAAGGTAGTTTTTTTCCACAAGTACCAGCTCCATTACTCTAGAAAAATCATCCAGTGAGCATGTCTGTGGGAGGCGGTGTCTGGTGCGCAGACATGGAGTCAAGAAGGAAAAACAAGTGCTGCCCTACTGGAGCTTCATTCTTGTTGGGAAATAGATGATGCAGAGGTTGATGCCAGCTTCCAGCCAGAGGAGCATGGGCCATTCAGCTCTATGGTGTAGGGCCTTCCAATACAGCACAGTCGATCTACCAGAGGCCATATGCTTAAGGAAAATGGACTCTCCCACTTCCAGCAATATCTAACTGCCAATAGCTTCTCAAGTAGGGGTAGGACTCAGTGCTCCATCCCTCTCCGTGCCAGGATTTGTCTGTTATTTCTGCCTTGGAAGGCCACTTGGCAGGGATTGGCAATGTAATAGGTATTTAAGTCTAGACAAAAGGTGCTTAAAGCAAAGTAATTACTTGCGAGCTAAATAAAGGGCATTCTCATTGAGATTGCCATGTTTTCTGTATGTGTTAGTATTGTTTTCTCAATGAACTTTTGAGGTCATTTGGGACTGAGACCTCCTTAGATAATATTGGCTACAAAGTAAATCCAAAAATGGGTGGTCATCTTCAAATGAAGCGTCCCGATGTGGGTCTCTCACCAGCAGCAACATCTTCCTCGTTAACTTGCTTCATTGCTGCAGCTTCGGTTTACAGTTCTCCTGACGGCATCTGCCTTACAGATCCCAAACACATGCCTTTCTTCTCCACACTCACTACCCACAAGTTACTTTGGAGAGCTCAGCTGACAAATTTTAACTCAAACCTCCAAAAAATTTTCTTTGCCTGAAGACCATCACGTCTTCTCGGTAGCTTGTTATTTTCTTTTTCCACATATTTGATGGACTTCCAGTACTGATCTTGTCTAGAACAAGAAGCGGGGGAGCAGTACAGAAGGAAGAATTTATTTTGACTTAGCTGAAGTACCAAAGAGGGATGAAGAAGTGCCCTGGGCTGCCATCTTCCCACTTCTCCCCACAGAGCCTGGAATAACTCTGAAGGCACAGTATGAAAAAAAAAACAAAACAGTAATTCCGGGAGAAACTGGCGTAGTTCCACTTCCGGGTGCTGGCCAAGGCCTCTGCCAGCATCGGGCAGTTGTTGCCCTTTAGGACTCTACTATGCAGAAAGATATGCTGGGAAAAGGTTGTAAAAACTATAGACTGTCCTTTTTAGTCTTGGTGATACAGAGGCCGTTTTAAGTGTTTTAAAGCAGGTTTAAATTGTTAAGCTATTGCTTAGTTATGCCTTGCTTCACCCTTTTGTGTTGCGTGGGCATGTGGAGGTCAGAGGCCAGTTTCTTCTGTGTGGGTTGCTGAGATCAAGCTCAGTTCATTAGCCTTGGCAGTGGATGCTTCACCACTGAACCATCTGGCCAGCCCTACCTTGCTTAATTCTAAAGAGGAACTGAAACAGATATTCCAGTGTTACTTTTAGCTATATATTCAATTATAGAAATAAAACTAAGTACTTTTGAGGCAAAATTTGTTTGTGATTCAGCAGTAACATTGTTGACAGGAAAGTTCATTTTTAGATAAACAAATGGCTGGTAGCTTTGAACTGGCTTTCCTGAAGATTTCAGAGGTTAAGGCTATGATGGTGTGGACCCTGTGTACAGCCAGTGCCCAGTGATTAGTCAGAGAAAGCCACTCCTCTGAGTTCCATTTATGCAAAAGAAAGTATATAAAATTGCTAACCCGATATAGCGACAAAAAAATGATAATTGAAATGACTAGAACCCAAAGTCATATCTTTTATGAAAATGAGGTTACCTCAGTCACCAATTTTTTTAACCATGTAGAGCATGGTATTTGTTGCATGTTTTAAAATGAGTTGTATCTATATTCAATCAAATTGCTATTTTTCTTTTATTATAATACTTGCAGGAAGTTAGATTCTGATCTGTTAAAATAAGAATATAGGAAGTTTTGAATTCACATGTTTATAATAGTATAGGGGCACGCACGTGTGTGTGTGTGTGTGTGTGTGTGTGTGTGTGTGCCTACGTATGCACACATGTGTTACATTTTTTTAGAACTTAGGTTTGCATTTTGTTGGTAAAGAGTGGCATTGCAGACAGATGTCAGAACCACTATATCAGGCTTTATTGGATGTTTTATGCCATCTGTTGAAGGGCTGGCATTTTGTTATTTGGTTTTGCACTGTCTGTTCTCATTTTGCATGTGTTTAGAGAGAACTGAAACCTGACCAACACCGCTGCTTAGAAATTCTGAAGCAGAATTGCTCTATTTTAAATAATTGGTTAAAGCTTACATTTGAGTAGAAATGTAATTGGAATGAATTTCCCAAGGTTCTTCTTTGGTGTGAGCTTTCCTCTAAGCCAATGTCTGCATCCCAGTGTCGCTGATGTCGGGGAAGAAAGGGTGTTAGTGAGCAGGGTTTACCTGTAAGGTTGCCTCTCCTGCTGAGACGAGTTCTGTGTTCGTATAAAGCCTGTACAGCTGACTGCACAGTTGTCACTTGCTACTAAGGTCCTCACTGTCACTTCAGGGATTGTTGGAAAGGTGGCAGCCTCCTTTTCTAACAAAGACATTGGGGGGAGAGTCTAAAAGAAAGGAAAATTGGGTGTCCGCTGAACTGAATGTTCTTCTGAGATGTGAGTTTCAGCTAGTTGACTCTTTTCTCTGGTAGGAGATATTTACAGGTGCCAAGAAGTCTCCAAGAGATGAGAGGATATTTTATGAGGTGATGGTGGTGGTGGCTGTTGTTGTTGTTTTAAATGCATTGAATAGGAAAAGGGAAAGTCTCATATAAATGTAACACACTCGCACACCACCACCACCGTTACTACCAACAACAACAATGAAAACAAAAACAAAACAAAACTCCCACTAAAAATGAGATAAATCTTTAAAATGCAAAGAAAAACGAGAGAGCTTTACTGCCTGAAGCCCAGAGAGGAAATATCACTGCTGCTACGGCCTTTCTATCCAGGAGGGCACTTTGTTCCTTCTTGACCATAATGCTTTCTGAGATTATATAAAAGGGTAAATTCCATGTTCTGGCTATTATGAATAAGGCTGCTATGAACATGGTTGAGCAAATTTTCTTGTTGTGTGCTGGAGCATCTTCTGGGTATATTCCAAGGAGTGGAATAGCTGGGTCTTGAGGAAGCCCTATTCCCAGTTTTCTGAGATAGCACCAGATAGATTTCCAAAGTGGCCATACTAGTTTGAGACCTGGTGGCACTCAGAGGAAGGATAGCAGGCTACCAAGAAGAGACTTGATACCCTATGAGCATATACAGGGGGAGGAGGTCCCCTTCAGGCACAGTCATAGGGTAGGGGAGTAAGGGGAAAATGAGAGGGAGGGAAGAATGGGAGGATACAAGGGATGGGATAACCATTGAGATGTAACAAGAATAAATTAATTTTTTTTTAAAGGGTAAATTCCCTGTGCTTTCAAAAGCCCACTCTTCATCTCTGCTCTTGCACATCAACAATAAGGCTAAGCCATTATAAAACATCCAAGCTATGAGAACAAAACGTATTGACTAAGGCAAACTGAATATAATCCATATGTGACATTTTCTTTGTAGCAGAATCCTTTCCTGGAAGCTAACGGCTTCCCAGATGACTTGTGGAACTCAGCAACAAGAGCAAGTCTGGAAATGAACTATCCCAGTGAGACAAGCTGAGAGAGGCTCACACGTTAACTCAACAGAGGTTTACAGTCAGTACGCATGGCATGGTGGTTGTACCCCGCAATGGCAATCTATGTCACACACCCAAATTCATGGACACAGACATGCACAAGTTGACACACTCACACAGATGCACACAAACAGACACATAGTCACTCAGAAATGTGCACCCTCACATGGACCCATTCACACACAGAGAAAGACACATGTGATTCTTAGTAATGGTCTTAATTAACCCTTAATAATATATTATAAGTCATTTTAGATAAAACTATAAAATAACTAGTATAAAATATTTTGTTATCACTACTTCAGTCAAATTCATTATCATGTTAGTGTAAGCATATATATAGCTATTTCTATATGCATAAATATATCTATCTTTTGTCATATATGTACATGTATGGTTTTATATATCTTCACTCATATGGGTATGTCCTTATAAAAATACATACACAATTACATGTCTACTCAAATATAAATTAACATCGACCCTGCATTGCTTAACAGCAAGCATTCATTCTGAGAAAGGCATCCTTTGGTGATTTATATTCTCTTAGTAACCACCAGGCCTACAGTGTCACTGGGAGAACAAATTCTTACAGGATCAGTGCTCTATAGCTCATAAAACAGTATTGTTGGTAATTGTGTATGATTTTGCACTAATATGCTCAATTCTGGTTGAGCTTTTGTCAGCTCTACACAAACCTACACACATCTTGGAAGAGAGAATCTTGGGCGACTAAAATAGAATTTGAGCAGATATTTGGTAAAGCCTTTTTCTCCCATATCATAAGGTCTAATGCATATTAAACTTCTAAGTAAATGCAATGGGTGAAAACCACACGATGTGTAATGGGTCTCGGAACACCAAGCTGTAACAGAGCAACACAAAGCAGACCCTGCATGGTCACATTATCTTATTTGCTTCTCGTCACATCCGAAGTCCTCAAGACCACCAAGAGATGCTTTCCATGCCTTAGGACCACCAAGAGATGTTTTCCATGCCTCAAGACCACCAAGAGATGCTTTCCATGCCTTAGGACCACCAAGAGATGCTTTCCATGCCTTAGGACCACCAAGAGATGCTTTCCATGCCTTAGGACCACTGAGAGATGCTTTCCATGCCTCAAGACCACCAAGAGATGCTTTCTATGCCTCAAGACCACCAAGAGATGCTTTTCATGCCTCAAGACCACCGAGAGATGCTTTCCATGGCTCAAACAAGCAAGTTCAAGCAAAGAATTAGACCAGCGCTTAAAGTCAGACCTGTCAAATACAACTTTTATTAACATCTATAAATACTAGACATAAATTCAGAGTAGGCTTTATTTACAAAATGACACTAGTAGTCCAAGTTTATGAACAAGAATTTACGCCGCCAGTTGCAATGTGCAAATTTATAATCCTCAATACGGTGCAGAAGGTAGAGTACGGTCCCTCCTGTAATGTTTTTCCTACTCATTCAGTAAGCAAGTTTTGGATAAATGGTTGGTTCAAGTGGTAGGGCTTGGACAACGAAATATAAAATCAGGAACTCTGAGAATGTTTACTCAGAAAGAGAATACCTTTTCCTCCAATAAAGCCCCACAGCAGTTTCCCCTCCCTCCACTCCTCTTAATTCCCCCCCTCTCCCCTTGATCTACTCTTCCTCTGTTTCCCTTCATAAAAGAGCAGGCCTCCCAGGGACATCAGCTGAACTCAGCATAGCAAGTTACAATGAAACCAGGCACAAACCCTCATATTAAGGCTGGATGAGGTAACTCAATAGGAGGAAAAGGATCCCCAAAGCAGGCAACATCCCCCGCTCCCACTGTTAGGAGTCCCACAGAAACACCAAACTAACAAATAACATATGCAGAGGAAGGTAGCACAGATCACTAAGCAGGCTCTGTGATTGTTGCTTCCGTCTCTGTCTCTGTGAGCCCCTGTGAGTCCCTCTTAGCTGATTTTGTGGGCCATGTGCTTGTGGTGTCCTTGACCTCTCTGGCTCCTACAGTCCTGCCCATCCCCCTCTTCTGTGGAGTTCCCAGAGGAGAGTGACCCTATAAAGACCTCCAAGGGAGCTGAGAGAGAACATTCTATCTGAGTCTTGAAAGATAAGTAAATTGTTCACTGGAACAAGTGAACAAGGGAAAAAATCATCCTGTTCCTAAGAAACACAGTGAGCAATGGTCAAAGCAGGGTGAACAGAGAAAGGGTTGAGTGTATGCCACCCCAGCGTATGCACGCATATGCACACGTAGTCCCATCTCCCATTTCTTCAGAAGACAGCACGGTCATCCTCCCTTCTGAGGTCTTTTTTCCTGGCTTGTCTCTTTTCCCAGCAAAATGGACACTAATAATTTCTCCATGAAACCAATTTATCTTTATTCTTTTAATAGCATAAATTATTTATCAATTGATTTCTATATTGTTAAGTATTTTAAAATATATTATTAAATGTTTACATTTTTAAATACTTTAATCTTGGCCTGACTCATAATAAATAATAAATAATAAATAACAAAATGTATTATAAGATGGCTCAACTGTCAAAAATCATGCTGCTCTTGCAGAGAATCCAAGAATGGTTTTACGCACCCACATACAGTGGCTTAAAATTACCTGTAACTCTAGCTCCAGGGGTCTTCTTCTGGCTTCTGCAGGCACCTGCATCTGTACGCACAGGTGCACATAATTAAAATGCTGAATTTTTAAATTAAAAGTAAAAATGTCATTCTTTATATTTTAGAATTATTTGATTTTGAATATCATTTTACTTATTCCTAGGACAGCTTATTCCACCACATTGATATCTGAGGAGAAAGCACTAGATACAAAATTCATGAAAGGTTTGCGGCACGTGAAATCTAATTCTGAGTACAAGAAGAAATGTTGGGGGCTGAATCTATCTTATAAAGATCCACTTTTCCTTCCGTGTCTCTGACATGTGACTGCTCAGACTTCTCCATCAGTATCAGAGTCATCCCTCAGGTTCCTCTTCTGCCAGAAATCCACACTGTGGTACTGACACAGAAACAGACATGTATACAAAAGAGTGTAGCAGATGGTCCAGGTATAAACCCGTACATCGATAGTCTCATAATTTTTGACAAAAGTATCAAATATATACACTGTATGAAAAGACGTCACCCATTCATCAGATATGCCAGTGAACCTGGAGAGCCACCTGAAGGAGCATGAGATTAGAGCCATGTCTGTCACCTTATAGATGAGAACTGTCTGAACAGGAGTCCCATCACATCAAAGGAAGCTCTCAACACAGTGAAGAGACAGACCACACCGTGGAAGGAAATCATTGCTCACTACAGACAGTTGAAATCTAGAACATATATTTTTCTATACTCTTTTAAATTTACAAATACCTAGGCCAATATAGCTAGGCTCTTCTCTGACTCCTTCATAACTTAAAATAATCCATCATGCTAATGTACAGTCTGCCACATGACTGGTTACCTGAGCTCAGGCACCTTGTACCCAGATACATATATCCACCATGTATTCTGCTCGCATGTTGCCGGCTGAATCTTAGGCACCTGGCTCTTTCCCAGAATCCCTCTGCCCACCAGATGTTCCATCTCCTCCTTTCCTGCCTAAGATATAGACCATAACTTTTCTAACTGGCAGGTGTTGCATCCATACAATACATAAAAGATTCCTTCTACAATTCCCCCTTTTAGTCCAATAAAAGGCTCATTTTCTTTCAATAATAGACCAACGTACAATAGTAACAATTATGAAAATTATTAGATAAGATTTGCATTCACAATGTCTAGCACATATGCATTGGGAAACTTTGGGAAAATATCCTTTTTCCTATCTTAACTTGGTGAGTTTAGAGTTCTAAACATAAATCATTTATTTACCCTTACTTGCATCACCAATCTAAAA
Organism: Acomys russatus; assembly: GCF_903995435.1. NCBI lineage: Eukaryota > Metazoa > Chordata > Mammalia > Rodentia > Muridae > Acomys > Acomys russatus. The sequence goes on along the minus strand of NC_067168.1, from coordinate 2,302,752 downwards.
ATATATTCTTAAGCCAAAACAACTTAACTTAATTGTAAGACTATAACTATGTAGTCTTCAACCCCACTTGAGAAAGAAATAATATTGCCTACATATGTAGGAAGTGCAGGCAAGAAGTTTCCAAAATACAGAAATGACAGTTTGCTGCCTGGACAGTCACCCAAAATCCTCTGTAACATCATAGCATCAATCTTCAGCCTTCTAGCCCAGTATAATTGTGAAACAGGAACTATGAAGGGCTGCTTACCCTGTCTTGGCAGAGCTTGGCAGTTAACTTCCCTGCATCCAAGTTTTGTCCATATCAGACAGCATTCTGTCTGTAGTTGACTAAGAGTAACTCTATGCCCGGGGGCTTTGCCACATGTGAAGCATTAGTGCAGGTTCTTCAGTGTCTATCATCTTATTTGAAGTAGGCTGGGGGAAATGCCAGAAGCTGGGCTGGCATGTCTCATTGTCAAAGAATCTTTAAAATAATAAAACATATTTAAATGCCATATTCTGTAGGTCTCTGAGATTTTTGAAATATATATATATATATATTTGAGTAGTGTTTAATAATTATCTATCTATAGTAAATCTGAATAGGCAAACGTTGTTTCTATCTATTCACTATCTGTTTAGCCTAGGAAGCATATTTCTGTGATAAGCTGGACTAGTATCTGACCTGACCATGAGTCAGGTTGACTAAGCATTAATTTGTATTACTTAATTATTTTAAACAGTTTGTAATGGCAGCTATTAAAAGGACTGGAAGTAAACATTGAATTTTTAAATGAGTTGCAAAGGCCCAATGCCTTATATGAGAGTAGAAACATCTATCCATATATGTATTAAAAATAACTGAAAACCTGTACCAATATACAATAACCTATACCAATGTATCAAGAATAACATTAATTCTGTATCATTATCTAAAATCCTATACCAATGTATCAAAATATTTGACAATAACAATAGTCCTATTGAAGAGCAGATCCAATAATCTACCCTTTCTCCTATTATTCCTATATTAATTCCACATAATATTCCTATATACTCTCCCCCTTTTATTCTCAACCCCTTAAGAACAAAAAAAAAATTACATTTCAAGAAAAAACCCAAATGCCAATTAATAAATGAATAGCCAGAGCAAAGTTCTGAGAGAGACAGACAGAGAGAGAGAGAGAGAGAGAGAGAGAGAGAGAGAGAGAGAGAGAGAGAGAGAGAGAGAGAAACACAAATGTCCAATAAACAGATTTAAATGGTATTTGATATCCATAGCAATTAGGGAAATGGAAATGGAAAGTACTCATTAAAATCTCACTAAAATGAGATTATACCTCTCCCAGTCAGAATGGCCACCATCCAGGAAGCAGGTAATAAGTGCTTGTGAGAATGTGGAGGAAGACGAGTCCTGCTGGTTGGAGTGTAAACAGTTCTGGAGATAAGTATGTAGATTTCTCAAAATTAAAAATAGAACTACCATATTATCTGGCAGCAAGGGCATAAACCCAAAGGACTCCATAATCTCCAGAGAGAGACTTACATACTGAGTTTATTGTTGCACCATTCACCATAGCAAGAAAACAGAAGCAGCCTAGATATCAGCAGCAGATAGAGGGATAGTGTGCTGCAGCCACAGTGTGCAGTTTTACCCAGCTTAAAGAAAGGTCCAAATTGAAGGTTTCAGGAAAGTGGATGAATCTGGAAATTACTATGAGCTCAAGCAGACCAAGAAAGATAAACACCACCCACTCTCTAATATGAGGAGTGTAGCATGGTGGCTCATTTCTAAAATTATACACTATAGTGGGAAGGGCTGAAAAAAGGCTGAGGCAGGAGGATTCCCAGGCAGAGGCCAGCCTGGTTTGTAAAACGAGACTTTAACTCAAAAAAAGAATTGCAGGTAAAATGTTTTGCTGCATTGCCACTGAATTTTGAAATTATGAGTTTGTCTTTTCACTTCAATAATTTTAAAGACTTTAGATACAGCAAGATGAGAGATATTGATTCAATAACAAATGAGAAACCAATATTTTCATGAAAACAATTTTAATAACTCACAGTAACTCACAGAGAGGAAGTGTAGAAGCCGAGTCTCTTGTCCTATTCTCATCATCTAGTGGGCAAGAATTGAGAGGGGGCACAGAATGGCTCTCACGGGACATCCCTGGCTGGGGGTTTTTCTCTGTCCTTGCCCTCCTGTCCAGCCAGACAGGAAATGAGATTGCTTAAAACCTCCCGGAAATATTTTAGAGAGTAAATACTGTAGCAGAAAATGAGGAAGAACAAATCAAGAATCTTCAGTAAATCTTCTGGCTGTATTTTGATATAAGCACCCAACTGATTTCAATGTGGGGGGGGCAGAGATCCATTTCTGCGTAACCCACCTCTCATTAATGTGTCTTCTCCTCGGTCCTGACCCCAGACTACCTGAACTGCTGTTACAGAAGCTTGCTGGTAAACTGAAACATGTAGCTGGGAACTCTGCCTATTCTCCACAGCATGATTTGTAATGGGGACCTTTTTAGCTGTGGCTTCTTCTCTGAAATAGAGTAGCCAAGTAGGGCACAGGCAGGACATGAGTTAGTTCTGCCTCAACTGCCAGCGAAGCTTCTATTTAAACATCTGCTTATGAATCTCCTATACATGCAGAGATCAGGGGACGACACTGAGCAGGGACATGGCCACGGGGCAATCGGGCTTTATTAATGTCTTGGCATCTCTTAAGCAGAGAAAGCTATCACAGAACGGGATAACCTCCGCTAATTTGGGTTAAAAGGATTTTTTTTTCTTTTTGGCGTAGTCATGAGAGATACATATTTGCGTGTTATGTAGAAAACTAAATCTAGAAATATTTCCAATGGGAATATTTGCAAAATAGTAACAAATAATTATAAAGAAATTAGTCATTTTGGATGACTATCAAAACACAATAGTCCCAGTAGTGATTGGCTTTAAGATATTATAGCACCTATGAATTAAAAAACTAAGAGGGCACACAGGTAGAAATCCTGCTATCCTGGCTAGTTCTATGTCAGTTTGCCACAAGCTCCAGTCAGCTGGAAGGAGGGAGCCACAATTGAGAAAACGTCTCCACAAATGCAGCCATTGGACATTTTCTTAATTAGTGATTAATAAGGGGAGGCCCAGGCCACTGGGGTGGGGGGTCCTGTGTGTGGGCCGGTGCTCCGGGTTTCTATATGTAAGAAGGCAGGCTGAGCAAGCCATGTGAGCAAGCCAGTGAGCAAGCCATGTGAGCAAGCCATGTGAGCAAGCCAGTGAGCAGCACCACGGCCTCCACGGCCTCCACGTCAGCTCCAGCCTCTGGGTTCCTGCCATGTTTGAGTTACTGTTCTCGCTTCCTTCAGTGATGGACCACAATTTGAAGGTTTAAGCCAAATAAATTCTTTCCTCCTCAACTTGCTTTTTGGCTATGGTGTTTCATCGCAACAGTAGTAACTCTAACTAGGACACATGTCAAAAAGAAAGAAAGAACAAAAGAAAGAAAGAAAAAAAGAAAGAAAGAAAGAAAAGAGTGGTGTGTTTGTGTGTGTGTGTGTGTGTGTGTGTGTGTGTGTGTGTGTGTGTGTGTGTGTGTGTAAGAGATAGAGAGATGGGGGAGTGGAAGAGGAGAGGGAGAGAGGGCGGGCAAGGTATAAAATACATTATGTGCTCAGGAATAGCAACCAGTCCTTCCTAAACTGGGAAATTTAATTCACTCTTTATGGTGGAAATTATTTTTAACTAAAGGAAACTAGAAAGTAAATCTCTTGGTTCTAGTACTTGGTTTATTTTAATAAAAAGTTTTTTGCAACAAATTATCTTATTTTCTATTGCTAAGCAGAGCCAAATCCATGAACTTACAAATAAGCCAGCTCTGGCTTAGCTACTTAGGCAGATTGTGAATGGCCACAAAGGCTCAGGTTTATTAAAAACATGCTTCCCTCTTTGTTCTGGGGGGAGGATGTTTCTCTCTTGAATGTGATATTTCTCTTGTTTTCCAATTCTGCTCATTATGAATCCTCATTTCCCTGAAATGCAAACCTTTGAAGGGATAATGATGAAATAGATTATAAATAGCTACGAAACTCCACAGACTACCAAACTCAGAAATAGAAACAGTTCTCCAGCTTATCTTAAATCATTTAAGAGATTGGCAAACAAAATCAATTTCCTAGATTGTGCATTGTTAATCTTTTGATACATTATTCAGTTAGAATTTCTGACTTAATCCTGAGTGCTAAGTATTGGCAAATGGGTGACTTCGATGTTTGCTAAAACCCAAATTAGAAGCAGGCTTGGATTTACACATCAAACTTCCATGGTAGCTTAACGAAAAAAAGAAAGTTATGAGGCTGGGATGTAGCTCGGTTGGCAGAGAGCTCACCTGGCATTTACAAATCCCTGGGTTCAATACCCAGCACTGCATCAACTGGTCTCAGTGATCCCACCTGCTACCTTACCGGTGAGGAATGGCAGTGGGGGGCGGGGTGGGGGGAAAGAGGATTAGAAGGTCGTTCTCAGCTACAAAGCGTTGCTTAAGATTGGAGAACTGCCTATGACAGGCACGCTTCCACTTTTGAATGTGTGAGTCTGTTACATATATAGCAAGCAAAGGGGAAAGGATAGATGAGCAGGAAGTAGACAGCATAGCATCAAATGGAGTTTTAAAACACCCAGCAGCAGCCTGAGTGAGAGGGCAAACAAAAGTCAATATAGTCTCCAATCAGGCTTTAGAAATTTGTAGCAGAAAATGAGCCTGGGAGGCGGCCCCCTGGAGTTCCAGTCTAGAGTCCCAGGTGGAGCAGAGTACTCCTCTGATGAGACTTCAGGCAGAAGAGCAAATAGCAGCAGGCAAGGATGACATCATTAAATCGGGGACTGTACTCATCCAGCAGAAAAGGCTGGGGAAGGCTTGAAACAGTCATTCCAAGCTCAGAGCTCCGGCATTCTCCTTCCCTGGCAGCCATTTTCACATCGTGGGAGAAACAATGGTAACTTCTATCAGAAATGGCTCACCTTCCAGCTATTCCCAAAGCTATAATGGTTTTACTCTTGATTTGTTTTGTTGTTTTCTTTCCCCTGTTACAGAGCCAACCTGACCCAAGCCAGAGTCTTTGAAGGCTACTTGACATGAACATGTTTGGGTCTGAAGCCAGGATGAGGACAATTCCTCCCACAGCCAGCTTTTCATTGAGTTAAAACAGCACAGGGAATTTTATCAACCCAATGCCCGTTGCAATACTTAGGGATAAATAAGAAACTCTGTTTAAAAACTATGTTTATTTTAACAAGAATTCCAGATATATCTCCTTTAGGAATAATATAGGAACTTGTTTGGTTGACCCATCCCAGTTTTTCTCATTGTGCTGTTTTGGAGTCTTTGTAAATTAATTCATACTTAGTACCTGGAATAAAATGAGGCAGCTACAGACAGTGACCATTTACAGATCAACTGCAGAAGGGTGTCAGGCATCTCTCTCCAATGCAGGGTGGAGGCAGTGGCAGGAAGTGAGAAAAGTTAGGAAGGAAGGCGTTGTGTAAGCAAGCAAGATGCCGTCATCCATCCTGGTACCCAGCGTCTACAGTCAGCTCTGCTACTCCAGGTCTTACTGAGTGCCATGAATGCATCCTCTCTACTGTCCACAACAGGTCATCTCAAAATGAGGTCTACTTCATTGGGTTTGTTTCCAAGTCTAGTCTTAGGTCAGCCTTTTCCCCTTTCAGCAAGCATCTAGTAGGGTTCTTTGTTTATCTTGTGACCGACATTAAGGGCACCTATTCTTCCTCCTGCACTCCAGTGGGTATCTGTAAATAAGGAAAAGGAATTTAAGCTTTCTCACTAAGTAAGCAGGGAGACTGGGAATAGTCCCACTTGCTGGCTCACAGAAAATAAATAATTCGGCTGAACAAATGTATGCACACTTTCTCCCTCGGATATCTGAGGAGTTTCTTAGTCAATCCAGCGGCCTTGGCATTTCTTCCATGGGGAATTCATTCCAATCATTCACATCCGGATTCCAGATCTGTGCAGGCTCTCCGCTTCGGTGGGCAGGATCGTACCAAGTGACAGCAAGAGAAAAGCGGTCTTCTCAGGAAATACAGGTGTGGTCCTCTCGCTGCTGTGAGTTCAGCCACTCGGGATCACTGAAAGTGAAGCCAAAGCCACTCAAACCAGAGGCACATTTGACAGTTCTATTTCCTGGAAATGTTACCAGGCTTCTAAGAAACGAGCTCCAAAAGCATTTTATGAGTAACTGTATGAGCCTAAAATTGCACCACTTGAACCCACTGTCTTAATTGCCTCCGGCGAAGGAAGAGAATGCATCACCTTTAATCTAATCTTTGCCACTAAACACTCCATCACTGTCAGTGAGAGACTTAGGAACCCGAAGAAGAAAGGTGCTAAAAATGTCCTGGGGCAGCGTTTGATCTTTGAAGTTATACTTAGAATCTTCTGTGTGTGCACGATCGTACACACACACACACACACACACACACACACACACACACACACACACACACCTATGGACAACTGAGCTGCCGGCTTTCTTTGGTCTTGCAGTGCTCCATATTGCAATGCTCTCAGCCAAGTTACCTGGCAGGATGCAGGATGCAGAGGGAGCCTCTGTCTCTCTACCCCTTGCTCCTCTGCCGTAGTGTGGCTGGCTCTAATGTGAGTGCCAGTCAACTATACATATTTGAAAGTGAAATGATTTTTAAAAGCATAAACATTTTTCATTGTTTCGAATGTCTCATTTGATAGGCTGTGTACTTCATTGGCTGTGTACACCAAGCACAGCTGGGCCAGCCGTTCTGCTCCGTTGCCTCGAAATGCCGTGGCTCTCCATCTTGTGGTGATTAAGCCCTTCAAACTCTGCCCTGTGGTCTCCTCCACAAGATTAACTACATGTTTTAGGTTTATTACCTGTAGCACCTTCATGCTTTAAATTAACCACTGTGGAGTGAACACATGAGTCATGAAATAAGATATAAAGCTAATTGTTTTTCTGGTTTTAATTCTGTCACTGATTTGTGCATATGGCAGATAAAGGTATAATAATAGAATTGACAGTAAACGTGTACAAATCTAGTGTGAATCTCCACAACTTCAAAACAGCTATTCTAGTTACAAGTTTTTTCTTATGCATGTATGCTTTCTCGACTCTATATCACTACATAATGCGTATGTGACTTGAGGGAAGAGGTGAGACTATTTAGGGGAACAAATGGGTGGTAGCGGAGGGAATGTCTTTGCATGAAAATGGCCTTATATAGCTCAGTACAATGGAATGATAAATAATAAAGAAAGGCCGTCCATACAACATTTAAAGTATTTGACAGGTTTTAAAAAGTGAAAGATAAAGCCAGAATGCTTAAGTGTGAAACAAAAGGCTCAAGTCAGTTACAAAAAAAAAATTATTAAAAAATGAAATAGATCTCAGAAAAGAAAAGGCATGATACTAGCCAGACTTAATGAGAAAATGGAGAGATGTGAGACACAGGCTAGCTGTGAAAATATTTGTAATGTAGGAAGTAAAGCACAGGGGATTCTGGGAGGAACAGTACCTGAGCTCTCTGTCAGATTGCAATTTCTCTGTACATCTAAAATACTTCTCATGTATGAAGGTGAAGGAGAAATAGAATCGTTGAGAGGTGCAGAGAGACCAAGGCTCTCCCCTGCAGAATCACAAGTGGAGATACTGATTCCTTGTGTTGACTTGGCATCCTTGAAGAGCACAACCTTTGCCTTGAATTTAAAGCAGGGGGAGGGGTTTGGTTTGGGTGCGTTATCTAATCTCACTAAGTCTCAACTATGTCTGTCACATTACTGACTATATGGGTTGAGGACATTTTAAATTTCATGTCAAAACAAAAGCGAAAATCTCACAGACAAAGAATAAAGAAACTGTACAGCAGAGATGTACACAGTCATTTAGTGGTCCTATTTCCAAGCTAGAACCCCCAAAAGCTAGAAATGAAAAGCATTGTCTCTTCTTAATTCTGCTACATTAATATGTATGTGCACTCATACATTATTATAAAGCATGTGTGTACATGCTTTGGCTTATATAAATATAATATGTTGATATTATATGTAATTGCTACTTCTCATTCATGGACCAGTATCTTATTTATATCTTTAATGAAAAAGTCTTGCTATAATTTTGTAGCAAAAGCTAAACCCTGAGAAGGAATGAGATTGGGTACTGTAACGTGTAAAGGAATAGAGTACAGAAGTGTTATTTAACCATTCTTCCTTATCTACATAACCCTGTTTATTACACTTGCTGTTTGCAGGTGAAAAATCTCAGACCTCCATTTCCTGACAGGAGTTTGGAGATGTGTTTTATCAGAAAGTGACAAAGGGGTCAGGGGTCTGTATGGTTTCGCCATGGTGTCAGTGTGAAATCCATGGCTTTATAACTAGCATTTCCTTATATCTGGATCATTTTCTATGACCCATGCATACACATTTGTCTCTGTGTGTCTTCTTTTTACTATACAGACATTTTGCCTATGGATAGCAGAGGTGTTAACAGCTTAGCAAATTTTAATATGAATTTTTGAGCAAATCACCAGATTTGCTATCCAGATACCAGACAGGAGGTGACCCTGCTGTCACTTGCTGTCTGGGGACTGTCCTCTTCGGTTAATGCAGAGCTTTGTTAGGTGCCAGTGACACAATAAAGCGGACGGATTCTCTCTCCCTCTATATCTACCATGTTTTATTAATAAAATATCTCTCAAATCTATATTTTATGTGCACATTTCTAAGAATAAAAATTATGTTTATTAACGGTATCCTAAAGGGATTTTACTTTTGTGAAACTTCATGGATTTAGTAAATATTTGTTATGAATGATTGCTGGAGATTGTCAAGATATATTTTTGAACAAACAGACTGTAAGTAAAAAATAACATGTAGAGTCATATATCATATAATAATAATTAATATAAATCAAACCCTGCTCAGTACTCTAATAACAGCTATAAAACATTTTCTCAGTATTTCTATAAATACCTGCTAAGATTGGTACTATCAACCTTAGCCTAGAGATTAAAGATTCACAGATCTTGAGTCAGAGCGGACATAATTGTCAACCTTGTTAAAAACCTATAAACCATTCTCATATAGAATTATCCATTGTGCACCTAATTAACACACAGTTTAATCTACGTATTGTATATGTAGATATTGTACATGTAAAAATAAGTAAAAACGAGTAAAATGGTATCAAGAACAAATAAGAAGGTTATTCTTTAGAAAGTGGGGTCGCCCCTCAGTCATAGACCTAGGGAAGGGGAATAGGGTGAAAGCGGGAGGGAGGGAGGGAGGGAGGGAGGAACAGGAGGATACAAGTGATGGGATAACAATTTAGTTGTAATCTGAGTAAATTAATTAAATTATTAAAAAAATAAATAAAAAGAAAGTGGGCTCTCTAATAACACAGCCCCACAGTCAGTCTCTGGAAGCCTGTTTTTCAACCTTGTAGTGGACTTAGCAAGAATGTAGGTAACGCAAATGCAGACAGACACCAATTACCTGATTCAAATATTTGACCGATGGCGTGTTGGGGTGGTATTTTCCTGTGGCTGGACTTGGCTACTCTGTGGTTTCTTTTCTCTTCTACCTTACTCCACCCCCCCTTTCCCCACTGTTTGAACTCTCTAAAACTAGATGGGGGGGAAAAAGGATAGAGAGGAAAGGAAAGAGATCCCTGGATAAAATAAGGTGTCGGGAAGAGGACAGCATCACCATTAGATAACTTCCTGCTGATTAGGGGTGCTAGGTGCCTTGGGACAAGTTTGATCTTCGCCATCAGTATATCCATCCGATTTCTTCTTGTTGTTTCTTCTTCACACACTACTACCTAATAGACCATAAGCAACAACAAATAACAACCCATCTATCCGGGATCTAGCATTTACATACCCTCTGAAAAGTCCCCAGAATTCCAAACATCACACAAATGCAAAATCTGTCTGTAGCTGACAAAATCACAGCCCTGCTAGAGCACAAGGCAAATCCTCGTTGGTTGCTGTGGACAACCTGAAGCAGCCCCATATCCCACACCTGAGATTAAAACAAAACCATAATATTTTTGTATTTTTTTAAAGAAACCAAAATTCTCACTGCATTTTTCTCCTTTTTTTTTCTTTTTACTTTCTTATTTATTTGTTTTATAGGTATAAGTGTTTGTCTGCATGTGAACCATGTGAGTGAAATGTTCACAGAGACAAGAAAAAGGATATCAAATTCCCCAGAACTGGACAGCTTTGAGTTGCCCTGTGGTGACTGGGAATCAAACCTGGTCCTCGACAAGAACTGCAAGTGTTCTCAACTGTCAGGCCATCTTCCCAGCTCTTTCTTTTCTTTCCTTTCTTTCTTTCTATTATTTATTTATTTACTTATTTATTCTTGTCTTTAGACAGAATCTTCCTATATAGATGAAGTCACTGGCCTTGAATTCACAATTCTCTTGCCCAGTGTGCTGAGACTGTAGGTACACGCCTCTATCCTGAATGGTCTTGCTGTGGGTGATGGAATTTCTCAAATTACAGAGAGTTTTTCTTTAGTAAAATTCTGAGAAGCAGCTATAACGAACAAACAAAAAGCTCTTCCCAGATTAGCAGCTAACCTACAACTTGCTATCTAAGAAATTTCACCACATAATAAAACACGCAAAAGGAAATACTTTTACGCAAAAGAGTTAGGCACTGAGCTAAGCTAATTGCCAATGAATCACTGCAATTCAAGCACACTGTCCTGCCCATAATGGGCATCTAAAGCTCTGGCATCGATGACCAAATGCTAACCATCCCTCAAAGTTTATAACAATCCTAAATATCTCGGTTCTTACTGTAGTATTCCGGTCTGAAGCCTCCTTCATTAAGTCAAAATTGTGCACACAGGCAGGTCTTACCCCTAAATGTTACCCTTATTTGCATTATATGGTTTTGTCTCAAAGGCTGATAGGAAACACATGACACTGTCAGGAATTACTAAGTAAAAATGTTGCCCCCTGAGCTCATTTTGAAGTCTAGTACAGACATGGATGCCTTCCTATGTTAAGTGGATGTTTAATACATTAAATAAAAGATGGAAATAGAAAAGTAGATCAATTATATTGAAATATTACTTTTAGTACAGTATAAATTGAAGTAATATTTTAAGTTTTCTTATTTTCTGAATGTTACATATGAATGCCTGTCATTTTATTAGTGACAAAATACTGCTGTGATTTGTTGCCTGAATGTGAAATGGGATTGGGGGGATTGAAATAGTTTCATTTTGTTTTCTTTTTTAAATTTTATTTTATTAATTTATTCATATTACATCTCAATGGTTATCCCCTCCCTTGTATCCTCCCATTCTTCCCTCTCTCCCATTTTCATTTTGTTTTCAAATGCAAGTTCACTGATGCCCAGAACTCTCCTATAAACCCCAGGTTAAAGACACCGAGAGTCAGAGTGCACAGGGTTGAGCCTGCTACCTGATTGAATAGGCTCTAGGTACAGTGATACAGAGCAAGCTAATAGCTGTTCTCAAAGAATGGTCAGTCACAGACAGGGAAGGATGGGAGAGTCCACAAGACACAGAGTCAGGAAAGACCGATCACACACCTGTGGGCAATACTGGGGAGCTTTTGTCAACAGAAGGAGATGAAGGAAATGTAGAAATCAATAACAGACTAGAGCAGAGAGGCCGTTCTTAAATCACAAGGATTGTTTTAAAAATCAATTTTGATCTCACAGTATCTTCTGTACATACTGGATGCTATGGTTTGACTATGAGGCAGGTTCACAGAGAAAGTTTGTAGCAGGTGGGGACTTGATTCCCAGGCAGTGGCTCTACTGAGAAGCAACTGGATCGTGGGAATAGTAGCATCATCAGATTATCAGTGGGCTCGTAGCCGAAGGGGCTGTTCTTAGAATGTAGAGCCTGGTTGGAAGACACCCAATGGAGCCATGCCTTTAGAAGTTAGAGCTTGTCTCCTCTCTCCCCCTCCCCCTAAGCCCCCCATCTCTGTGCCATTCTCCATCTTCCTCTCTGTCTACTCTCTGCTGCGGCTGCTTCCTAGCTACTCTTGACTGAGTACCTCTGGTCCATGTCCTTTCACAGAGCAAATGCTCAGCCTCACCTCAAACCCAAAGCAATCCCACCATGGCCTGGAATCCCAGAAGCCAGCAACCAAAATTTATCGTTCCTCCTGGTCATTTATTTCAGGCTTTTTGTCACAGAGAACAGAACCTGTCTGTCCAGTACTTGCCTGTGATCCTGCCAACATCTCATACTCTGACCACTTTCTAAATGCCATGGCAATAAAATTAGTTTGTGGTTCTGATGAGGAATTTTCTAGGATGTGGATATGTTGTCCACGAAAATGTTGCAAATAGAAAAAGTAGAAATACCTCAACCAAGATATTTACTGCATGCTTGACTACAGGCATACATCTCAGCTACAGGCAATAGATTAGAGCAGGATAGAATTTTGCCTGTTTCTTGTTTAGCTAATCCCACTTTGCTCCCATCTACCTACACTAGGGACCTGCAACCCCCATGGCTAGAAGGGGTGATGGGGAATCCTAACTTACAATGCAATGGACATCTCTTTGTTAGGCAGGCTAACAGTCAGCTCCCAACAGCGCATGCCCTCTGGAGCAGCAGCCGCCAGTCACTGACCTGTGCACATCTGTTTTCAGTGAGTGTCACAACTCGACTGATCGAATCAAGGTCCGAGTATGGGATGAAGATGACGACATTAAGTCCAGAGTTAAGCAGCACTTCAAGAAGGAGTCAGATGACTTCCTGGGACAGACCATTGTAGAAGTCAGGACGCTGAGTGGAGAGATGGACGTCTGGTACAACCTAGGTTTGTATCTGCTGGAAAATAAGTTAAGATTGAGGAGAATCTGTGGTGTGGGCTGTATTCTCATACCATTATGCATTTAATTCCTTTGTAGATGATTCCGTTGACATCTTAATTGGTTTAGTTTCACTAACAATGAAGGGTAATTGTCAATTAAAATTTAGTATTATTGTAATAAATTTTTAAGTCTGAGATGAAAATTTAAAACTCAAAAGAATCAACTGGATGTCTTTTCCGAGAAAAGTTCACACAGCTCTTTTTTTTTTTTTTTTTTTTTTTTCACACTGCTCTTGATTTTAGATTCATAACATACAGCTTCAAAGATATTTGTCTATGCTTGAGGAATCTGTGACTGCTCTTTGATTTATTTTATTCTGCTCATTAATGAAAATTTAGCAATAAATATGTACTTGGAGGACTGGAGAGGTGGATCATCGGTTAATAGCATTTTCTGCTCTTCCAGAGGACCCAGGTTTAGATCCCTGCACCTATGTCACGTGACTCACAACTACCTGTAGCTCTGGCTTAGCGGGATGCAATACCCTCTTCTTACAGCCATAGACAACAACACATGCATGGCACACATTCGCGCGCGCGCACACACACACACACACACACACACACACACACACATGCAAATAAATTAAAAATACATATTTAAAAGTAAATTCAAAATAAAAGTCTTTCTTATATATTTGATATTTCTTTCAAATGGTGATATAAAAGTGGCTCTCACTAGCAAAGCCAAGAAGAATTGATGTAGCTTTAACATGGGCTCTGACCATGAAGCTATCAACAAGTTTAGCTGGCATGAGATTAAAATGAACTTTTATTGTGGAAACAGGAATAAGACAAGTTTGAATTGAATTTCTACTTGAATTGAAGAATAACCTGGGGTCTCTACTGATGAATTAATGATATGACAAATCTATAGTTATCTAAGTTTCCATAAGAGATGTGATCCAAAGATTTCTTAATGCATCCTGAGAAATAGTAAATTAAAATTTTGAGGACTGGCTGGTCATGAATCCAACAGAAGCTGACATGGCCCCAGGGTTACAAAGTAAGAATTGTCAAAATAAAGAAAGGTCTCATTGAGTTAATAAAACTCTAAATTATGTAGCAACTTAAAGAAACAGGAAATTTAACTTAATCTAAACACAAACAATTCAGCTACATTGGGAGCTCATTAAACAAGTTGAAGAATCTTAATTAAAGAATATTGGTTCTTCTCATTATTGGAATCTTAGCATGAACTAAGTTAAAACTCTCCCATCTCGTTTAAATTATTAAATAACTCAGCATACAAACCCAAGATGTTAAGGGAAGAAAACTTCAGTGTCCTGTGCAGTACTCAAACATCATATTTTAATTAGAGCCTTGCTTTTGCATTTTTTATAATAAAATGCCATCCTCTTGAGCTAAGGCATAAAACTATACATGAGGACAGAAGTTCGTGTACTTTATTCTTTGGATAGCACACACCTGGTTAGAATCAGTTTGCTGGGGAACGTAGCTGTGATATTTGATTAAATGGCTGCCCATCTCTGATATAAAACTGAAGGAAACGTGTTCTGTCGCGCTGTGAAGGAGCCTTTCCATCAGCACCTTCAGCTGCTCAGAGTACTTCCATGCCCGCATTCCTGATGTCCTTTGCCTTTAGGGAGGGAAAGAGGAGAGAGACAGACAGCCCAGGAGGGAGATCAAGAGATAGAGATGCAATTAGTTCACATTTCTTAGCTCTGTAAAATCCCTAAGCATGTTCAACCCTCACAAATAATGCACTCTTTCCTTTGTATAAATCCTCCCCTTTCTCATCACTCGGAATTCACCCTACCACACAGGGCGATGATGCTTGCTCCAGAGCCCTGTGTGCTCGAGCAGGGTCAATGGCTCCTGGATTTGGGTAGTAGCCTTAGCTCTAAGCTTCCCAGGAGCTCTGGAAAGGGTGGTTGGCAAAGAAACCAGTTGTATTTCACTTCATGCTAGCTTAGAACGCCATATATGTTGAGAACAAGGGGTCTCCCGGTCAGGTCTGGTGGGCCAAGATTGTAGCTTTATTTCCTCCAAAGACAGAGTCAGGAGGGTCACCAGACCAAGGTCTGCCTGGCCAATTTTGCAAGGACCTGGGCCTATAGCTTAGTGGCAGAACTCTTCCCTTGCAAGTATGAGGTCCTGAGTTCAATGCCTGGTACTGAATAAAACGAGGGCAAGTATGATGCCCTAGAAAGTGGGCAAGACCCTGGTGGTTCTGTGATGCTAAAGAAAGGATTTTCACGATCCATTCCTGCTAGACAGCAAGGATGAAAAAGTCAAGAGTTATACCACACAGTGAAGGCAAGCTTCATGGTCTTATGTGGCTAAAAACAGACATATGATTAGGAAATGGGCCAACTAAAGAAGTTGTCAGCACTAACCTATTGTTTTATTTCGATCTTACTTTTTTTCTTATAAATGTGACCCTCCCTCCATGTAATTCCTCTGTGAAGTGGGCATCAATATTTATATTTATAAACCATATTTATACTCGAGGTATAACGTGACTCTGTTTCTCTCAAAACTGATAGGTGTGTGCTGCTCCCCCGACTCAAGTCAAATAATTGAATAAACTGATTGTATTTTGATTCCATTCAAATAATTAATATCACATTTAGAAATAATCACAGGCTGTAGATAGGCTATATGAAAACTGCTTTCATCTTATTGCTAGCCAGCATTTGGCTCATCTTTTGAAGTGTGAAAAGAACAAGAGAATGCTGAGGAGAAGAAATTTTCGAATGAGACACTTTCCTCGTGAATTTTATGCTCTGATTATCTTGCTTGTAATTCCCACACGATGAATTCAGTGTTACTGTATAAGGGCAGGGGGTCCTTTGATCCCCCATCTGAACTCTCTGCAGGAGTTTAACAATTACAACAGCACTTCAGGCAAGCGTTGTCTGTTGGGGTCATGGTTATTTAGTCATATGACATAGAAAAATGATGTGTTCCTAGTAAGCTCTCTCTGTCTCTCTGTCTCTGTCTCTCTCGTCTGTCTGTCTCTCTCTCTCTCTCTCTCTCTCTCTCTCTCTCTCTCTCTGTGTGTGTCTCTGTGTGTGTGTGTGCATGTGTGAATATGTGCATGAATGTGTGTGTGTGTATCTATATGAGAGTGTGTCCTGGTGTGTATGCATGTATACGTATATGTCTTAGTGCATATATGTATATATATGTATGTATGCACGTGTGCAGCTAATTTATATTTCTTTTCATTAATTAAATTTGTTTTTAACGATTCATTATTTTATTTGAGTGTTTCATCTACATATATATGCATAGTATATGCATACTTGGTACCCATGGAGGCAAGAAGAGAGCAATGAATCTCCTGGAACTGGAGTTAAAATGGTTATGAGATGCCATGTGGGCAATGGTAACTAAATCCAGCTGCTCTGCAAGAGCAGCAAGTGCTCTTAACCACCAAACCATTTCCCTAACCCATAAATTTGTTTTCCAACAATTTTGCACATGTGTATAAAACATATGGACACCTCTAACTCACCAGTTTATTATCTCTGTCAACATGCACTCCCTCACACAAATCTCTCTCTCATATTTGTGTCTGTTTTGTTTTGTGACCCCCTGACACTGATCATGCCAGTCCATCAGCTCACGGGTTTTTCTCTATCCTCTGTAGTATGGGTGACTCTGCAGTGAGTGTGATGCTAGAGACAGTGTTTCCCCTCTCTCCCAGAGTGTCTCGGGAGCCAGGAGTTCACACATAAAAGGTAGGGTCCACTGAGCCCCCTCTCCCTTGCTTGACCAATTGCTGGTAGGACTAGTCTTGGGTAGGCGCAGTGCAGGTATTTACGGTTGCAGTGCTAGTACAATCGGGAACTTGAATTAGAATTATGCTCTCCTTGAAATAACTGACCAAGGACATTGTTGCTTTTCCTCAGAGAAACGGACAGATAAGTCAGCTGTGTCTGGGGCCATCCGACTGAAAATCAATGTGGAAATAAAGGGAGAAGAGAAGGTTGCGCCATACCATATCCAATACACTTGTTTACATGAGGTAACTAATGAAACAAATTCCATTAAAGTCAAACTTGGGGATGGGGTGGGCCTATTATGAGTCACAGAACAAGCATTGGGTTTAGAAAAGTCATGGAATTGGGTTTATGGGGTTCAGCCTGCCTGTGGTAGCATGAGTTGTGCTGAGCCTATGGTAGCTGAGGTGTGAAAACCCAATGGAAAACTGGCTGTTTGGTGGGATTTCTGAATGAACACTCAAGGCAGGTGACATAGGGACCACTCGCCAGTTCCTGTTTGTTCCTTAGTGTACACACACTGATCAGTTGTCCTGGGCCCCCTCAAGCTCTGCGTTGCAGAGGTAAGAGGTGTCACAAGAAGTGTCACTGAAGACTTTCTTGGGTAAAAATTATACTTTTCCCAAATACCCAAGAGTATTGATGAAGCTGAGGAATTATCCTTGCCCTGTGCTCTGGGAGAGAAGGAAAGAACACTTCCCCAAGAGGGGAAAGGCAGCAGCAAGGTGGCAGTCCTAGTTTCATTTCTGTTGCTGTGACAAAACTTCTGACAAAAAGCAGCTTAGAGGAGAAAAGGCTGACTTTGGCTCACAAGTCCATGATACAGTTTGTCGCTGCCATCGAGTTAGGGAGGCAGGAACTTGAAGCAGCTGCTCACATCCAGTCAAGAGCAGAGAGAGAACAAATGAGCGCCTGCAGCATCCTCTCTCCTTTGCACTCAGCCCAGGACCCAGCCCGTGAAATGATGCTGACACTCAGAGTGGATCTCTCCTCTTCAAGTCAGTAACTAAGACAATCCCCCCCCCAAGACATGTCCAGACGCCCGCATGCCCAATACGATCTTGGAGTCGCTCTTCCCAGGCAGTTCTACATTATGTCATGATGCTAACTACTACAACATAGTTGTTTCTTCTTCTTCTTCTTCTTCTTCTTCTTCTTCTTCTTCTTCTTCTTCTTCTTCTTCTTCTTCTTCTTCTTCTTCTTTTGTTTTTTGAAACAGAGTTTCTCTGTGTAGCCCTGGCTATCCCAGAACTCACTCAACTTGCTCTGTATACAAGCCTGGCATCAAACTCAGAGATCCACCTGCTTCTGCCTCGTGAGTGCTGAGATTAATGGTGTGCACCACCACTTCTTGGCTTATACAACTGCTTTTTTACACATTAATTTTTTCTAAATACATTCACAAAAATCCATACAACTAAACAGTTGACATGTGTAAAGATTTGCACACCATTTTGCCAAAAAACAAAGAATGGGGAATGGTCTTTCAATTGTTTGCACAGTTAGTAGCTACAGGATTTATGATTAATTTTATGACAGGTGTACTGGAGTTATTATGGCAATAAACAGCATTCCATTTGCTGACTAATAAAAAGCAATTCTTAGCACAGGTTTGGTCGGGAGCTCTGGTCTTAGAACCCCAGCAGAAAAAATATGTGCTTAATGCTGTGCTTTCTAGTCTTTTTTATTACTTCAGGAAAGAGAGGGCTAGAGAGAGAGCTCAGTGGATAAAGATACTTGCTACCAAATGTTACTACCTGGCTCTCATATGTAGGAACCACATAGAGTAAGGAGAAAACCAACTCTCACAAGCTATCTTCTGACCTCTACATGCATTCTGTGCACATTGCCCTACCACCAAAACAAATTTAAAAAGAAAGAGAAAGATCTATAATTCATAAAAGGGTTCTTCTAGGCTATAACATGCATATTTATTAGACACAAAAGAGATTTATCTCAATTTCCAAACATTTAAATTTTTTCCTTATACCTGAGTAATATTTATTTTGTGAGCTTATTTATTTATTCACTTCGCATCCTGGTTGTAGCTCCTCCTGTTCTCCCAGTCCCTCCCTCCCTCCCTTTTGCCCCTCCCCCTCCCCTATTCCTCAGAAAAGGAGAGCCTCCCTTCCCATCCACTCCAGCTCATCAAGTCACATCAGAACTGAGTGTGTTCTCTTCCCCTGTGGCCTGGCAAGGCAGTTCCAGGAAGTAATTAAAAAGCTGGCAAGAGAGTCCACATCAGAGACAGCCCCAGCTCCCTTTACTAGAGGACCCACATGAAGCCTGAGCTTCCTATCGGCTACAACTTTATAGGGGGCCTAGGTCCAGTCCATGCATGGTCCATGGTTGGTGCTTCAGTCTCAGCAGGCCCCTCTGGGCCCTGGGTAGTTGGCTCTGTTGGTCTTCTTGTGAAGCTCCTGTCACCTCTAGGTCTTTTTCTCGTCCCCACTCCCACTTTTCTACAAGGCTCCCTATGCATGTTTGGCTGTAAGTCTCAGCAACTGTTTCGAGGTGCTGCTGGGTAGAGCCTCTCAGAGTACAACTCTGCTAAGCTCCTATCTGCAAGTATAGCAGAGTATTGTTAATAATGGCAGGGGTTGGTTCTCTTCCATGAGGTGGGTCCTGGGTTGGGCCAGGTATTCGTTGGACATTCCCTCAATCTCTGCTCTATCTGCTCTGTCTTTATCCATGCACATCTTGTAGACAGGGTGAATTTTGGGTTGAAGTTTTTGTGGGTGGGTTGCTGTTTCCCTCGCTCTACTAGTAGACTTGTCTCATTAGAGGGTGTCCTCTTCAGTCTCTATGGCTCTTGCTACTAGGAGTCTCTGCTAGAGTCCCTCACCATATCCCCCTGGGAGCCTACTATGATTTAGGTCTCTAGCTTGTCACAGAGATGACCCCACCCACAGTTTGTCTTTTCTATATAGGCCTTTTGTCCTGCCTCCACTCTTCCCAGGTTTGATGTCCACCCTCATATCTCTTTGTGTTTCCTCTCTTACTTTGTTCTATCTCTTCAACCAATACCTCTGTCTATTTCCCCTTTTGAGTGAGATTTAAGCATCTTCCCTCAGATACTCCTTGTTACTTATCTTCTTTGGGTCTGACCATTGTAATAGGTTTATCCTGTACTATATGGCTGAAATCTACTTATAAGTGAATATATGCCATGTGTGTGTGTTTCTGAGTCTGTCTTACCTCACTCAAGATGATCTTTTCTAGTTCCATCCATTTGCCTGAAATTTTCATGATTTATTTGTTTTTAATAGTTGAGTAGTATTCCATTGTGTAAATGTACCACAGTTTCTTTATCCACTCTTCGGTTGAGGGACATCTAGGTTGTTTCCAGATTTTGGCTATTATGAATAAAGCTGCTATGAACATAGTTGAGCAAATGTTCTTGTTGTATGGTGGAACATCTTTTGGCTATATACCAAGAGTGATATAGGTGAGTCTTGTGGTAGAGCTAATCCCAGTTTTATAAGAAAGTGCCCAACTGATTTCCAAAGTGGTTGTACAAGTTTTCACTCCCACCAGCAAAGGAGGAGTGTACCCCTTTTTCCACATCCTCATCAGCATGTGCTGTCTCTTGAGTTTTTCATCTTAGCCATTCAGATAGATGTAAGGTGGAATCTCAGAGTCATTTTGATCTGCATTTCCCTGATGTCTAAGGACATTGAGCACTTCTTTAAGTACTTCTCAGACATTCAATAGATATTCTTCTGTTGAGAGTTTTCTGTTTAGCCCTGTACCCCATTTTTTAATTAGGATATTTAGTTTGTTGATATTTAATGTTTTGAGTTTTTTATATATTTTGGATATTAGTCCTTTGTCAGATGCAGGATGGTAAAAATCTTTTCCCAATCTATAGACTGTTGTTTCATTATATTGACAGTCCATGGCCTTACAGAATCTTTTTGGTTTTAAGAAGTTCCATTTATTAATTGTTGATCTTAGAGCCTGAGCTGTTGGTGTTCTGTTCAGGAAGCTGTCTCCTGTGCCAATGAGTTCAGGCTCTTACTCACTGTCTCTTCTAATAGGTTTAGTGTATCTGATGCTATATTGAGGTCTTTGATCTACTTGGACTTGAGTTTTGTGCAGGGTGATAAATATGGATCTATTTGCATTTTCTACATGTATACATCTAGTTAAACCAGCACCATTTGTTGAAAATGCTGTCATTTTTCCATCATATGGCTTTGCCTCATTTATTAAAAATCAAGTGGCCATAGGTATGTGGATTTGTTTATGGCTCTTTGATTAGATTCTATTGATTAACCAGTCTATTTCTACTCCACTACCGTGCCGTTTTTATTACTATTGCTCTGTAGTATAGCTTGAAGTCAAAGATAGAAGTTCTTCTATTATGTAGGATTATTTTAGCTATTCTTGATTTTTTTGTTTTTTTTTTTCCATATGAAATTGAGAATTGTTCTTTTAAGGTTTTTAACGAATTGTGTTGGTATTTTGAATCTGTAGAAGGCTTTTGGTAATATGGCTATTTTTACTATGTTAATCCTATTGATCCACATGAGCATAGGACATCTTTCCATCTTCTGATTTCTTCTGCAATTTCATTCTTCCAGTTCTTAAAGTTCTTGTCATATAGGTCTTTGACTTGCTTGGTTAGAGTTACACCAAGATACTTTATATTATTTGTGGCTATTGTGAAGGGTGTAGTTTCCTTAATTTCTTTCCCAGTTTGTTTGTCCTTTGTCTTATAATATTTTAAAATTAATTTTATATCCAGCCACTTTTCTGAAGTTGCTTGTTAGCTGTAGGTGGGATTTTGGGGATCACTTAAGTATACTATCGTATCATCTGTGAATAGTGATACTTTGAATTCTTTCTTTCTGATTTTTATCCTCTTGATTTCCTTCAGTTGTCTTATTGCTCTACCTAGAATTTCAAGTATATTGAAGAGATATGGAGAGAGTGTACAGCCTTGCCTTGTCCTTGATTTTAATGGCATTGCCTTGAGTTTCTCCCCATTTATTTTGATGTTAGCTATCAGCTTGCTGTATATAGCCTTTATTATATTTAGATATGAGCCTTCCAAACATTTATTTTTAATTTCAACTCCTTTCCTGGATTTTACCATTCTGTCTCAGAAGTTTTATAGTATCATTATGTGACAATCTTCTGTATGATTGTGGCCAATATCCCATTATCCAACCAGGACACTGTAATTTACTTGAAGTTCACAAATGTAAAATATATTACCTCACGTAGAAACATTTACATATAAGCATGCTTGCTTACTTCTGGAAATAGCTGGGTGTGTACAAACAAATGAATTATTGATTCTACAGACTCCCAGGCAGAAGCAAAGGCAGATTTCCCATAATATATTCAGTTTAATATAATATATTTCTGTTGCATTCAGAGGCTGATGATGTAGATGAGATAGTTATAAAAGGGCATTCTATAAGGAAACATGATTAAACGTCCTTATCCTGTCCTGAAAAGTCCTTTAACAACTTCACACTGTTTGCTTTCAGAACCTGTTCCATTATTTGACTGAAGTGAAGTCTAATGGCAGCGTGAAAATACCAGAGGTCAAAGGCGATGAAGCCTGGAAGGTTTTCTTTGATGATGCTTCTCAAGAAATAGTGGATGAATTCGCCATGCGTTATGGAGTTGAATCCATTTATCAAGCTATGACGTAAGTACTGTAGGACACTGGAGTGGTCATAAATCTTGGTTAAAACCCAGTGAAAAGAAAAGGCAGCCTTCATTTAAATTATTTGTTTTTGTTTACATTTATTTATTTACTATATGTGTGTTCATATTCTTGCCATGTTGTGTCTGTGGAGATCAAAGGACAAATTGCAGGAGTCTATTCTCTTTCTGGGACTCAAGCTTGTTGGAAAGCGGTTTTACCTGCTGGCCATTTTGCCGACCCACATCTCGATTCTTCTAGCCCAAATGAAACTGATCAAAAAGAGAATTACTTTACACTGTGCATATATGCCCACCTGCGACCCACTCACTCACATATTCTGAGAGCAGTGCACAACAGTCTGAGGTATTGAGAAAATCTTTTTGGTATCTGAGGAAAGTAAAGCCTTGGTGTGCCCACAGTTACCCAGTAAGCACTTGAAACATGAGGAGTCATTGTAGCCTCTGAGGTGAGGCTGAGTTTTTCCTTCAACATGCTTGTTACTGTTGTTATAAATAAAGCAGAGATGCTTGTAGTTTTAATAGACCCCACTGCTGTGTGACTGGGATAATGAGTCAGTTTGCACAGACACCTGACCCAACAAGTGTTATCACCAGGTCTTAGAATCAAAGCACTTATTCTCCATGGTGAATTATTTCATTCCTGGTCTTTGTTTGTAAATGAGTTTAGTTTATCATCTATATACAATGTATAATAGTAAAGCGTTGATAGTCATATGCTAATATAAATGCAAGTCTTATCAGCAAGGTCATATTCTCGAGTGAAATAAATGGATGATGTGCTAGATAACCAATCAATTCCACTTACAGAAACAATAGACTTTTTTGTTCTAGTTTTATTTCTGTTGCTGTGATAAAATGTCCTGATTTTAAAAAAACAAAAAACCAGCTTAGGGGGAAAAGGGTTTAGTTTAGTTCACAAACCCAGATCACAGCCCTACAAGAAAGTCAAGTCAGCAAGAACGTGAGATGACAGGTCACACTCACAGTTAAGAGCAAAGCGAGAGTGAATGCATGTGTGTTTGACTGCTTGTGCTCAGCTTGGTTTCCCTAGCCTTACACAATTCAGGAGGCCCTGCCGAGGGCATGGTTCCCATCACAGTGGATTAGGTCTTCTCACATCACTTAAATCCAACCCAATGTCTACAGACCTTTACTGAGGCTCTCTTTCCAGGTGATTCTAGGTTGTTTGAAGTTAACAAAACTGTCACATGTAATTTGAAGCAAAACCAATGCCCTTCACCAAACTGTGGCATTTAATGACATTTAAACCCTCACCCATGGTTCTAGAGGAGAGTTATTTTAAAATGAATGCATGTTTAAAATACTGAGACATTGGGGCTGGAGAGGTAGTCTAGTGCCTAAAGTGTTGCCGCACAAACATAGGTGCCTGGTTTCAAATCCCCAACACCTGCATTAAAGAGCTGGACATAGCAGCATTGTTGCTGTGGTCCTAGTACAGGAAAAGTGGAAGCAGGAGGATCCCGGGGACTCAGTAGCTACACAGTCTAGTCAACTTGAGAGTTCTGCCTTAGTGAGAGATCCTGGCTCAAAAAGTTAAAGTGGAGATGGATTGTAGAACACAAGACATGTCAAACTCCGGCCTCTACATGCAAAAGCACAGACACCTACACACATAAGCATGAAAACACACATTGGTAGATGGTGTTTCTTTCCAATTTTTATAATGCTTTGGTGCTAAATAATAATGGTCTCATTTTTTAGACATGAAGATGAGGGCATATTAGCGGCCTGCCTCTAGGTTGCTTAGCAAGCTATGATGTCATCACCTGCCGCCGCCACCAGATCTGTCGCATCTCACTCTATTTATTTAATGGTAATGCAAGGGATCTTAGAGGTCACAAAATAGAGGCTTCCTCCACAGTCTGGAAATTCAGTTTTCTCTCTCTGATGGCCACCCACTCACTCCTCCTTCCTTCATCTTGTGACAGGAGCTCCCTGTCAGGGCATTCTGTGTTGCACACTGGCTGCTGTAGTCAGTGACATTGACACTTGTTCTATCCCATGCCAAGTACTAGTTAACTTATCAGAACATGTAAAATTGAGTACAATTGAAATGAAAACTTGATTAAGGAAGTAAATGAACTTTTCAGTATGGAAACACCCACAAGCAAAGGAGAGAAGCAGTGGGTTTGTGGCAAAATATCTCTGGGTGCTGACATCAGAGTACTTCTTTCCTGTTTTTCATATTCTGAGAAAAGTGTTTATAGTACTGGTAAATACAAGGCACCTGAAAGAGGGGAGTTAGCACCACTCATCTCCTTGCAGTCTGTTTCTTCACATCTCAAGCTCAACAGTAAGATTCTAATCTGATAAGTGACCTACAGGTCAAGGGAGTGTTTTTCTGTTTACATTCAGGTTTAACAAGCCCCTGTCCATACCAGATAAGGGTCTAATGCTAAGACTGGCAACTGTTATTTTTTTTCTTTATTGCCCAGATAGTAAATGTTGTGTGGCCTCTGCTTTCTTTATGCCCTGTTCAGTCCTGCAGGCCTAGTGTGAAATAGTTGAGGATACTAAACACACAGGTGTGGCCATGCTAAGCTGAAACCTCTCTACTTCTTCTGCCCACATCTTGTACCAGGGACTCGCTGTCAGGACAATCTATTTCACACTTCTTGTGGGAGTCAGTGACTTTGATGTCTGTCTTATCCCATGCCAAAGGATTTAAAGACTTTTGGATTTTGGGTTTGTTTTTAATTACTGTGCATCTCAGTATGTTTAAATGCACCACGTGGGTGCAGGAACACATAGGAGCCAGAAGAGGGTGTCAGACCCCTTGGAACTGGAACTATAAATAGTTGTGACTGTGCAAATGTATGGAGGTCAGAGGACAATTTGTTGGAGTCAGTTCTTGCCTTCTCGTGTGGGTTTTAGAGATCCAACTCATATTACTGAGTTTGTTAGCAGGTACCTTTACTCACTGAGCCATTTTTCCAGCTAAATATGCATATATATATACATATACATATACATATACACACACACACACACACATACACACACACACACACACACACACACACACACACACACACATATATATGGCAGGAGTTGCCTATTGTCTCATTTTTCCTCATTAACATTGTCCCGGACAGATTTTGCTTTGGCAACACAAAATTTGCCATTACCTTGCCAGAAGAAAAAAAAAAATCTATTGCTTGACAACTTAGTAACTCCTAAATTATAGTATCTTTGCTTGCTCATATTACTGATGTGTGATTGGTGCTAGTAATTAATTGCTTTTATAGACTGATGCATGTGTTTAATTGTGTGTCAATATCTCAGCACAGTTTTAAACTATTCTATATTTAAGAAATATAGTACAGTGAGCAGCTTAGAGGTGACTTGAATTATAAATAAAATGGTAGAGATTGACATTCTGAGTACATGCTAGAAACTCAATAAATACTTGCAATATAAGGAACCAGCAGTAGGGGTTTCTACCAACATTATTTTTGAATCTCATTTTCTTCTGACCTATCTCTGGGTGTCAGAGGCTTTCAATTGTCAGAAGCAAATAAAAGAAAAAATATGAATTTAATTAAATTGATGTATATGATTCCTTCACTGTGTAAGTTGTATTAAAATATTGCAGTGCATACCACATGGGTCCCTTATAATAATTTGAAAATAAACTTTCAGATACTGACACTTGTTACAGGGGCTAAAAATACTTTTCAGAGATGGTTTAAACATAATTCCAAAATGCACTTTCTGTAAGCTAATTTTCAATAGATTGTTGGCAAAATAAAATAAGATAACTCAACTGAAAAAGGGCAGTTTATGGATATAGTTATCTTCACAATTACATGTATGAAATAATGAATCAGTATTTCCCTATTGTTTTGAAACCTTTGCTCTATGACACAAAAGTAAATGCATAAATAACATATCAGAAAATAAACCAACAAATCATGACGACCAAGCAAGCAAACAAAACACATAGAGCTACTTAATGTTTCATGCCTACTTAATAATTCTGTCCCCTTACTATTTAAAACTTACAAAACTAGGGGCTAGAGATGGTTCAAAAAACTTTAAAACATTGGCTGCTGTTCCAGACGACCTGGGTCTGCTTTGCAGCACCCACATGGTTGCTCACAACTGCCTACAACCCTAGTTCCAAGGGATCTACCACCCTCTTCTGGCCTTCATGAACATAGTGTACATACAGGCATACAGGCAAAACACCAAAATATATGAAATAATTATTTTTTAGAAAGTTTTTTTTTAATCACAAAGTTGGGACATTATACTTTAAGGAGGGAGGCTTAGCCCATTGGTGCAGTACACACACTTAAAGTTTGGAAAAGGACAAAATAGTTTAATTCTTCTGAATTTTTCTAGAAGCTTCTGTTGATACTTACAGACTGTATGCTTAGCGAAATCACCCTATTGCTTCATTATGTTCCTCCTAGTGGAGACTTATTGGTTTCTCTTAGGTGCATTCATGTTTCTTTTGAGGATAGACTAGATAGATAAATGAGGGGAGGTGTGTATTAGTCAGAGTCTGAGTGTGTCATTAGCGTTCTCTCTTGAGTAGTTCTCAGAATTCAGAGGAAGCAGACTATTCTGCTCGTAAGTAACCTGAGCTTTAAGACTCGGCTTTGAGAGTCAGATCTCACTCTCCACTCAACGGTAGAGAATATCCTGTTCGTCGGCTAGGTCTTGGTAGGGGTTCGAAGCTTACTGCCTATATTCTCCTTGGCTGGTGCCTTAGTTTGAGGAAGACCCCAGGATCCAGATCTGTCCCCTGGATGGGGAAACCGGGTGGCACTCAGAGGAAGGATAGCAAGTTACCAAGAAGAGACTTGATATTCTAACAGCATATATAGGAGAAGGAGGTCTCCCTCAATCACAGACATAGGGGAGGGGAGAAGGGGAGAAGTGGGAGGGAGGGAAGAATGGGAGGAAACAGGGGAAGGGCTAACAATCGAGATGTAATATGAATAAATTAATAAAAAAAAGAAAAAAAAACGACTCGACTTGGCCAGTCCCCTAAGCTACATCCTGCTGACTGTAAACACACTCCCCCTCTACCACAGACCACTTCCTATCAGGGACAATTTGTCATCCCATGTGTTAAATAAAACAGTGACCCTTTCTCTGGAGCATTCATGGGAACAGAGCTTATAGTTCTCATATCAAAACAAGCAAACAACCAACAGCTTGAAGCCTCTGTGCCATGTGGCAGGTACAGTCATCAGTGCACACAAGAACAGCCTTTCCAACTTACAGTAGTAAGAGCAAAGCCTGTCCCCTCTGTCCAGGAAGCACACTACTCTGTGTGTATAGCTTCTTGGGATCAGGCAGGAACGCTGTTCTCATCCCGCTAGTGTGCCTTGAGAGTTCCCATTTGTGTGAGCATATAATTTTATCCTTATAATGTTCTAGTTATGTTCTCTGAGAACATAAATGGAATTTCATTCTATGTGTTGAGATTATATGTGTGTGTATGTGTGTGTGTATATATACATTATATTTACCCATGTATGCATATGCATGTGTGCTCACACATGTAGAGGCCATTGGTCTTCCTCTGTCACTATCCACCATGTATGTTTGGACACAATTTCTCTCTGAAACTAGAGCTCACCTATTGTCTATGCTGGCTGGCCAATGAGTTCATGTGATCTGCCTGCTCCGCCTCCCTAGTTCCAGGATTACAGAGGTGTGCTGTCCCATCTGGCGTAATGTCCTTTCTGGAGATATAAACTCAGAGCCTCATGCTTGTGTGTTGGGCACATTACTACCACCTGCGACATCTCCCCAGCCTCTCAGAAAGTGATGTCTGTCAAACTAACACACATTTTAACTCTTTAATTAGTCTTCATTTCATTGTGAAGTGAAGCCAAAGCTGTGCTTGGAATGTGGGGTTCTGTTAAACTAGAGGAGAGTTGAGGATGCCAATTGAGATGTGACGAAGCACTTGGGGCATGGCGTTTTGCTGTGACTAATGACTTGTACCTCAGTGCCGCTCACCTCTAGCTCACCTTACACCTAGTCTGTTTCAGCTGCTAAAGCTACACTCATGCCTTCTAAAGAAAATACTGGGCAATTGACTTCTGTGTTGGTGTACAGCCTTCTCTTCAGAGTCTGTAAGAGGAATGAACTGTTGCATCAACAGAGGACAGAGCAGAGAACAAGAAGCCAAGGTCAGATTCAGGTCCATCATCTTAGGATGCACAATTCATTTGTTCAGTAGATGCCCCTATGCATCTAGGTGTGTGGAGTTGTGCAGGATGTCTTGAGTCTCTAAATGTACTATAACAAAATGCCATAAGCTGGATGGCTTAGCAACAACAGGAATTTATTTTCTACAGTTAGAAAGACAGTGAAGTCCAAGATCAAGGTTGTCCCGTGAGGAACATTTTCTTGGTTCATAGAAGACTGCTTTCTGTTGTTGTTGTTGTTGTTGTTGTTGTTGTTGTGGGGTTTGCTTGTTTCTTTGTTTTTGCTGTATTCTCACAAAATTTTCAGCTGTGTTCTCACAGCATTCTTAGTATGGCAGGATCTCTCTAGGACACTTCTTAAAAGCTACTATTGGGCCAATCTCTATCTTAGCACCCCTCAAAGACCTCACCTCTTCACCCTCAACTCATAGGACCATACAACTCATAGGAAAAATGTCTTCATAGGAATACCTTCCCTCGTAGAGGACAGATTTAGGCCACAGCTATTAGAACCCAGCAGTTAGGATGGCTCTTGCCTCCAGTGGCCTCCCAGTTTAATGTGGCGAGAAAGATACTTAGCGGGTAAGAGCACTAAGGGCTGCTCTTGCCCAGGACCTGGCTTTAGTTCCCATCACCAGTGAATTGTTTTGTCTTGCTAAAAGCAATACATGCAATATTAGGCTTCGTCTCTGGAGTCTGCCTTTTCCCAGCCTTCTCTCAGCCTTCCCTCTAGTGAGCTTCACACCTCATTGCCCACCCCTATCACACAGCTACACTGCAGCTTAGGAGTTGTATCCTCTCTGATGCCTACGGAGGGAGTAGGTGCGGTCAATGGAAAAGGCTTCTCTGCCTCAGGAGACAGTTACCATGGAGCAGAGTCCGATGGACAGCCCTGCTGGGAAATAGCTAGGCCTGGTTCTCTTGCAGGGACAAACAGTGAGAGGTGTCAGACATGTTGCCCCACTTCCTGTTGACTGTCTAATTCTTTTTTTTTTTTTTTTTTTGTTTTGTTTTGTTTTGTTTTTTATATTTTATTTTTTTTTTATTAATTTATTCTTGTTACATCTCAATGTTTATCCCATCCCTTGTATCCTCCCATTCCTCCCCCCCCCCCATTTTCCCATTATTCCCCTCCCCTATGACTGTTCCTGAGGGGGATTACGTCCCCCTATATATTCTCATAGGGTATCATAGGGTCTCTTCTTGGCTACTTGCTGTCCTTCCTCTGAGTGCCACCAGGTCTCCCCCTCCAGGGGACATGGTCAAATGTGAGGCACCAGAGTATGTGAGAAAGTCGTATCACACTCTCCACTCAACTGTGGAGAATATTCTGACCATTGGCTAGATCTGGGAAGGGGTTTAAAGTTTACCTCCTGTATTGTCCTTGGCTGGTGCCTTAGTTTGAGCGGGACCCCTGGGCCCAAATCTGCCTATCATATTGTTCTACTTGTAGATTTCTAGGACCCTCTGGATCCTTTTGTTTTGCTGTTCTCCCATGCGTCTCTCATTTAGAGTCCCAATAGGATGCCTTCCCCTCTGTCCCAGTTTCCTGGTAAGTGAAGGCTTTCGTGACATGCCCCTTGGGCTAGTATGCAGATATACGTGAGTATCTACCATTTGATTCTTTCTGCTTCTGGGTTAACTCACTCATTATGATCATTTCTAGCTCAATCCATTTATCCACAAATTTCGGGAATTCCTTGTTTTTAATAGCTGAGTAGTATTCCATAGTGTATATGTACCACAGTTTCTTTATCCACTCTTCTACTGAGGGACACTTAGGCTGTTTCCATGTTCTGGCTATTATGAATAAGGCTGCTATGAACATGGTTGAGCAAATTTCTTGTTGTGTGCTGGAGCATCTTCTGGGTATATTCCAAGGAGTGGAATAGCTGGGTCTTGAGGAAGCCCTATTCCCATTTTTCTGAGATAGCACCAGATAGATTTCCAAAGTGGCTGTACTAGTTTGCATTCCCACCAGCAATGAAGGAGTGTTCCTCTCTCCCCACATCCTCGCCAGCATGTGGTGTCGCTTGAATTTTTGATCTTAGCCATTCTGATGGGTGTAAGATGGAATCTCAGAGTTGTTTTGATTTGCATTTCCCTGATGACTAAGGAGGTTGAGCATTTCTTTAAGTGTTTCTCAGCCATTTGATACTCCTCTGTTGAGAATTCTCTGTTTAGTTCCAAGCCCCATTTCTCAATTGGGTTATTCGGTTTGGTGGTGTTTAATTTCTTGAGTTCTTTATATATTTTGGATATTAGACCTTTGTCAGATGTAGGGTTGGTGAAGATTTTTTCCCAGTCTGTAGGCTGTCGCTTTGTTCTCTTGACAGTGTCTCCTGCCTTACAGAAGCTTCTCAGCCTCATGAGGTCCCATTTATTAATGGTTGACATTAAGGCCTGGGCCGTTGGTGTTCTGTTCAGGAAGTTGTCTCCTGTGCCAATATGTTCCAGGCTCTTTCCCACTTTTTCTTCTAAGTGGCTTAGTGTCTCTGGTTTTATGTTGAGGTCTTTAATCCACTTGGATTTGAGTTTGTGCAAGGTGACAAATATGGGTCCAGTTTCATTTTTTACACATAGACCTCCAGTTAGACCAGCACCATTTGTTGAAGATGCTATCCTTTTTCCATTGAATGGATTTGGCTTCTTTGTCAAAAATCAAGTGACCATATGTGTGTGGATTCATATCTGGGTCTTCGATTCGATTCCACTGATCAACCAGCCTGTTGCTGTGCCAGTACCATGCTGTTTTAAGTACTATTGCTTTATAGTACAGTTTGAGATCAGGTATGGAGATTCCTCCGGAGCATCTTTTATTGTACAAGATTGTTTTAGCTATTCTGGGTTTTTGTTTTTCCATATGAAGTTCAGAATTGAACTTTCAATGTCTTTAAAAATTGTGTAGTTATTTTGATAGGGATTGCATTGAATCTGTAGATTGCTTTTGGTAGGATGGCCATTTTTACTATGTTAATTCTCCCGATCCATGAGCAAGGAAGATCACGCCATCTTCTCAGGTCATCTTCAATCTCTTTCTTCAGAGTTTTGAAATTTTTTTCATACAAGTCCTTCACTTGCTTAGTTAGGGTAACTCCTAGATATTTTATATTGCTTGTGGCTAATGTGAAGGGTGTGGTTTTCCTAATTTCTTCCTCTGTAAGCTTGTCATTTGTGTATAGGAAGGCTACAGACTTTTTTGAGTTAATTTTGTATCCAGCCAATTGCTGAAGGTGTTTATCAGCTTTAGGAGTTCTCTGGTGGAGTTTTGAGGGTCACTTATGTACACTATCATATCATCTGCAAAGAGGGATAATTTGACTTCCTCCTTTCCCATTTGGATACCCTTGATCTCCTTTTGTTGTCTTATTGCTCTGGCTAGAACTTCGAGTACTATATTGAAGAGATATGGAGAGAGTGGGCAGCCTTGCCTTGTTCCCGATTTGAGAGGAATTTCCTTGAGTATCTCACCATTTACTTTGATTTTGGCTATTGGCTTGCTGTATATAGCCTTTATTATGTTGAGGAAAGTGCCTTGTATCCCCGATCTCTCTAAAACTTTAAACATGAATGGGTGTTGAATTTTATCAAATGCTTTCTCTGCATCCAAGGAGATGATCATGTGGTTTTTTATTTTCAGTTTGTTTATATGATGGATTACATTGATGGATTTCCGTATATTAAACCATCCCTGCATGCCTGGAATGAAGCCTACTTGGTCATGATGAATGATATCTTTGATGTGCTCCTGTATTCGTTTTGCAAGTATTTTATTTAGTATTTTTGCATCTATGTTCATAAGAGAAATTGGTCTGAAATTCTCTTTCTTTGTTGAGTCTTTGTGAGGTTAGGTATCAATGAGACTATGGCCTCATAGAATGAATTTGGTAATTTTCCATCCATTTCTATCTTTTGGAGTAGCTTGAAGAGTATCGGTATTAGCTCGCCCTTAAAGGTCTGGTAGAATTCTGCACTGAAACCATCTGGCCCTGGGCTTTTTTGGTTGGGAGACCATCGATGATTGCTTCTATTTCTGTAGGGGAAATGGGACTATTTAACTTGTTTATCTGTTCTTCACTCAACTTTGGCAAGTGAAACTTGATCAAGAAAATCGTCCATTTCCCTTAGATTTTCAAATTTTGTGGCGTATATGCCTTCAAAGTAGGATCTATGATTCTTGAATTTCTTCAGTGTCTGTTGTTATGTCTCCCTTTTCATTTCTGATTTTGTTGATTTCAATACTGTCTCTCTGCCTTTAGTTAGTTTGGCTAATGGTCTGTCTATCTTGTTTGATTTTCTCAAAGAACCAGCTTTTGGTTTTGTTGATTCTTTGGACTGTTTTCTTAGTTTCTAATTTGTTAATTTCAGCCCTGAGTTTGATAATTTCCAGGCGTCTACTCCTCTTGGGTGTTTCTGCTTCTTTTTTTCTAGGGCTTCCAGTTGTGTTGTTAAGATGCTTATGTGTGATGTTTTCCAATTTCTTTTTAAAGGCACTTAGTGCTATGAATTTTCCTCTTAGCACTGCTTTCAATGTATCCCACAAATTTGGGTATGTTGTTTCTTCATTTTCATTGAATTTCAGAAACTCCTTGATTTCTTTCTTTATTTCTTCCCTGACCCAGGTGTCATTTAGCAGAGAGTTGTTTAGTTTCCACAAACGTGTAGGCTTTTGTTATTTCTGTTTGTTGTTGAATTGCAGCCTAAGAGCATGGTGATCTGATAGGATACAAGGTATTATTTCAATCCTCTTGTATCTGTTGAGGCTTGCTTTGTGACCTACGATGTGATCAATTTTGGAGAAGGTTCCATGGGGTGCAGAGAAGAAGGTGTATTCTTTCTTGTTTGGGTGAAAGGTTCTATAGATATCTGTTAGATCCATTTGACCCATGGCATTGGTTAATGATGTTATTTCTCGGCTTAGTTTCTGTTTCAATGACTTATCCTTCAGTGAGAGTGGGGTGTTGAAGTCTCCCACTATTATTGTGTGGGGATCGATGTGTGGTTTAAGCTTTTTTAGGAGATCTTTTACATATGTGGGTGCCCTTGTATTGGGAGCATAGATGTTCAGAATTGTGATGTCATCTTGGTTGACTTTACCTTTGATGAGTATGAAGTGTCCTTCCTCATCCCTTTTGATTAATTTGGTTGAAAGTCTATTTTGTTCGATACTAAAATGGCTACCCCTGCTTGCTTCTTGTGACCATTTGCTTGGAATATTTTTTTCCAACCTTTTACCCTGAGGTAATGCCTTTCATTATGGGTGAGATGTGTTTCTTGGATGCAGAAGAATGTTGGGTCTTGTTTATGTACCCATTCGGTTAGTCTGTGTCTTTTTATTGGAGAATTGAGGCCATTGATGTTGAGAGATATTAATGACCAGTGACTGTTAAGAGTCTTAATTTTGATGTTGTTTTCCAGTCGAGCGTTTGTGTAGTTGTGTTTTTTGCCATGGGGATAGTTTATCTATTTCCTGGGTAGTTTTGGTTGTAGCTTGACCCTTTGGGATGGAGTTTTCCTTCTAGTACCTTCTGTAAAGCTGGGTTTGTGGATAGGTACTGTTTGAATTTGTTTTTGTCATGGAATATTTTGTTTTCTCCATCAATGGTTATTGATAATTTTGCTGGGTAAAGTAGTCTGGCCTGGCATCTGTGTTCTCTTAGGGTTTGCAGGATCTCTGTCCAGGCCCTTCTGGCTTTTATGGTCTCTGCTGAGAAGTCAGGTGTAATTCTGATAGGTTTACCATTAAATGTTATTTGGCCCTTTTCCCTTGCAGCTTTTAATATTTTTTCTTTGTTCTGCATGTTTTGTGTTTTTGATTATTATGTGGCGGGCAGTTTTTCTTTTCTGGTCAATTCTATTTGGTGTTCTGTAGGCCTCTTGTATGTTTATAGGCATCTCTTTCTTTAGATTGGGGAAATTTTCTTCTATGATTTTGTTGAGAATAGTTTCTGGGCCCTGGAGTCTGATGTCTTCTCTTCTTCAATGCCTATTATCCGCAAATTTCTTCTTTTCATGGTGTCCTTAATTTCTTTGATGTTTTGTGTCAGGAGTTTTCCAGATTTGGCATTTTCTTTAATGGTTGATTCAATATCTGTGATTGTATCTTCTAGCCCTGAGATTCGTTCTTCCATCTCTTGGATTCTGTTAGAAAAGCTCACCTCTGTGTTGCTCGCCTTCTTCTCTGAGGTCTCACGTTCTCGTTTTCTTCTGTCTGTGTGTTTATCATTGAATCCATTTTCATTTTCAGATCTTGAACTGATTTTTTGATTTCTTTCACTGATTTTTTGTATATTCCTGAGTTTCTTCCATTGCCTCTTATAGGTCTTCAGAGCTTGAACCGTTTTAGCTATTTCTTTCATCTGGTTGTTTGCATTTTCCTGCAATTTTTCCAGTTCCACTCTATGTGCTTCTTTTATGTCTCTCACCTGTTTGTCTGCGTCTTCCTGCATTTGATTACGAATTTTATTTGTTTCCTCATTATCATCCTCATTACTAAGGATTTGAGGTCATTTTCTTGTATTTCCGTTGTATTTGAGTTCTCTGGGTGGTTTTCTTTGGGATAGCTGGAAACTGGAGACGCCATGTTGTTTTGGGGTTTTTTGCGTATGCTTTTTCGTTGTCCTTTAGACATCTTGCCGTCTTTGTTTTGTTGGGTAGCTTCCAGAGGTTGAATGGAGGGTGTCTGATGATAGATTCACTTGTTTTCTTACGATTTCCCTAGGCTGCGAGCTCAAAGCTTCACTGGTGTGGATGTTAGGAGGTTAGCCCTGTTGTTCTGGTCTCTCACAGCCAGTGATCCTCAGTCCCCCTCTGCTGTGGATCCTGCAATTGTTCTGGGTCTCTGAATGAGCGCTGGGTCAGGCCAAGGTATCCACAGCCTTCTGTGTTCCTGCCAAGTCCAGCCAGGAGCACTGGGACCGAACCACGGGCAGAACTCAGCTAGATTCTCAGGGCCAGAACCGTCTGCCAAGCTCAGCTAGGGATTTTGGGCCCAAAATGCACACAGGGCCCAGCCAGAATTTTTGGGCTGGGACTACGCACCAAGCTCCACTAGGGCCTTTTGGCCCAAAGTGCGTGCTGTGGTCAGTTATTGACTCAGGGCCCGAACTGACCACCAATCTCAGCCAGGAATTCTGGATTCAAACTGTACACTGTGTCCAACCAGAGTCTTAGAGCTGGTGGAACCGAGAGCTCTGTCCAGCCTGTGCCACAGCAGGAGAACTGCGGCTGCTCTGAGTTAGCGCCAGTGGTGGAACAAGTGCTCCACCCGCACTGTGTCCCGCAGGGAGCTGCCGCTGAGCTGAGGTGGTGCCTAGGATGGAACCGAGCACGTCACCAAGCCTGCGCCACAGCAGGAGAACTGCGGCTGCTCTGAGTTAGCGCCAGTGGTGGAACAAGTGCTCCGCCCGCACTGTGTCCCCGCAGGGGAGCTGCCGCTGAGCTGAGGTGGTGCCTAGGATGGAACCGAGCACGTCACCAAGCCTGCGCCACAGCAGGAGAACTGCGGCTGCTCTGAGTTAGCGCCAGTGGTGAGACAAGTGCTCCACCCGGACTGTGTCCCCGCAGGGGAGCTGCCGCTGAGCTGAGGTGGTGCCTAGGATGGAACCGAGCACGTCACCAAGCCTGCGCCACAGCA
The DNA here is from genome assembly GCF_903995435.1 of Acomys russatus. Classification (NCBI taxonomy): domain Eukaryota; kingdom Metazoa; phylum Chordata; class Mammalia; order Rodentia; family Muridae; genus Acomys; species Acomys russatus. The sequence continues at coordinate 2,266,571 of NC_067168.1, read as the reverse complement.
GGAGAACTGCGGCTGCTCTGAGTTAGCGCCAGTAGTGGAACAAGTGCTCCGCCCGCACTGTGTCCCCGCAGGGGAGCTGCCGCTGAGCTGAGGTGGTGCCTAGTGTGGAGCAGCGTGCTCAACTAAGCCTGCGCCACAGCAGGGGAGCTATGGCCACGCTGAGTTAGTGCCTCAGGCAGAATTGTTTGCTGGGCCGGGCCAATACCCGGGACTTGGGGCCGAACTGTCCGCCGAGTCCAATCTGGGTCCAAAGGCTCCACGCGACCCAAATCCTGCCCGAGTCCCCTCTCCCGCAGCAATTCCCACCAGCCACCACACCAGTCGCCTCCACCGGAAGGCTATGAGCTGCAAACCTCAGCCGCCGCTGCTGGTGCCGCTGGTGCTGCCGCCTCTGCCGCTGCCGCTCCGATCAGAGAAAAACCACGCTCCTCCCGTGTGCAGGGGCACGCAGGTCCTCCGCACCCTGGTCCCTCCGAACCGTGGAGCACTCCCGCTGCCGTGATGTTCGGACCTTGGTGTTCCTGGCTCAGAAATCTGTGCAATTCCCTGAATTGTTCACTGGAGCCTCCAAACGCGGTCCACACTGCTCGCCGCCATCTTGGATCCTCGACTGTCTAATTCTTAAGAGTGAAGACACCAGTTGGTCACTGGGTGTTTCTTAGCCAGCTGCCTTGAAGTTAGGGAAAGTTGCTTCTTCTTGGTGATAAACATCTTTGATTACCACTCCTGCTTTTCCGGGGCTGGTAGAATTTGACTTTCATTCTGGTCTTATGGGAGCCTTCTGGAAGATTTAGAGGGTGACTCCTGTGCCCCTAGCTAGTGTCCATAATACCCCATAAATTGCCTCATTTCAATATTAATCAGAGAATAAGATGTCTCTGTCAATTCTTCAAGATGAATTCTTGCCTAATGTTCTGGATGATTCGAAGCACCACTCTCAGCAGAGCGATGATGGGGCATGGCTGTCATTTTAGCATTACAACATTACCGCCATGTACCACAGTCAAATGCTCCTCAAGTAATAGATACAATGATCAAATGTCCTATCAAGGTCACTGGGCACTCGGCTTATCCGTTTTTTAAGTCTGTGCACATGCCTTCGGCTCCTGTTGCTGTTTTCATTAAGAAAAAACACTGGTCTGTCCCTGGTTGTGGGGAATCATTGTGCTAATACGATCTCAATAAGGACAGAAGAGCTGCAGGCACACAGGTGCAGCCACAGTGTACAACCCCAGAAGGAGAGGAGGGCTGCCCCGGGAGGTGAGGCCCATGCACTGAGAGATGTCTTCCACTTGTGCACTAGACACTGTGATGAAGTAATCAAGTCTGCCTGCATGCTGCATTCACTACAGCATAATTCACACACAGAGAGAGAGAGAGAGAGAGAGAGAGAGAGAGGGAGAGAGAGAGAGAGAGAAACACAAAAACACAAAGGAGAAAAGGAAAAAGCCTGGAGGAGCTCAGGTAACTTCTTCCTTGTTGGACTCTTTTTCTTCCTTCCCCTCTCTTAAACACATCCTCCTAAAATCTTACACTGGAAGTTATCTCGTAAAAACACCCATCTGTTGCTGCTCCTCCTTCATGAAGAAGAATTACAATTGCTGGAGGTGACCTTTTAATTTGCAATTTGCATTTACTCTGTGAGAATCTGAGTTTTATTTGATATTTGATAATGTCCTCTGACCAGTGAAGATATAGCTGACCTAACATACAGTGCAGAACTCTGCATAACCTCTGAGACACGCTGGTCTGGAATTCTCTCTCAGTGGTGCATCGAGTTGACTGCACACAATTGTCTCTTGCTTTGTACCATTTCATCTCTGGGCAAATTCTCTCTCAATGAGATCAAGCCCTTCGCATGGCTGGAGTGTCTCTTAGTCACCAGTAACTCTTAGCCCTGCCTCATGTCAAGAGGGCTTTGCTGAGCCTCTCCAGGCTGGGGTGGACATGTTCTTCCTCAGTGTTTCGCGGCACTGTGTGTCTGGTTCATCCTTTTCTCACAATTGCTTTCCCATCTGGGTCCATGTTGGCCTGCAAGTAGACTCACTGCTGTCGACCAGAGCACACTTCAGACCCATCTTCTAAACTTGTGTTACACCAACCTCCTCACACACTGACACCTGATCACCACCTGGCTTCTCAGCCTAAGCCCCTCCCTCTGACTGTTCTTTTCCCTGACTCTGGACTGGAACTTTGGGGCTCTGTTCTGTACCCTAATCCTATCTCCTCAAAGATGTCACCCACTCAAGCCCACTGCAAGACACAGCTAAAAGAAATAAAGCCCAAGCAAACTGGGTGTATGGGTTTGTTTTAATTTTTATTACACTTTATTCATTTATTGCAAGAGTGCTTTCCACGCCATGTGTGGTAACTTCTCAGAGTTGGTTCTCTCCTTCTACCATGTAAGTACTGGGGACTGTACTGAGGTCATCAGGCTTGCTGGCCAAGTGCCTTGCCTGATGGGCTGTGTTGCTGCCCGGCTATCTTATTTTGAAACCAAGAACCAGGTTGCTCTTGTGATGCCCTCCATTTCAAATGACACACCTCCAGCTTCAGAGATTTGGTGAACTTTATTTTGGCAATTGGCTGTGATATTGTGTCTCTACTTCTTCCTAGATGTGTCTATTTTTCTTTTATCATCTCCTAAATTGTTGTATTTAGACATTTAATATTCCACAATTCTTGGCCTATACTTAGAGTCTAACAAATGGAATTTTACGAATTTTGAGGGACAAGGGGAATCAAGAGGGCCTCACTTTGAGGTTTTAAAATTTCTTCTTGAAATAATTTTTATATCATTTGTGGTATTCTGTGTGAATTAAATGCATTAATGATTAACTCCAAGTCACTAATAATGTATCACTTTTGCATTAAGGAAAGAAATAAAAGCCCCTCCCGTTGGTGTCATTTAGGCAAGAGCAAGTACAGACCTGAATTCTGTACTTCTTGTTCCCTGAGTTTCTGTCTTCCATCTGTCTGCTGTGTGAGTCTGAGTCTGTGCCTGCCTCAAGGCTGGCTTGTTCCTTTATCTGTGTCCATCCATGTGTGTCCCTCTATGGTGTATCTATCTGTTATGTGACTGTGTCTGTGTGTATTCAGACGTGTCTGTCTGTAAAAGTGTTATGTGATTGTCTGTGTCCATTTCTATATGTCTGTGTATTTCTGTCCCTCACAAAGGCTTTTTGTATGTGTGTGTCTTTTATTGACATCACATAAAGTGTCACACGTGAAAGTAGTGGGACACTTTACTGAAAGCCTTAAGAGTGTTACAAGGGATTACGTCCCTGACTCCAACAGAACCCCAAGTGACCCAGATAGCAAACAGTATTACAAATGTTGTTGTTTATCAACCAACATCCAAAAACATTATGGAAGATATTCATTTTAGAAGATTGTTCTCAACCTCACTGTTTTCTGTTTTCAGCAAATGGTACAAATGCATTGTTCTAGGTCAGGGGCATGGAAGAGCAGACAAATTAATATTACAGCTACGCATTAACTTGGGTTATAAAAGTTGATTGCGTGGAAAATCTGAAGCAAGTAAGGCTGACTGTTATTTTGTTCTCTTAAAAACAAGTTAAACAAATAGGCTGAGCACACAGAAGGAGAGCAGCCTTAAGCCTTATGTGACTTCAAGATGTGTTATTAACTCTATCTGTGAGGTGCAGTCTTGTAAGAGATGGAATAAATATTTGCATACTATTGCATCACTGTAGTACACATGTTTAATTTTTTAAATTCTTTCTGTGTATGTGTGTGTATGTATAAGCATGTGGGAGTTATGTGTGCACCAGCCACAGAGGCTCTGTGTGGAGGTCCAAGGGCAACATGAAGGAGTCAGTTTTCTCCTTCCACCACACATCTATATTTCCAGAGTTAAATGACAGACAGCATAAAACACAAAACTGCATTAGGATGTGGTCACTTCTCATTCTCGAGGACCACAACTTTTAACCTACTTTCATCTGCTCATCTCACGAGAGAAGAGGTAGAAATCCTACCCAGCTGTGAGCTGAGCAAGGCCACAGTTTTCCCGACTGACACTGGCATGCTTTGTGGGTCGCCACTCATGACATGCCTTTGTGTCATTCAGCCCACGTTGGCATTCAGTAACCCAGAATGCAGTGGTTCCTGGATGGGGGACAAATTACTAAAATACCCGAGCAAATGGGGTCAAGTTATATACGAAGAGTCTTCCTGCTGTGTGTTTTCTATCTTTCATATTTATCATGAGCTGCACTTTCAGCTTGCCAGTCTTTTGATAGAGTTCACACGAGATGAGTTTCCTTGAGAGAAGAAACAGAATAGAGCACTTGATGCTCTTGATATTATTAATGATTCTATTATTCAAGGTTTCGATTGAGAGCCTTTGTGCACAGGGCTGGCATAACTCAGTTATTTGTCTAATTGAATCCTCTCTATAACGAAATGCTTAGAAAACAGAATTGCTGATGGGGCCCTTCAAGCCTGGGAAACCTCAGAAGCACCACTCAAGTCAGGGGTGAAGCTGGCAGAAGGGGACCAATGTGAATGAAAGTGGAGCCTCTTATGGCAAAATAGAAGGCAACACCATGGGGTGGTGTTGGGGGGGGGGGAGGCAGACAGAATCAAATGCGCACGTAGGTGGAATGTGCCATTTTAGGCTCTTAAATAATCAAAGACAGGGTTGGGGGAGTGGAGGGTGACCCTGTGCCTTCAGCTGTAGCTCCAGCATTCTGGACTTTGCTGGGAACTGCACCTTAGAGGTGAGCACGCAGCACCCATACAGTTCAAAGAAACTGCCCTTAACCCCCACAAGAAGTCACTTTCTAGTTACTTCACAGGTGTGCGTGCAAAATTTCAAAGAGACTGTTCAGCGTGTCAGCTCTTCCACTCAGAGACAGTAGGAGCCTTTGCTTCTTCTTAGAGATGTAGTTGAGGAATGACTAATGCTGACGTGAGAAGATGGGCTGGCACGTGAATTAGCTTCCATTTTAAAAGCACTGTATGTCTTGCTTTTTTTTTAAACATTTCAGGCACTTTTCATGTCTGTCTTCTAAGTACATGTGCCCGGGTGTCCCCGCAGTCATGAGCGCCCTGCTGGCGAACATCAATGCCTTCTATGCTCACACAACTGTCTCCACTAATGTGCAGGTTTCTGCCTCGGATCGCTTTGCTGCTACGAACTTTGGGGTAAGTATAATTATTTTTGGAACTTGAAATTTTCAAGTAGCTTTAGATTTCCAAAGGACTTTGGACCCAGATATTCTCTTCCTTCCCACCCACCCCCATTAAATTATATCTAGTATATAATGATTCCCCATAACTTAACATGAAAAGAACACAAGTCTGATGTGGTACCCTAGGGGGAAAATGTGAATGTTTGACCAAAGAAGACAATGTTCCAGAATCTTATGACCGAGGAACAAGGAGCCTCCTTGAGAGTGTCTTAGTCTAATGTCACATGGCTGAAAGTTTGTTTGAAATAGTTTTAATAGAAGAGCAGAGCTTTGACTGACAGACTCCTCCTTGATTGAATCTCTGCATCAGGGATAATGTTTTGCACTAGTGAAAGACACATTTTTGTAAGAGTTCCCTGGGGTTTTATAGGATGTGCAGCATGTTTACAGATCAACGGTTCACTGTGTTAAGCTATGTATGAAGCCATGCTAATCTGTGTGTGGCTGCTTTCACTGGTGCTCCCTTGAAAGAAAGAGTGGGGGGGGGGGTCCTTGAATATCTGCACCTACTGAAAGCCGCCTGCCTGCAGCACCCAAAGGTATCAGGGCTACATTGGAAAGTAAAGGCCCAGAGGTTCCCGGAGGTCTATCTGTTATCAATGTCTTCTAGTGAGAGATAAAACTGTCTCTGGGCAAAGTGGAAAGAAAATGTGGTAAAGTAGCAGAGATGGACAGATTCCAGAGCTTTCCAGGCACAAAATCAGCAGAGTGGACACAAGTTGGTGTCTTTGAGGATGGAGTTGGTGACAGACTGGGGAGGACACTGGGCAGAAAGCAAGAGTCTAGCCAGGGCACCTGGGAAGCATCCATGAGGGTCGGTAACACTCTTGGGCATGTATTCATAGGTCCTTTTCTTTTTCACAGAGAAGACTAGAATTCAGTGGAGATAGCCCTTCCTAGAACACCACAGTTAGCAACCCCTGCCTTTCCAGTCTCGCCAGCATTTGTAGTCAGGTTCGCTGAGGATACGTTTGTTGGCCTATCTTGCTGCAGAGATCAAATGTGGAGTTTGTGTCATATAATAAAAACAACTGAAGAATAGCACATAGGCTCCTGAAGAACAGCACACAGAAATAAGTGCACAGGCTCCTGGTGGACTAGGACTCTGTTCTTTGCGTACAAGAGGTAGCATGTATGTACATGCATGTAGCGTGTGAGGTGAATTCCTCAAGGAAGAGGCAAGCACTATTTAAAACAAATTAAAAAAAATAACATGGGTAACAGAGAATAACTTTTGGGCTGTGGATAACAGGTTCGGTAATGGCTATTACCAAGTCCTTTCTGTCATATAAACCTGTTTCTCCACCTGCTCAGTGAGGATAATTAGTCCTACTCTGACATTCTTCCAGAATTTGAAGTAAGGATCAGATGAGATTTAAGAATCCATAATCTAATGTGCAGAACATGAAGCTTGTAGAATCCTATGAGGTACGAGAGAGTTGTTCCTCCTGGCCAACCTACAATATAGGCAATGCACTGTCAGCTACTGTTGCTCGATAGACCAACTCTTGTGTGAACTGGGACTAAAAAGCATTCTGGAGCCAGTTCAAGAAAACTCTGTGATGGGCAACTCCAGACCAGAGAAGACTTTTGCAATAAAGGTGTCACCTTGGAAACAGAACCTGTTGTCTTGGGACTTTGTCTGTGTCTGTAAGCCATGCTGTGTTATGAAATGCCCTCCTTCTATTCTGCCCATGTGCGCTGTGGAGAACAAGCCAGGCTTGCAGAACACAGAGCCTTTCTACGTCTGAGAAGAAGTAGTTACACGATTAACATCCTCCATAAAAGCCACCTGGAGGAAAATTGGATGCCAGGCTCCCTTGCTTTACACTGGCCCAGAGAGAAGAAAACACATTGATTTCAGCACATTTCACGTCTCAGTAACAACATGCTTATAGCAAACTTCATTTTGTAAATCAAATAACATCTTGTAGGATAGAAGCAAAAAAAAAAAAAAAGAAAGAAAGAAAGAAAGAAAAGAAACATTTGATCAAACTACAACTTGATTAACTGGTGATCAGGCGTGCGGCTGTGTATTTTTCTCTCACTGTGGAATATAATCCTGTTTCCTAACCAAACATATCAGCTATACTATCTCCTACCTCCACTTTGGAGTCCTGAGTTCTTATTCATCCGACGACTAAAGTAGATACTCAGAGTATCGTGACAGTTTAGAGTCACTTCTTTAACCTTTTTAAAGGTATAACCCAATTTTTTCAAACCTCCAAAACATGATGTCCTGTGAGCTACTGTGACAGCAGACAGAAGGAAAGAAAGATGCACTTTGACTTTTACTCTCTGAAGTTTAGACTCTCATGAGATAATCATGGAAATGTGGAAAGTAGACACAAATTGCTCTCAGATGTACTAAGTCTCACAGAAGTCTATGCAATATTTACAAATGCTCAGAAACTAAAGAATGACAAGTGACGCTTGCTTATCAGGAACTGCTAGAAGCTTGAAAAGGCAATGGTGAATAGTAGCCTAGAAGTCCAAGAGATGCCAGGAAAATAACCACAGACTTAGTGAGATATTTTAGTAAAGACAAGGAAAACTGAAGATACAAAATAAGTTGGACAGGGTACATAAGGATCTGGAGAGATGGCTTGGCAGAGGACCCAACTTTGGTTCCCAGTACAAGTTAAATTTTGGGTGCATCAAAACCACCTACAACTCCAGCTCCAAGGATATTCCAATGTCTCTGGCCTCCTCAGGTTTCTGCATTTACAGTCCACACACAAACACACACATATACACACATATGCATAATCTAAAAATAAAGAAATCTTTTCAAAGTATGCATAAGGCAGTCCATCTACCGCAGAGCAGTAAGGCATGGGTACTTAAGAGAGAGGCAGTGAGAAGATTGATACTGGATCACAGGGGGACTTTTACAGACACTAAGATGTTTGGACTGTATGTTTAATATGCAGGGCATGTTGAGATGGGCTTTCTGATGGAGAAGGACCACTGTACAATGAATGCTACAGAGGGAAGCGGCTGACTGGAAGCATCTGACAGAGGTTGTGGTTTGGACCATCTTAGAAACTTTAGGTAGTAAAGCACTCAACAGCAAAGTGCGTGTTTACAATGTCATCTGACAGACTTCCATGATAATCCCACATGCCTCGATTTGTAAGAGAAATGACAAGTTTTCATAACATCAGGAATGTAAGGAACAGGGGAATGTCTGTCCTGTCGTATCTTTCCAAAATCGCCATGCTGATAACAAGAGACTGGAAATCAAGCATCTCTGTAACCTGACTAGTTGCATAAATAAACCAAGAAGCAGGTGGGTGGGTGTGGGCTGGCGCGGGGCATATCTCATGCCCCCTTTCCAACTAAGGTAGCCAGGACATGTACAACGGATAGACAGAAACTAAGATCATTATGGAAACTTGATGGGAAAGACTCGGAGAGCAAAAGCAGTGGTGTTGAGTGGAATCAAAGAGGAGAGAGAGAGAGAGAGAGAGAGAGAGAGAGAGAGAGAGAGAGAGAGAGAGAATGCACATTGTGTGTATGCAGTGCCCAGAGAGGCAGAAGAGGATGTCAGATCTCCTAGAGCTGCAGTTCGAGGTGGTTGTGAGCCACCAGCCATGGATGCTGAGAAGCAAACCCTCCAGAAAAGCTACAAATGCCCTTAACCACAGAGCCATCTCTCCAGCCCCATCATTGTTTCTTCATCATTTTCTAAATCATTGATGTAGAGAGACACAATATAGTTTTTGTTTGTAAAGCTTACATGCTTTACAGGATACCCTTTAAGAAGAACATAAATTTTTCAGTAGGGATTTTGTCATAAAATTAACATTTATGGCAGGCACCATCAGCAGCACAAACTCCAAGGAAGGGAACTGGGTATTTTCACTCACTGCCTTATACACCACAAGGAACTCTTCTGTGGATTCTGACTCCATAGTATTTGATCATTTCTTTACATGACAAAAATCCTGAAATATTTTTCATGAGAAAAAAAAGATCATTCACTCTTTCACATCAAACCGTAGAACATGACTTTTAAATTCTAACCGGGAGGAGTTTATCTTCACAATTCATTCCTAAGGCCACACATATTTTAATGGCTTTTCCCAGGTTCAGTAAGAACATCTATTATATTTATGTCACAGATGACGTTAGAATGAAATGTGACCTGTGAAGAACAGACAATGATGATTTTAGTCAAGGCTATTTCTGTAGAGGAGACAGGAGGCTTCAGTTACTACCCAAGGATTTTCACAGGCTGGTACTAGAGAGAGTGCTGTGGAGGATATTAAAGGTAGGATGGACCAACCAGTGAGCTATGGCCAACACGTTGAAATGTTGAAGTGCTTTGAGCTGGCAATTTTCTCTTTCTCTCTCTCTCTCTCTCTCTCTCTCTCTCTCTCTCTCTCTCTCTCTCTCTCTCTCTACCAGTGTTGTTCATCTACTTACCTCGGAAATAGGATCCTCCTAGCTCAGAGAGGTTGGGGCACAGAGGTGATTCTTTCCAAGAGCATTGCAACAGAAAGTGATGGCTTCCAGGATTTTTAGGAAAAACATACATGGGTTAGAAAGCTGGAAGGTTTTTCTTTAATATTTACATATCAAAATGGTAGAGAAAGAGTAAACAATTGCAAGGTGTCTAAGCTCCAAGAAAGGAAGCTCCAGAGGCAGGAAGAGTCCTATGCCAAGAAAGTTCATATGAGAAGAGTCTCATAGCATGGGACTAGGGCATGCCAACATTGCCCATATTTCCCTATGAGGGACCATACAAACACTTGGAATTTAATGAAATATGTTAATTTTGTAAAACATTTATTCACATCGATATTAATCCCAAATCAATAAGCAATGCAGAAGCATCCCCAGAATATTTTTACATATAAACATAAATTAGATTACAGAAAAACTACTAAAATTCCTTAAATATTCTAACAGAAACATTTCCCTTCTCACTGAGCTGTTGGCTTTGAGGGATCTGGATGAAACGATTGCCAGCCCATGTCAGGATGTTCCTTATCTTGTTTCTGACGTTCTTTCACAAGCCTGAGATCACATGAGCACATAGGCAGGGTTCTTCCAAGAGGTGCTGAGGTAGGTGAAAGCCCAGAACTTGAGCACCGTCAGCTTCTGTCTAAGTTCAGCCACACTGTGACCATGACAGTGAGAAGATGGGATGTGGAGAAAGAAGCTGTGGCTGTGTGGAGGCTGATAGCCGCTCCTAACAGGAACTTTTCTTCCCACCATCCCCAGGAGCCTAGGGGACCTTTCTAAACACACACTCAGGAAGTAGACACCTCCTCCCCCTCCCTTAGTCTTCCATGTCTACTTATGAGGCCCCGTCCAGCCCACCCGTTAGTATTGTGTGGCCAGTGAGTTAAGAATGATTTCTATGCTTTTAAAAGTTATTTTTAAAATCAAAAGATACATTAAATGTACAGAAAAATTACAAATTTTGCTGTTCATCAATAAAGTTTTATTGAGAAGTAACCATGTCCAAAACACTGATACATTATTTAGCGAAGCTGTCATACCACAGTGACAGAATCCCCAGTGTCAAACACATCTACTCCTAGGTCTCCTCAGATAGCTTGCTGTCCAATGACCTTGGTATTTTAATCACCCAATTAAACCTGAGGTTTGGATAAATGATACTGCCTAGTATTGTTCTCGTGATTTGCCTACCAGACAAGTATGGCCCTTACCTACTATAAAGGGTTGAATAATGTAGCCATTCCCATAGTGGTGCCGTGACACTTGGGAGAAACCTGCTTTAATCACTCCATCTTTTATTTCTCCTCATCACGTCATGTAGATAGCAGCTCCCCCCCCCCATGCTGTCTCAGAGGCAATCTCTCTCCAGTTAAACAAAAATACAGTAAACAAAATTACATCGCAAGCTGTCCCTGCTGTTTAAAGAATCTCTTTGAAAATTCAATCAACAGAACACTTTTAATTTTGCTTCATTGGATGTGATTTGAGATTCTCTGACAACAAGCCCTTCGGATTTCTCTTTCCAGTTTTCTTTCTTCCCTGCATGTAAAATTTCCAGCAGAGCCCTGAAAACCAATATGGGTAAAAGAAATATGAGAGTCGCCTCAGTCAGAATTCTGGTCGTTCCCACAAGATAGGAGTTCATAAGCTTAGCTGAATAAACCCTTCTGCCTATAACCTAAGTCTAAGAGCCAGAAACCCTGGGGTAGTGCAGCTCAGGGGGGGTAATTTTTAAGTGTGGACAGGGGCCGAGGCAATGGCTCAATTGATAAAGGGCCAACACTTACCTTGAAAACACAAGGACCTGAGTTTGATCCTAGATCCCATACAACATGTCAAGTGTGATGGCCCATGCTTGCAATCCAAGGGTGGCAGTTTGAATGAGAACGGTCCCCATGGACTCATGATTTTGAAGACTTGGTCTGCAGTCGGTGGAACTGTGTGGAAAGAAGGAGGAGGTTTGGTCTTGTTGGAGGAGGTGCGCCACTTGGGGCAGGCTTTGACGCTTCAAAAACCCACACAATATTCCAAGTTTATATATATATATAGACACACATCCCTCCCTCCCTCCCTCACGGTTGTCTCAGATGTAAGCTCTAAGCTTACATCACCATGCCTGTCTGCCTGCTACCACGCTCCCCACCATGATGATCTGAAATTGTTGCCCCCATAAACTCCTCTATAATTTGCCTTGGTGGTAGTGTCTTAGCACAGCAATAAAAAGACAGCTAAGACCCTCAGCATTAAGGAGGAAGAAACCAGTGGATCCCTGGGGCTCTTGTGAGCCAATCAATCCACTTGGATGCATACCAGACCCTGTCTCAAAAAGCTAACAGTGGATGGTGAGGAATGATAAATGACACCCAAGCTTGCCCCCTGGCCCCGACACATGCCTGCACACACATGTACTCAAATGTAGATATGCACAACCAGAGAGAGAGAGAGAGAGAGAGAATTCTACCATTCTTACCACTTTCTTAGCCTCTCACCTTGTAGGCATAAACTAGGCCTTAGCATCTGGTGTTTCCTCAGAGTCACCAAGAATAAATGAAAATAATACTGGTCTGCACTCAATAATGAATTATTTAGCAAACACTAGTAACACGAACAGATCCTACCAAGCATTCTTTCTGGGGTCTTTTCAATCAGCAGTTGATTGACAAAAGAAAGCCAAGTCCTTCCTCCTTAATAAACTTGGTGTGCCTCATTGTCCAAGACTATGCTATCTGCATAGCCGTCCTCTAATGAAGTCTGGGAGGGTAAGCATTTCCTGCTAGGCACATTCACCACATGAAATTCTCTTATAGAAAAGCAGTGGAGAATTAGATGCTAGGCAGCAGCCAACTCAGCCAGCCCTGCAGGGTGGAATGGGATCAGTGATTTAGGGCAAGACACAGTTCAACAGTCAGGTCAGCTGTCTTGATGATTTGTGCCAATCAGAAAGGTCAGGCACAGCTCCCAGAGATGTGACATGAATCGGACTGACTTTTATAGTCACCCGAGTGATTAACTTTACTGTGGCCCTGGACTCTTGTGTTGTAGCAACTCTTTCATCTTTATTTTGTATTTTGATGGATGGGAGTAGAGGGGGGCAGTAATAAAGAGCAACATAGCTTGCTGCCTCCCCTCCCCTGGAACATGTGGTTGAGACAGTAGCTTTGCTGGACAAAGTGATCTTAGCCTGCTTAACAAACTTCTGGAGCCTTCTGGAAGGCAACACTTCTGTCTTCAGCTTCAGCTTCCATGTTGTCTCCGCAGAAGTTACAGCAAGGGTGATGCTTAACTTTTGTTCACTGATGTGTCATTCTGATGACGGCAATTCACTGAACATTCTGAACTTTTAATTGAGTGAAAAGTTATCAAAACTCTTCAACTTATGTTGCTATTCAGCTGTGATTCCATTAAGATCAGTAACTTCAAAGACTAAAGAGTTACATGACTGTACATCTTCTATTTCCCAAATTAAGGAGATCTTCTGTTTTGCCAATACTCCTCAAAATGTAATTATATATTCATAGACTACTGCTGCAGACAGAAACCTTGGCTCCCTCTCATTCCTGCACCCACTCATTGTTTTATACATCTATAACAGAACTAAAAGCCAGGACAGAAGTGTGTCTACTACCCACAGTGGTTTTTATTGCAATTGCCAATTTTATACAAGGTAGAATCAGTTGGGAAGGAGTGTCAGAGAGGAGATTCCCAGATCGGGCTGGCCTGTAGACATGGATGGGGGAGGGGATCTTGATTATATTAAGTGATGTGGGAAGGCCCAACATAAAAGCATGCAGCACCACTCCTTAAATTTGGGTTATGGGCTATGGAAAAGAAAAATGAAACAAAAGGAGAAAGAAAGCTGAGCATGCATGCTCGCTGCTCTTGACTATAGGTGAGGCCAGCTGTTTAGAGTGAATGTTACCTTGACTTTCTTACAGTGATGGACTGCCACCTGCAACCCTGCCTCCATACACTGATTTTGTCAAGTGTCCATTTTGTCACATCAACAGGAGACAAAACTAAGCCATCACCTATAGAGTCTGTGTGTGTGCAACTTTGCTGTTTCCCCCCTCTTTGTAGTAGATGCATCTGATTCCACCCTTATATTTGCTAACACAACTCTGTCCTCTCCCCAAGCAAATGCTTCTATGAAAAGCACAGTCCTACACTGACACAGCTCCAATGGCAGCAGCAAGAAGTAGAGACTTAATTTTTATAGTATTTGCAGAGATAAATCATAAAATCTTTTAAAGGCAATCAGTCTCTAGATTATTAAGTCTATGCTTGCTTCCCATTGGAAAATGTATTTTTAAATTTGTTTTTGTTTTTGTTTTTATATACACACAAAAGCTGCTTTCATTCCCAAGGTTAGAAATTTTAAAAATCTGTCATTAATTTTCTGGGAGCTCAGGGTAGTGTTCAGGATTAAAACAAGGGGTGAACTGTGTTTTCTTCTGCTTGCTCACTGCAGGACTATGAGTCATTGAATATAGAGATGATGGCAATTCATTTCTCTTCAGAATAACTCCAGACACACTGGTAGGACAACTGCACCATCTCCTGTCATTCACAGAGAGGGAGTGACTTACCTGAATAACAGGATGGTGTCAAAGGCCCAGAGATGGACTCTGAGCCATGGTTGTATCCTGTGGTTGTGCAGTTCTGTGACCTTGAACAGTGATTGACATCAGTGCTCCTCAGTCTCTGTAGAATGGGACAGTAACTCTCATGGGCAGCTGAGGGGATTGCACTGGGGGTGGTTGATTGCTTATTTCCATCTCTCTGTCTTGTATTTTCTTGATACAGAGAGAAAAATTCATAAAACTACTGGACCAGTTGCATAACTCTCTACGGATCGACCTGTCAAAGTACAGGGTAGGTACAACATAATTTCCCTTAAGGTATACCACTGCCTTTGCTCTAGGTAATTTCTCTCCATAATGTATTATTACCCATCCTGAAGTGGAGAGGTAAACATACTGATTTTGAGTCTGACACAGTGGAAGCAATCCTCAAAAGATTCCTTGTTTTCTCATATGCTGCATGAAGATAAACTGTAACAATAACAATACTTTGTGTGTGTGCAGCTCAGTCTTGTAATTCTTAGTAACCATCTGCTGGAGTGCCCCTGAGCTGATTCATCAAGAGAACACAAGGTCCAAGCAAATATAAGGTGATGGCTATAGGTGATGGAAACTCATTTTGAAAATTTAGTTTAAAAATGCTGTAGTCATAATTGCAGATGCTTTTTTATACCTTATATTTACCAATGGTTTATTTGAATGTTTTCTTAATGGTATATCTGCATCTGCTACATTCACTTTAATTAGCCTCTTGATGAATAGATAAATGGTTAGCTAAATGAATAGATAAACTGATGGTTGGGTGGATGGATAGATAGATAGACAGACAGACAGATGTTCATGTAGGTGATTGAATAGATATATAGACAGAGAGATGATGGATGGATAATAAATATGTGGGTAGATGAGTTAATAGGTGAAGAATAAATAGATTACACATGATAGATAGATAGATAGATAGATGCTTAGACAGATAATTGCGCATTTCTAGAAATTACAAACTGAATTTCATCAAGGTCTAATTGCATGTTGAAATTAACATAGTCTTAAGAAGACAGTCACCACACATGCAAGCCTACTGTGGAAGCTAGTTCGGGAAAGAAGAGTCTTGAACACAACTTATTTGCCATTATTTAGGCACTAAGCACACTTAAGGTCATAAGAAATATCCAGAAGTCAGTTTGGGATTTTCTGATAACTGTAGAAAACCTTTGTGAAAACAATCATCAGTTAATAAGATACCTTTCTTAAGGTTAAAACCCTTTGTTCTTTCAAGGATTTTCATAATGGCATTTTGCTTCTCCTCCAGACTTCTTCATATCTGTGTGTTTTTTAAGTGACCTGCCTCAATAGGGAGACATGTCTGCCACTCATCCTAGTTCAGATCTTGGGAGACAACCTTGTTTTCCACATTTACAAGCTTCCTGTGGTTAAAAAGTAAATGTTACCACCTGTGCCATGTTCAAAGTAATTTTTGAAAATTCCATCTTTGTAAAATGATAAAAAGATTTAAATATGTATTGATCTCCCTTCTTTGAAAAAGATATTTTATAAGCAGGAATTAACACTGTAAAAAGATAATGTAATATATTTTAACATTTTTTTCTTTATTGTTGAACAGTTTGATCCACTGATATAAAGAATTTGATCATTTTAATCCCTTCATTTTCCACTTTTCCCACCCTCTCTCTCCTGCTTGGTCCACTTCTTATCTTGATTTTGTGTGTGGGACACTGAACTTAATTAGGGTTTCTTGTCTAAGTGTGGGTAGGAGATTATTTACGGGAATGTGACAGCTCATCACTGGCTACACCTCTGAAGAAAATGGTACCCTGAGGATGAATAAAAGGATATGACTTTCCAAGATGAATAGCAGAATATTTCTAAATCTTACATTTTTCAGAATGTTATGTAATAAAATTTTTTCATTAAGAATACTTTAGAATAATGTTAACTGTTATATGACCTACCTCCTGCTCTTAATTTTTTTCACAATAACCTAGTTTTATTAATTTCTACACTGGAGGTTCAAAGTCAGCAATGTTACCCATTTCTGTTTCCTATTTAACCAGGAGAACTTTCCAGCCAGCAACAGTGAGAGACTGCAGGACCTGAAGTCCACTGTGGACCTACTGACCAGCATCACCTTCTTCAGGATGAAGGTGACTCATCTCATTCCCACAGTGGCATGGTGTGACATCAGCATACATTTCTGCCTTGATAGGGTGTTGCTTTATCCTGCCTCTGACCAGTTGTCTGTATCCAGCCGGTAACCCTGGGCTACATGACTTTTCCAACATAGGGTCTATTAAAGAAACAAGTTTTCTAGTCACCTTACATAGATACAGTGGGTCAGAATTAAGTTTGTCTTAAAGGATGCTTTCTTAATACGTGTACAAGACAGTTTTTAAAATAGCAAGGACTGTTAGGTGAAAATAGAGTTGCATTGAAGTGTGTTAGCTGAGATTGTTCGCTAACTTTTTACTGTAGAAGAAGAGCTGGCTCCTGTTTACCCAGCGGTGCCAGTGCACTAGCGTCAGCCTTGGCAATGCTTGTATGAGAATTGGTCACATGACTCCTTGGTACAGTTGGCTATAACCTACCAAACTCTCTAGGCATTTCTGTTTAAGATATTTCCCTTCTTCAATACCAACTTCTGGACAGTCATAATTTAAGGCAGCAGTTTACTTATATTAAGCCTTTCAAACACAGTTCGCTCGGATAAAGACTTAATTTTTTTTCTCTGTGAAATAGAGTGTTGTGAGAGCTGGTCAGCAAGCAGTGAGACAGCAAATAAAGCGAAACAACATGCCAAGCGATTTCTCTCAGTTACCATTAGTTTTTTTCACTCGCAGTACTAAAAGAAAAATAGTCTTTTATAATAGCTAGCAAACAAATGTATACTATATTGATGATTGTTAGTTTATTCAATAGCGCTTAGCTTAATGTCAAGATCCCTTGATGACTGTGGTAGTAGAATTTATATCTGTTCTGATCGGCTGGTACCCGTGTGCAGACAATGCTAGTGAGCCCTATTCAAGGCTCAGTGGAAAAGCTGACTTCTGACAAGTGGTAGCTGCCACTGCAGGGGGGATGAGGAAGTGAGGTGAGCAGAGGTCCACTCTGGGGACAAACAGCTACCCATGCCCCCATCCCGGCTGCTAATTGATGAATCTACTGTTTATTTCTCTAGTAAAGGAGGCAAAGGGAGGAGAATGTCCTCAAGCACACCACAGCCTGCCACCCACCCGACCTGTGCCATGTGTACTCTTCCTTCTTTTGTGTTATTGACCATCACCTGGAGTCTGTTTTCTAGAAAAAAGGCCTCCTCCACCTTTGCACTTGCTCTCCTTTCTCTTGGGCACTAACATCCTGGCCAGATTCCTCCCTGTGCCGCCGAGTCACCAGCTTTCCTCCTCCAACTCTATACTCCCTGTCATCGATTACACTTTTAATTTCTCTAAAACACTGACAAGCTGGAGAGATGGCTCGGCAGTTAAAAAGTACTTTCTGCTCTTCCAGAGGACCCTGGCTCTAATCCCAGCACCCATGTGGTTGCTCACAACCATCTATATGCCCAGTTCCTAAGGATCTGTTGCCCTCTTCTGACCTTTGTGAGAACTGCATACATGTGATGCACAGAATACACTCAGGCAAACACCCATACACATGAATAAGTCTTTAAAACATGGTTTAGCTCCACTTATCTCAGTTTTATTTTTTTATTTCCTTCTTTGATCTTTTTTACTTTTGGAGATTATAATTTAATTACAACTTCTTCCTTCCCTTTTTCCCTCCAAACTGACCCATATACCCTTTCCTCCCATCCTGCTCTCTCTCAAATTCATGGCCTTTTTATTTCCTTCTTTATTTTGTACTAATTTTTATTGATGTGTGTGTGTGTGTGTGTGTGTGTGTGTGTGTGTGTGTGTGTGTTCCTAAATATAGACTGTTTGGTGTATATATAATGCTACCAGAACATATGTTGTTAGGGCTAATACTTTGGGACTGGGCAACCAGCTGCTGTTCTCTTGCCTAGAGAAAGCCACTTCTCCTGTCCCAGCTTTCCTAGGTTGATATATGTGTGTGTGTGTGTGTGTGTGTGTGTGTTCTTTAAAAAAAATATTTTTACACCAGGCCAGTGGTGGCACATGCCTTTAGTTCCAGCACTCAGGATGCAGAGGCAGGCAGATCTCCAAGTTTGAGGCCAGCCTGGTCTAGAGAGTAGTTCCAGGATAACCATGATTATACAGACAAAAATAGTGCTTTGAAAAACAATAACAAAAAGAAAAACAACAACAACAAAAAAATTTTTTTCATTTATTGAGGGGTGACGTGGGCACACGTGCGGAGGTCAGGGGGCAACTTACAGAACTGTTGCCTTATTCTACTGTGGGGTCCAGGGATTAAATTCAGGTCAGTCTCACTTAGGAGGTGTCTCAGGCCATGTTATTTAAATGTAGTCAAATCAGCTATATGCAGTACTTGAATATAGTCTAGACGGTTTCACGGCTTCGCATCATTCTCCTGTTTTTAAGAAAACGATTGACTTGTCTGTCAGGTGTTGGAGCTGCAGAGCCCCCCGAAGGCCAGTGCGGTGGTGAAGGACTGTGTCAGGGCTTGTCTGGACTCCACATACAAGTATATCTTCGACAACTGCCACGAACTCTACTCTCAGCTAATAGACCCGGTAAGAGGAGACGTGCAGCTTCACAAGGGCTGCCATTCTGTTTCCAACATCTGTTTCCACACATTTAGAAAAGCAGAGAATGGGGAGGTATGCTCGTTTAATTTCACATTAGCCACGGGTTTGAGAATTCCCGCCCCGTGTCTTCACGTTTGAACATCATTTCCGTACGCCTGAGCTAATTCATTCCTCACAATAGCTTGGCGTGCCAAAGGCAGATACTATCATTCCTGTTTTTCAGGTGCATAATTGCATTTATAAGAATGAAATTTCTTGCTCCAGTTCACAGAGTGGATATCAGTTCCTTTGAGGGAAACCTGACGTTAAGCCAGTACGCCACTTTTACCGGGGGAATGTGCCCTAGTCTCTCCTATTTGTTTTTCCTCTTCTTATAGTAAGCATCTAGAGAAAGAGAAACTAAGCTCTCGTTGAAAATCTGGATGCTGTGCCTGGGAGTGTAGCTCAGCTGGTAGGCTGCTTGCCTAGCACGCTCAGAGCCAACACTGCATAAAGCGAGCATGGCAGCTCATGCCTCTAAGCCAAACAGTTGGAAGGTGGAGACAGGGGGTCAGCTGTTCAAAGTCATTCCTAAGTACATAGTATGTTCAAGACTAGTTGGGGTTACATGAGACCTTGTACCCCCAAAATAATGAAAATGAGAGGAAAAGGAAAGAAGAAGAGATATTCAGTTGTGGAAACAGCTACATCATATTTAAAGTGTCCTTGAAAACTATTTTTTGTGTTCTCTTCTGTACTGATGTTTAAGCCTTAGACTCCTCTTTTCACCTCCCCAGAGATTAGAGGACCCTTTATCTAATTATTTTACTGAGCTGAAAGTGTAGCTATTACAACAGTGGTATATCCAAATCTCTAGCAATCAAGCTCACAAGATAAATAATCTGATGGCACAGACTATAATCACCACCAGAGAAAATGGAATTCTGTAGCTGTGGTCCACCAAATGATTATCCATGCACAGCATAGCATGTCACGTTTCATGGGTATTCTGTAAATGCACACAAGTTCAAACCCTGCAGCAGCTGATTTCAGTGTGTGTCCTGATGCTTACACACTAGAATCAGTGGAGCAAAACCTCAGTCAGGGTTTTCTCCTGTGTACTTCAGAATTAGGTTATGAAACCAAGACATGCTGCCAGGCACATGGAAAATGAGAAATCAGTGCAGAAGTATCAGTGATGACACGTGTTTAAAAACACGCAGCACAGAACACGATGAAAGTCTCTTAATGTGGCAGTTTTGTTTAAATACAGACCTAAGCTTAAAGGCAAGTGTGAAAGTTGAAATGGTGTTATTAGGATCTCTGAGCCAACTGAATGAGCCTTGCATGATTAAAGTTACCTTCATTAACTTGAATTGGTTTCTAGAAATAAATAGTGTATGGGAATATGTATCTTTAAATAAATAGATTTTTTTTTTAACTTATAAGCAGCAATAGCAATGTGAAGGGCATATTGGTGTTGCGTGGATAAAGGTAAACTCAGGGTTAGACACTTTCTTAGAAAGGTCTTATGTTCAGAGTCATGTTTTCAGATTTCTTCTGAAGATCCCCACATCAAGACAGGGTTGAAGATAAGGCCTGAGGTAAACATGCAACAAATTATCAAACATATACCTAATCGGTGGGAACCCGTAAGTGGAGTTTTTCTGCACTGTCACTGGCGGTTAGCAGAAGTGGGCAGACGGGAGTATCCCATGCTCCAATCTTTGCGTGATATTTTGAGAGAAAACTAAAGAATCATAGAATCTTGGGAAGGAATGGTTTGGTCTCTTTCGCTGGTTTCCTTACTGCATTCATTTTTTGGTTTTTGGTTTTTTTCTCAAATATTCTACACGGCCCTCTATGTCCATGATCTATTTCCCTACTGTTTGTTCAAATGTCTTATTGAAAAATGCATCCTGCTATATTGCTTTTAAAAAAACAATCGCCCTTTAGACTCAGCCTTTGTTTGATTGATTTTTTTAAGCAGGAAGGTGGTAAAGATGGCCAAGGAAAAATAATCCAGATTAATAGGAAAATTGATTCTGAGGTTTTCATCTTTTGTGGGGAAAAGAGTTTAAAACCATTAGTAAATTTACAGATATACAATGATCCTTTTTCTTTTTTTTTTTTTTTTTTTTTTTTTTTTGCTTTGTTATGTACCAGATACTGTGAAACTGAGGGAAAGATAAATAAATAAGACAAACACAGTCACCACCACTATGGACTTGCTGTCTAGCAAGGGCTTATAATTACACCATTAGCTAAAGGAATGTCAGATACCAGGGAAGGACAAAAGGGAGAGCCACTGGACCCCAGAATGTGGGAACAGGTTAACTCACTGCAGCTCCTTCTGGAAACGTGGCTCCAGGAGGACTGGCGTTAAACACGCACAAGACTAATAAAGCATTATACTCTGGCCATTCAAGACTGTGGTGTGGGAACTGGAGAGATGACACATGTCACTCTTGCTGAGAATAGTCACTCGCAACCATCTGTAATTCCAGTTCCAGGGGATGTAATTCCAGTTCGTGTTGCCTTTTTCTAGCCTCCTTAAACTGTGCATTCACCTGCTGCACATCCATAAACGTAAGCAAATCTTTCTGAAAAGTCACAGCATGGTAGGTCCTACCCATCAGGTTGACACCTGTGAACGGACTCAAGTTATTCATAACCTGCCAAAACTACCTTTGCTAGGTTACCGAACACAGAGAGGTTGGCCTAACCCACTCAGTCTTCTAACCTCACTCAGTTTCCCAGAAGCATTTGGTACCTTTGACCATTCCATTCTTCTTAAAATGCTTTCTATTCTAAGTGGTTGGTCACCATCTTTTCTTCCTTCTATCTCACCAGCTGTTTCCTTTTGACATTTGGTCACAGCCCTTCACCTCCAAGGACTGTGAATGATACCACCCTCACCCCACCCCTGATCAGTACTTTACCTTTTTCTGTCGCTATACATAATGATTTGGTGCAGAATGCCAAACATCCAGCTGGTCCACAAAATTCCAGATGGAAAAACAACGTGTCAAAAATTAGGCATTGGATTCAGGCAGGGTAGTATGCAGAATCTTGACCATTTCTTTCATTTTTGCAGGCAACTCTTATAAGACCTAGATGAGAGCAGGTTATCCTGCCTGCCTTGTTCAGCACAGAACCCTGTCCCTGCCTTGGCTGGCACTAGAGAGTATCTAGGAGGAAGTGAAGCTTTGAAAGGAGACCCATTTGAACTCAAATCCAAGTTCCCATCAATTAGAAAGCAACTGAGTCTTGGGCAAATTCCGCTAAGCTTCGATTACTTTGTATTATGAGGAGATAATGTTAATTACGCTCGCTGCCAAAATTGCTGGGAGAGCTAAGTGAGGTAGTGAGGTCCTGTTTGTGAGCCACCTTCCTTGCAGATGCCCAGGAAGTCATCCTGTGATTCATTCCAGCAGTGTAGTGCCTACTTTGTTTTTGAATTTAAGATGGGGGTGTGGGACATGCACTGAAAGGTAAGCTTTCATTCAGGGCTCTCCTTACGGAGCCTGATGGGTTAGTTACCCAGGAACACCATTTACAACATAAGAAATCCAGTTTTCTGGGCCCACCCCATCTCCCTCTGAAATGTAAAGGTTGTTACTCCCCATCTGCTCACAGCGAATCTTTCTGAAACGTGTTCTGTAATTAAGTTTGGCACCAGAGCTCTATCCGGGTCGCCACTTCTGTAAATGTGCCCTGCTGCAGCCTCCTCTCTGGTGCCTCAGCTTCTGGTCATAGCAGCAAGGCCATACAAGGCAAACCACCCCCCCCCCATTCACTGGGAGCTCTCCACTTCTGCCATCACGGGAGGAAAGCAAACATGAACACCACAAAGTGGTACATGAAATTGTCACAATCCGGGCAGGCTGGAGACCTGGCTCAAGGCTTAAGAGCACTTAGTGCTCTTACAGAGGACTGGGGTTCAGTTTCCATCAGTCACATAAGGAGACTCAAAGCACATTCCAGGGGATCTGACATCCTCTTCTGGCCTCTGCAGACACTGCATTCACACATGCGTGTAACACACACATACATAATTAAAAATAAAAGTAAAATCTTCCAGATCATGACAGTATCTGCCACTTCCTGTACATCCTTTGAAGAAGAGTACATTTAAATAGATCTCTTATATTTGCATATACATCTCCCTGGTTTATACAAATGGTGGCACACCATGAAATATCATACTGAGCCTTATTTCATTTTCTATGTCTTTGAGATGGTCTGATAATGAATGCACAAGAATATTCTTATACTTTGTATTTGCATAATATGGCACTGGTTGAACACTTCACAGTTTATTTAACCCTTCCCTCTTGATATAAGTTCATATTATTTCTTGTTACATTATTTAAAACAATGCTGGGAAATCTTATGTAATATATATAATTTTGTGTCTTGTAAAAGAAAGTGAATCTCATAGAATTCTAAGAGATGTGTTTGATTTATGGGAAACGGAGTTAAAATTTTAATAAATGCTAGCAAATTACCTTCCAAAGAGGTTTTAAAGTATTTTAGGCACTGCAGTAATCTATACCAGGATCTTTTCTCTTCAGAGTGGCCATAAAATTTTCTATGTTGTCTCCAGCCATCTGGGCAGCTCTAAAAAAATAAATTGCATAAATAATAAGCCAAACAGTTTCATTCCCCATCATTCTGGAGCCTGAAAAGGCCCAGACTGT
Organism: Acomys russatus; assembly: GCF_903995435.1. Taxonomy (NCBI): domain Eukaryota; kingdom Metazoa; phylum Chordata; class Mammalia; order Rodentia; family Muridae; genus Acomys; species Acomys russatus. Next base: position 2,242,912 of record NC_067168.1, on the reverse strand, counting down.
GACCCTACCAGGTTTGGTGTCTGGAGTGACCTCATCTTTCCTTGCCAGGCTTCGCCTTCATGGTGTGCCTCTCTTAGCAGAGGAGCCAGGCTGCTCCTGCCTGCCCCTTCATATGGACACCATCTCAGTTATGAGAGGAAGAGCTCCTCAGCTGGACCGCTGCTCTGAAGGCGCAACCTCACAGTGCCTTCTCGTTTGAGTTTAGATCCAGCATATGAATTCTGGTGGACACTAGCAGTAGTGCATAATAACATAGGAGTTGCCTGGACTTTTTTTTTTAATTTGATAGGTATTGGAAATGCATATGATCGATTAGTTTTTTAGTATGCATGTATCTTAATATTGGTGTCTAGGCATGTCTCATATGTTAAAACTCCAATACTTGATCAAAGTTTAGGGTATTTTGGTCAGTAGGATTTTTACTCTATAATAAAGAAATTAGATCTTTGTCCTGATATGGGTCATATATAGCTAGAATTTCTTTACATTATATTAGTCTTGGTTTTTAATAATTTTATGGCATCAGTTGTCTCCACACAGAGTATATTTGGAAGTTATGCCATGGTGAGAAGTACCATTCTTGATAAGATTATTTTTAAAGCGTAGTCACATTTTTCTGTCTGTAATGTATCATATAAACCTTTGTAATGTAGAGTCCCAATAGGATGCCTTCCCCTCTGTCCCAGTTTCCTGGTAAGTGAAGGCTTTCGTGAGAGACGCATGGGAGAATAGCAAAATAAAAGGATACAGAGGGTCCTAGAAATCTACAAGTAAAACAATATGATAGGCAGATTTGGGCCCAGGGGTCCCGCTCAAACTAAGGCACCAGCCAAGGACAATACAGGAGGTAAACTTTAAACCCCTTCCCAGATCTAGCCAATGGTCAGAATATTCTCCAGAGTTGAGTGGAGAGTGTGATATGACTTTCTCACGTACTATGGTGCCTCACATTTGACCATGTGCCCTGGAGGGGGAGACCTGGTGGCACTCAGAGGAAGGACAGCAGGTAGCCAAGAAGAGACTTGATACCCTATAAGAATATATAGGGGGAGGTAATCCTCCTCAGGAACAGTCATAGGGGAGGGGAATAATGGGAAAATGGGGGGGAGGGGAGGAATGGGAGGATATAAGGGATGGGATAAACATTGAGATGTAACAAGAATAAATTAATAAAAAAAATAAAAATAAATAAGTTTAAAAAATCAAAAACAAAAAACAAAAAACAAAACAAACAAATAAACAAAAAAACCTTTGTAATGTTTAAGTGTCTGACTCACCTGGAAGTTATTCTGCTATGGAGTGTGATGAAAGTGTTGCCTTAATGTTTCATTGAAAGTTTGAAAACAAAAGCATGAATTATAGAAGAGAATAAAATGAACAAATACCATTTCTGCCTTGCTTTGCCTTGCATCCGTCCTAAAATATAGCCTAGAGAACAGTGGAAAGACTTTCTTGTTTTCTTCCACCGTCCAGCAGGACTTTCTGTAAATTGGTTTCATGAAATATTAAACTTGGAAATAGTTGTAAAGCTCCACATTAAGAATAAAGTGGCTTTCTCAATTCTAAACTTACTACTTGAAATCCTTTTTAAAAGGGAAAGAGCCAACTATTATTTTAGAAGTGTAAAATTTTGCATTTTTTTGTATACTGATAAATTTTAAATAGTAAGACAGAAATTCAAAGTAGTCACTTAACTCATTTATTGGGGGGGGGGATTAAAAACTCAGAAAAATAAACTAGTGTAAAATGTTTAGGAGAAAGTCACTGGAGAGGCTAACCACTAAGAAAGCCAGAGAGAAATCTGTGCTATCTGCTCGCGGCATCTCCAGTGGACTGTCTGGGAGCCTGTACACATCCCCTTGCTGTTAGAACCATACATGAATTGTGTTTTCTTCTTCAAAAGAATAGTGCTATTCCTTTCTTGACTTTTCTCCAAAACTGCTCAGTCTTGGCTTCAGTAATGATGGAAGTGTACCAAGGTGCCTTAGTATCTTAGAAAAAATAAACATTGAGGATTTTATATTCAAATAGCCTTTTAGGCTCTTCTCATAATGAAGGCAAAACCTGACATTTGGCCAAGGGAAGGCAAGTTACGAGGGGTAGATGCTGACATACAAGGAAATGCATTAGTCTATATTAAACTGGGGACGTAAATGTGCACCTAAATCTCCATCATCTTGATGTGCCCCACAAATGTGCCTCTCTGTACAGTTAGTCCCTGGTCTCTTCCTGCTCTGCGTGAGCATTATCCTAGACACTCTTTGGGGAGAAAGTGTTTGACTCACTCACCTCTCAAGTTCATTTTCTATTGTGTTATCTGCAAAGTGGTGGAGTCCGGCTAGGGGCCGGATGGGGGGGAGTGGTCCACTGCATCAGCAGGTCCTGGAGACTGTTTGGGAAAGCGGATGCTCAGGGCCCACCCAGAAGCACCGCAGCAGAAGGTTTTGAGGGTAGGGCTAGCCCGAACTGCTCAGCAAGCTCTGCAGGAGATTACATCATTGTATGAATCCAAGGTGTGACTCAGAGATGTAAAGCAGGCAGGCAGTTTTAACCACTGATGGCAAGTGACCTGGGAGAGTAAATAGGAGCTGCATGGGAGCACATGCTCCTGGCAGAGTGCACAATCTCAGACTTGGAAGAGGGTCTGATGCCACCAGAGGACACATCTGGAGCAGCTGTTATCCATCTCAAGGCTGAGCTGACCCTGAGCCCCAGTAAGGTATACAAGTAACAAATCAGTGAGCTCTGTGGAGACTGTAACATGAGGTTCCCCCCTTTTTTTCTGACAAGTACATAGGCAAGGAAAATAGTTTGGATTTGTCCTGAAAGCTGTGGGGCCTCTAGGCATTTTAAACAGGAGCTTTGCACAGTCAGATTCACATTTGTAAAGAGGGAGCTGGCAGCAGAGGGGGCTGGAGGGGCAAAGCTGAGAGCCTGGAGAGCACCTCAGAAGCCAGTTGCTGATCTTACTGCATTACAGCTCCCAATAGACCCGATTTAGATGATTTGTTCTTTCTAGAATAATTCGGTTACAAAAAACTGTGTCGTAGCTCTGTACTGTGGGTTGAGGCACACCAACGTACGAGAAGATAAGCACCTCACCTCTGAAAGTGACTTTCAGTTTGGGCATCTTGGCAACTATGGGCATTTATAGACTGTACAGTGAAAATAAGCTATTTTGAGTATATTTAAAAATCCAACAAGAATCGTACATTTGTGTTAAAGCAAGTTAAAATTCTTGCTTCTTTCTTTCGGGCTGAAATTGTGTCCATTTGACAGAGACACTCTCTCTTCATGCTGATTAGAAACTCCAGCCTGACCTTTACTGTCTGTGCGTTCTGTGAAAGTGAGAACAGGAGTATTTTTGCTTCACTGATACAATATAAAACAAGAGAACTGGGATCCAGTGGGAGAAAATAAATATATGTATCCTCGTTGTTAAAGTGCCGAATCATCTATTAGGCACATAACAGACAAGAGTGAATTAGGTGGTTAGCCAAGTGATCACCAGAAAAAACAATGACCTAAAATAAAAAGAAAAATTGAATTGCATGAAAATAGTTCAAGCTCTAAAATAAAAGTCATATTTTATTTGTAAGTAATTGTCCTGTGAGCCCTTTGGAATCTAGCAGGATTCCAGTTCTTGTCTCTGTCTCTGTCTCTGTCTCTGTCTCTGTCTCTGTCTCTGTCTGTCTCTGTCTCTGTCTCTCTCTGTCTCTGTCTCTCTCTCTCTCTCTCTCTCTCTCTCTCTCTCTCTCTCTCTCTCTCTCTCTCTCTCTCTCTCTCTCTCTCTCTCTCTCTCTCTCTCTCTCTCTCTCTCTCTCTCTCTCTCTCTCTCTCTCAGACATAAGGGGTTTTCAGGGTTTAGTAACATTCTATACAATTTCAAATTCAATTCAGTATCAAGTGTCAGGGGCTCTTGTGATTTGATTGAGCTGATGGCAGTTCATGCATTCAGTGAGGGACAGACAGTAATATTTGAATTTAATAATACTCCGCATGGAATGAAGCCTGTCTGAATCTAAAACAGACACCTAAAACTTGGTGGGAAATGTGGTCCTGTATTTAAGCTTCATGCTGACCCACCCGGGAAGAGGTCCATGCCTGATTATATGTATGGCATGCTCACATTAAGTAGCTTAACAGACCTTTGCTGATGCCAATGTCTTGAAAGTGTTAGGAACACACGCAATGATTTGGTTCTCGCTGAGGGATAGTTACACAGAATAGGAAACAGTGAATGAGCCTGGTAGCATATTAGAACTAGTGGCACTGGACAGCAATGCAATTAAACTGGATTGGAACCACTGGACAGACTCCTCCATGACACACAAGGATACTGATCCTGACACTGTGCCTGGGGCAGTAGCACAAATTGCAAAGACTCCAGCTAAAATCCTTTTGAATGTCTTTACTTTTGCTCTCCGGAAAAGACTCATTCCGGAGAGCAAACCTTCTATCTCAGATCTGCAGAAGTGCAGAACCGGGCCATGTGGCCATGTGCCTGGGGTGCCTTTTCCCCTGTCCAGTCTCTTCCGGATTCTATTGGATGTAGACTCCACGCTGAGTTCCCCCCACTCTGGAAAATGCTTCCTCTTCATAGCGCTTGCACATTGTATCGCCTACAAGTGTCTTCCACCCCTTGGTCCTTAGGGGAGCATGTTTCTCTGCTACTACCCATGACTGTGTTGTGAGAGACTTCCTTTCTTCAGTGACATGTGTGTGTGTGTATACACATATATATTATGTATATGTGTGTTATGTGCATGTATGAGTGCAGTGCCTGTAGAGGCCAGAAGAAGGTGCCAGATCCCCCGGAGCTGGACTTACAGGCAGTTGTGAGCTGCGTGATGTGAGTGCTGGGAGTTGAAGTCAGGTTCTTACATCCTCTTAACCCCTGAGCCATCTCTCCAGCTGCTAGAATTGTTCGTTTAGTTTACACACAAGTCTGTAGTATACACTGGGCATATTCCCTATGCCCTGCCCTTTTTTCATCTTACCTACTCCCACGAGTCACCTTTGTTCTCCTAGATAGTTTCACACTCAGTTTATGTCTTATTTGCATACAAGATTTCATGTATCTATATAAAATCTAGGATTAACCTTTTCAGATATAGTGGAGATATAGAAATTTACAATCATACATATAGATATCACACACACACACACACACACACACACACACACACACATGAATTTTTAGGTAAATAAATACCTATTAGTCCATCACCACCACTTCCAATTTTTCCTTTTTATTTACCAAAATTTATTTCTCTTATATTTATGAGCTATCCTGTGCATTCCCTAGGAATCTTGGATAACGTCAATGATCATGTTAATTTGTGATTTTTCACATCAGCCATGACTCCCAGGAGATCTGAACTTTCTGACACAAGCATCTGAGTCTTTCTAGCTAGTCTTCATATGATAAACTTCCCACGTGGGCTTCCCTTCGGCCAACCCCAGAGAAAACCCTGACCCCAGCAATAACCCATGTTGGGAATACAACGAAAATATCCTTGGAAATGTCTGTTATACTCTGTTTTTGCTGGAGACTCGGTGCTTGGACCACTCATCTCTTCCCCGGTAAAGCATCCTGGGTTTTAGAATGGATGCAATTGCCTATCGTAAAGATACACAGAATTAAGTGTCTGTTTCTGACCTTTATAACATGGTGAGGAACTTTGCGATTACTTGGTTGTTTCAGTACAGACATCTCCTGGTACTACCTGTACTGTCCTTTCAGTGCCTATTTTATTAATGACCCTCTTTAAGACTAAGCATCTCTTTCCCAGCTAAAACGGGATTTAATTTGATTTTAAAAGCATCTGGTTGGTTGTGATTATGCTGTTGTTCAGAATTAGCTGCTGAGGCTGCAGTGCTGGACTTCAGTCCCTTGGACAGCAGAATGTCACAGAGAGGCCAGCAGCTTAGCATGCTGATGGCCACCTACTGGAGATTTCCCTCCTCCCACCTTTACCGGGATTTAATGCTGCATTGCATTTTGCCTGAGATTTACTCTTCTATTTCAATTTCAAATCCCTAGGATGAAAAGACGTATTTGCCTGAAAGCATTTTATTGTGTTTATTTATGTCACAAGAACACACACACTGACACACAGAATTGCATGTACACCCTGTACCTTGTACATTCAGCTAGCCGTGTTCCTTTACTTATTTGTTTGTAGGAGGTGGTGGTGCATGCACACCCAGGGTGTATGTGAAACTCAGATGACAATTTGTGAGAGTTGGTTCTCTCCTTCCACATGTGGGTACCTGGAGTTGAACTCAGCTTGTCAGGCTTTGAGTCAAGTGCCTTTACCTGTTGAGTCATCTTATCGGGCCTGACTGCGTTGTTGTTGTTGTTGTTGTGTTGTTGTTGTTGCTGCTGCTGCTCTTCTTCTTCTTCTTCTTCTTCTTCTTCTTCTTCTTCTTCTTCTTCTTCTTCTTCTTCTTCTTCCTCTTCTACATATGTGATATATAGTAAGTTAAATGATGGAATGGCATCTATTAAATAACCTTATATGTGTTTGGCTCAGGATATTGCTTATAACTGAGAAAATTTGGATTGGCTAGAAGAAAGGAATCTGACACAATGAGGGAAGAGGAAGTTTCTTAACAACCTTTCTCCTAAATACCATCTAGGCACTGGTTGTTCTGTTATAGCTACAGGCTTGAGTGTTCCTAGACAGCCTGACGGGAGATTCACTGAAGACATCTTTCTTGTTTCTCTGAGAAATGTTTGTCCACTTAAAATATATATTTAGATGTCTTTTGTCTGGGTATTTAAAATACGGACCATCGAGCGGTGTCAGGCTCTGATGTCCCTGTTGGAACAGAGAAGGCCACTACTCCGTGAGACCCAGCTGGATCCTGAATTGTTGCCTCTCCCAGATCTACCTCTTCGTAGGAAATCTCAATGGCTACCAGCAAACCCCAAGAGGGAAACATGCTCCTACAATTTTTTTTATTAATTTATTCTTGTTACATCTCAATGGTTATCCCATCCCTTGTATCCTCCCATTCTTCCCTCCCTCCCATTTTCCCATTATTCCCCTCCTCTATGACTGTTCCTGAGAGGGATTACCTCCCCCTGTATATGCTCATAGGGTATCAAGTCTCTTCTTGGTAACCTGCTGTCCTTACTCTGAGTGCCACCAGGTCTCCCCCTCCAGGGGACCTAGTCAAATGTGAGGCACCAGAGTATGTGAGAAAGTCATATCCCACTCTCCACTCAAGTGTGGAGACTGTTCTGTCCATTGGCTAGATCTGGGTAGGGGTTTAAAATTTACCACCTGTATTGTCCTTGGCTGGTGCCTTAGTTTGAGCGGGACCCCTGGGCCCAAATCTGCCTATCATAATGTTCTACTTGTAGGTTTCTAGGACCCTCTGGATCCTTCTACTTTGCCATTCTCCCATGCTTCTCTCATCTAGAGTCCCAATAGGATGTCCTCCCCTCTGTCCCAGTTTCCTGGTAAGTGAAGGCTTTCGTGGAACATGCCCCTTGGGCTAGTATGCAGATATAAGTGAGTATATACCATTTGAGTCTTTCTGCTTCTGGGTTAACTCACTCATTATGATCATTTCTAGCTCAATCCATTTATCCACAAATTTCGGGAATTCCTTGTTTTTAATAGCTGAGTAGTATTCCACAGTGTAAATGTACCACAGTTTCTTTATCTATTCTTCTACTGAGGGACACTTAGGCTGTTTCCATGTTCTGGCTATTATGAATAAGGCTGCTATGAACATGGTTGAGCAAATTTTTTTGTTGTGTGCTGGAGCATCTTCTGGGTATATTCCAAGGAGTGGAATAGCTGGGTCTTGAGGAAGCCCTATTCCCATTTTTCTGAGATAGCACCAGATAGATTTCCAAAGTGGCTGTACTAGTTTGCATTCCCACCAGCAATGAAGGAGTGTTCCTCTCTCCCCACATCCTTGCCAGTATGTGGTGTCACTTGAATTTTTTATCTTAGCCATTCTGATAGGTGTAAGATGGAATCTCAGAGTTGTTTTGATTTGCATTTCCCTGATGACTAAGGAGGTTGAGCATTTCTTTAAGTGTTTCTCAGCCATTTGATATTCCTCTGTTGAGAATTCTCTGTTTAGTTCCAAGCCCCATTTCTCAATTGGGTTATTTGGTTTGGTGGTGTTTAATTTCTTGAGTTCTTTATATAGTTTGGATATTAGACCTTTGTCAGATGTAGGGTTGGTGAAGATCTTCTCCCAGTCTGTATGCTGTTGCTTTGTTCTCTTGACAGTGTCTCCTGCCTTACAGAAGCTTCTCAGCCTCATGAGGTCCCATTTATTAATTGTTGACATTAAGGCCTGGGCCTTTGGTGTTCTGTTCAGGAAGTTGTCTCCCGTGCGAATATGTTCCATGCTCCTACAATTTACAAATTTTAATTATGTACAAAGGAGCCTGTTAGTGACATTGCTATTTATGTATACAGGCTCATTAATATTAAAATTGCTTCTCAGAACCTGTCAGAACAGAAAACAAAACAAAACAAAACAAAGAACAGACAACCAGCCAAGATAAATCTCATACACTTTATAGTCTGAGCAATCCAGAAAGTTCTTCCATGGAACTTACATTGCCCTGTCGCCTGTCCTTATGCTATGGTGTTCTCTCCACTATACTGTGCACATGTCTTGATCTCTATCCCCAAGCTCTTGCTACCACCTTTCCCAGAACAATTTCCTGATAGATGTGATAGCGAGTGATTTCCACAACTCTGTTTGGCATTTCACTCTTACTCATGATGTTACTTTTGTGCCTTAAGTCACTGTCGTTTTGCTAATGTTACTATATGTATTACAAGACAACTCCAGTTGTGTGAGAGGTGCCTTGGGGTGAGCATTTAAGTCGGTTTTGTCTTTGGAAATCTCTTTCCTTCCATTGTTCATACAGCGTCTTGCATATGGTATCTGATCAGCAAACAGGAGGTGGAATGCGTGATGAAGATTAAGTCCTCGACAGCTCAGCTTCTAGAGTAGAGACACAAATGATTCAACAAATGGCAACCTTATAAAGGATGCTCTTGCGAATGCCTCGTCCTGGAGTCCCTTCAAGTGCTAGTCCCAGTTAAGATCGCGTTGCCTGTCCTTACAGGGTGTATTGCGTCAAGCCAGGTCCATACAATTGAATCGTGCATGAAGCTGGAGAAAATATGTCCCTGACCAATACCACAACCACTAGCCATGTGCAGCCAGTGTGCACTCAAATCAATACTAGGAAAACGAAAGAATGAATGTTTGTTAAATCCTGTTTAATTTGAATAACCATATTAGACTAGTGGCTGGTGGGGCACTGTGTTGGAAAATACAGCTCTGGAGCTTGGACCAGCAGATAACCCTCACACTGTGCAGAAAAACAAAAAACAAAAAAACACCCAATTGGTATGGCAGAACTGAAGTCTGCCATGCTGAAACTCCAGGAGACATGTGAGCCCTCATCTCTGTACTAAAGGGAATTTGCCTTGCTCACCCTGATCCTGGGCTTGCATTTGGACAAATATTGGCCCATGGTTTCTTACTATTGGGACTTCACCCCTGTGTTGGGTCTGGAGGTAATACTGGGGCACTAGGAACTCGCCTTTTAAGTCCAGCATTGTCTATTGAATGGATTGTTCCCAGGGCTGAAGGAATGCCCAGTGTGCTATTGTGGGAATCAAATTGCCATCTATCTCTTCCCTTCCTTAAATGTGTTGAGAATCCGATTATCTTCCTATACCCAATTCAAGTGCCGCCTCTTCCGTGAAGGCACTCCTTCCTCTTCCATGAAGGCACTCTTTCCTCTTCCGTGAAGACGCTCCTTCCCCTTCCATGAAGGCACTCTTTCCTCTTCCCTGAAGGCACTCCTTCCTCTTCCCTGAAGGCACTCCTTCCTCTTCCCTGAAGGCACTCCTTCCTCTTCCCTGAAGGCACTCCTTCCTCTTCCCTGAAGGCACTCCTTCCTCTTCCCTGAAGGCACTCCTTCCTCTTGCCTGAAGGCACTCCTTCCTCTTCCCTGAAGGCACTCTTTCCTCTTCCCTGAAGGCACACTTTCCTCTTGCCTGAAGACACTCCTTCCTTTTCCCTGAAGGCACTCCTTTCTCTTCCCTGAAAGCACTCCTTCCTCTTCCCTAAAGGCACTCCTTCCTCTTCCCTGAAGGCACTCCTTCCTCTTGCCTGAAGGCACTCCTTCCTCTTGCCTGAAGGCACTCCTTCCTCTTGCCTGAAGGCACTCCTTCCTCTTGCCTGAAGGCACTCCTTCCTCTTCCCTGAAGGCACTCCTTTCTCTTGCCTGAAGGCACTCCTTCCTCTTCCCTGAAGGCACTCCTTCCTCTTCCCTGAAGGCACTTCTTCCTCTTGCCTGAAGGCACTCCTTCCTCTTTCCTGAAAGCACTCCTTCCTCTTCCATGAAGGCATTCCTTCCTCTTCCCTGAAGGCACTCCTTCTTCTTGCCTGAAGGCACTACTTCCTCTTCCCTGAAGGCACTCCTTCCTCTTCCCTGAAGGCACTCCTTCCTCTTCTGTGAAGGCACTCCTCCCTCTTCTGTGAGGGCACTCCCTCCTCTTGCCTGAAGGCATTCCTTCCTCTTCCCTGAAGGCACTCCTTCCTCTTCTGTGAAGGCACTTCTTACACCTTCTGTATTCAGTTCTCCTGACTGTCCCGCACTTAAACAATGGACCTGAAACAGTGGGACCTAAACATCTTGTTCATCTTTTCTGTGTGTAAGCTTATTCCGCCCTCCCTCAACATAGTGACACTAGCATCCAACCCACACTCATCTTCTTCATGACCGCAGAGTGCCTTCTCGGTTCCCAGTATTCCTAGGACTTGAGGATGTCCTCTTCAGCAAAGAAGAGTTGGCCCCTGCTACACAGAATAGACTAAGATAAACAATTAGATGAGTAGTTGTGAGGAAGGGCTGTTATGACTGGAAGCCTGTTATTTCTTTTTTTTTATTAATTTATTCATATTACATCTCAATGGTTATCCCCTCCCCTTGTATCCTCCCATTCCTCCCTCCCTCCCATTTTCCCCTTACTTCCCTCCCCTATGACTGTGACTGAGGGGGACTTCCTCCCCCTGTATATGCTCATAGGGAATCAAGTCTCTTCTTGGTAGCCTGCTATCCTTCCTCTGAGTGCCACCAGGTCTCCCCATTCAGGGGACTGTTATTTCAATCCACCACCAAATTCATGTTCAGTAAATGTTAACTTTAGGACTATCTTTCCTATCATTATTAGGCCTCAGAATCCAGTTCACAAAAGAGAATGAACTCATTAGCATGGCATTGTTCTCTTAAGCAATGGTGAAACTGTTCATGACTGTTAATTAGGAGGAAACATTAGATTTGGTTCTATTAAGGAGGGATTAGCTCATGTGTACATGGAAGGACCATCCAGCACTGCAAAGGAAGAAAAAGAATGAGTTTTCTCTAGTCACCACCACAAATAAACTTGAACATCCCTGTGTTTTTACATCTTTAAGTAAACAGACTCAGACTGTTATTGTTGTTGTTGTTGTTAAGGGCTGTTAACTGAAGAAAAGTTGAATAGACACCTGTTGAATGATTTAACATCCCTTTTCAATTTCATCTAGATACTGTTCAGGTTAAATTGTAGTCATTTGGGATATGATTAATTTGGAATTTTTATTATCAGAATAGTACCACCTTTGCTGACTCCTCTTCCTTTTATACCTCTGTATTGCAACCCTGCATGAGGTCCACATTTTAACTATATTGGTGATAGATCCTCCGGATTACTATTCCTCATGTGACACTAAATTCCTAAGTAATGATTCCCACATTAATAAGAAGCTGCATAACTGAAAGAAATGCACCAGAAGGGCTGGAGAGAGAGAGTAATTGCTTTGAGATTAAGAGTATGTATTACTATTACAGAGGATTTGAGTTCTGTTTCCTGTACTGAGTGTAAGTCTAGTTGCAGGGCATCTGATGCCCTCTGCTGGCCTCTATGGTTACCTGCACTCGTGTGCACATATACAGACCCACAGACATCCACAATCACATATACAACATCACAACATAGACATAATTTTAAAATACAGTAAATTTTAAAAAAGAAGACTTCACTACAAAATTTTTCCCTCAGTGAATTCCTAGATCTGAGAGGAAATTCTAGATTAAAATTTTATTGGCTATAAAAAGATGGCTATTGAAGTCATGGAACAAGGAAACACAGCGTCCTATTTACAGGTACATTACCAAGTTGGGAAGGTTGTTAGTTTCCCTTTTCTGATTTTAGTTTTTTAGAATTTTTCTAATTTATTATTTTACTAAGGGCTTGACAAATAATGAGGAGAAGTGATGCTCAGCCTAAGGTTTTGCCGAGTATGAGGTAAAGAGGAAAGCTGCCATGGTATGAGGGCCCTCTGGTTACCATTATAAGTTTTTCCTGATTTTTAAGGAAATAAACATTGGTTCACCAAATTCTTTGGTTATTCAAGAATCTTCAGTTAGTATTGATTAGGTTCTCCTCCTCTTCTTCTCAGGGTGATGAGAACCGTTTCCTGTGAGTGCACTGCCCATCCATGACTTCACTTGTTGAGTTTGCCCATGGCACTGTATCAAGCCATCCCTTGGCATTTAACGTTGTTAGTGTGTTTATCAGCTACCTCCATTGTGTTCTGTGCACAAATGGGGATGTTGATGCTTGTTTTTAAACTCTATTTATTTGGGGTATCAGAGCCTTTACCTCCCTTCCACCAACCCCTTAACCCTCTATATGAGAAGGAATGTTAGTGGGAATAGGGGGTGCAGACCTCTTTATTTCTCCCAGCTGTTTAGGGTTAATGAGTTCTTTTGGGGCAATACTAGTCTCCACCAATAGCAAACTCAGCAATCATTCTTCTCCAAGCCACTGCCTTGAAACGTTTCTTTCTGTCTATCTCCAAGCCATCGCACTGTCTGTCTCGGGTCTCTCCAAACTGCTACACCCCACACACCACCAATGCATGCCACATCACACTTTCTCTCTCCAGGCTCTCCTGTCTATCTTCCTCAGAGTCCTCAACCACGCCCCTCTCTGTGCCACATGAGGCAGGCTGTTACCAGCTAGCAAAGACCATGCCCCACATGAGACACTTACCATCAGCAGATAAACTCGAGCACAAACTAAAATCCTACACTTGGGATTAAAACAAAAACATATTTACATAGCATAACTGAGTTTAAAAATAAGCCAAGATTTCCATTACATAGGGGGGAAGTAGTGACATGTTGATGTGTTACACAATACTCAGAGTGTCAGAAGTGACCTGTACCTAAGCCATTGGCTGACACCCATCAATGTGGCTCTGCTACACTGAGAAACAGTTCAGAAAAGCCTGGCTCTAGTCTTGGGTACCTGACTTCAACTTTGGAAGTTCTGATCACCCCAAGTGACTGTGCTCACTACATAGAACCAAGTAATGCCATCTAATGATGATGCAGACTTCTCATTAGGCATAGAGAAAAATAGGACCTGAAATCTGTAAGGCCATTTTCAAGTCTGAAACTTCAGACATCAGCAACCTGACAATCTTGTCCTGATGTAATGGTGCTGGGCACCAAAGCCAGCCTAATTCGTGTGGAATTGCAACACTGCCATTCGGCTTCAGTCCACTTTTGAGGAAAGCAGAATGTGGTGCCTTCCAGTTAATCATTCTGATTTCTACCTTGACATCTTGTCAGGTTCTTATTTATAGCCTTCAAGTAGGTGCTCCAGTTATTTATAGCTTTCTGGGGTTTTGGCCTTCAGAAAATCTCCCCTTCAGATAGTATTTCAACATGACATAATTATGAGAATGTCCCACTCACACGAGAAAACTGAATCTTCTATAAATACCAGTGGGTTATAACTATAAAAAGTAAATGGATCCTCATTATTTTGTCCAATTTTACTAGTTAAATTTTAAATTATTTTAATTGTCATATAAAATGTATGCATTTATTGGGTAGGGTATAGTGTTTGAAGTGTATGTAGATTGAAGACTGACAAAATCTAGCTTATTAGGATGTATAATCTCAAATAACTATGAGTTTTTATTTTCATTTTGCAACCTAGCAATAGAACCCATTGACTTATGCAAATTATACAAGTGCTGGACCACTGAGCTGTGTCTGCCACCTCACTTAACAAGAGGTGTAGTCTGGAGATTATTTCCCCCATCTATGCCAGAATTTTTCTGGCTTGATCTTGTGCAGGTATTGTACATGGAACCACAGCTATTGTATGTTTATAAGTACAATCACTATATCATGTCCAGAAGGCAATGTGCTTAATACCAATTTTCTTTGCATAATTTTTCTCTATTCTTGAGACTTTCAGACATTTATACTGTGAAATGCAACATGCTTTACCCAATTTTCTCCTCCAATTCCCCTCCCCCATGCCCTGCCAACTCTGTGAGTTTATTTTTAATAACCCACCAAGCCCAGTAAGTGCTGCCCTTATGCATGATTGTGAGGTATCTAGTGGAATGTGGGGACCCTGTCCACGGCCCATCCTCAAAGAAGAGCAGTTCTCCATCCTTCAGCAGTATCACCAGTAGCTGCCCATTATAGGGCGGGGTCTGGAGACCATCTCCTCATTGATGCAGGAATTTTCTCTGGCCTGATTTTGAGCAGGTCATACGTTGATAACCATAGCTGTTAATGAGTTTGTGGGCACACTCTCCACCAGAAGCAGTGTTTTCTTTCTTTCTTTCTTTCTTTCTTTCTTTCTTTCTTTCTTTCTTCTTTTCTTTCTTTCTTTCTGTCATCAGTGGTTATTTTTAAATTTTTAAAAATTTAGTTTTAATTAACTTTATGACCTGATCACAGCCTCCCTTCCTCTCTTCCAAGTGCCCCCTCACATACCCCTTCTCTTTATTCTCCTCAGAAAATGGGGAGGTACCCCATAGGTACCAGCCAGCCCTGGGACATTAAGTCAGTGCAAGACAAGGCGCATCTTCTCCTACTGAGGCCAAACAAGGCAGCCTAGTTAAGGGGAAAAGACCCAAAGGCAGGCCTCAGAGTCAGAGGGGGCCCCTGCTCCAGCTCCTGGGGACCCACATGAAGACCAAACTGAGCATCTGCTACATATGTTCAGAGGGCCTAGGAACAGCCCAGGTATGCTCTTTGGTTGGTGGTCCAGTCTCTGTAAACCCCCATGGGCACATGTTAGTTGACTCTGTAGGTCTTCTGGTGGAGTCCCTGACCCCTTCAGCTCCCTCAATCAGTCCCCCAACTATTACATAGGACTCCGTGAGCTCTGTCTAGTGTTTGGCTGTGTGTTTCTGCATCTCTTTCCATCAGCATCTGGGTATAGCCTCTCATAGGAGGCTAGGCTCCTGTCTACAAGCACAGCAGAGTAACAATAATAGTGTCAGGGATTGGTTCTCTCCCATGAGATGGGTCTCAGTGTTTCAGTATCTCTTCCCCTTGCATGAATAACTATGACCATAAAGTTGTTGTCACAGAGCTTCAGGAGGCCAAAGTTAATCAGACTTCTGCGCTTCTCCTTTGAGAGTGGACAGAACCTGTCTCTTGCCTCTGATAATAGAACTTACTAAAAAACGCAGAGCAAATCCAGAAGATGAAGAAGAAGGAGGAGGAGGAGGAGGAGAAGGAGAAGGAAGGAAGGAAGGAAGGATGGAAGGACATCTAAACTCACATTTACATTACAAATCAAAGGTCAAAGGTCTAGGGCTTTACGTTGGAATTAAGTTTTCTAATAGGTCTGAATTGAGAAAAGGAGAAAGCCCAGTGGGTAGGCCTGACCCAGTCATGGGAGCCCCTTCCATGCAAGGAACTTTTGGGGAAGCTTCTGAAGCAGGGAAACTCTCCTGCTGGCTTTAGGAATTCAAGCATTTGTAAGTTCTGTAGTGACAGAATGAAGTCTACCAACAAGAGGAGTCTAGGTCCTAGCAAGATGACAATTAATATAACATTACAGGGTGCAAAGGACGCTGGGCTCCTTCCTGTGCTCCGTGCCTCAGCTGTGTTTCTTCAGACGCCAGATAACAGAGAGCAAACTGTGCCCTACCACACATGAACAGTGAGGTGACTGGGCCACATCACTACAATTTGCATTTCTATTTGAAAGGGAGACAGGAAATGGGACAATCTCTGATGGATCCTTCTTTTAGAAATCCTTAAATGCCTCTGGTAACACATCGTCAGAGCCTGACCAGGGCCCATGCCTGCTCTCTGTGCTGTTTCATCCTCCCAGCTCCTGGCCCTTGGTTCTACATCATGACCTTGAGTCGTCTATCCTACTCCATAACACTGACTCATTGTTACAGACTTAAGATTTGGCTTGCTTGTTTTTACTGCCAGCTGGCAAGACAAAGGTCTATCATGTTTTATTTCGTTATGTTATCTATTGTAGACTTAGTTCCTTTCAGTTCAAACTCCATATGTTTATTCCAAATATCTTTGGACACTTCGCTAGATAAAAACAGCATTCAATGCCTCTGAGATGGGTCCCTCTCTTATGTTCAAAGTCAAAGAGCAATGTGAGGATGCACTGAAGATACTTATAAACCATACCACACACACTGACGATTCTGAACCGCTCAGAGCTGTTCTTTAGAGACAGATTCTTTATAAGGTCTTATAACTTTTACAACCACATAGTTAATCACCTTGGATGTGCCATGCTCCCTAGAGAGCCCTGCACTCTGAAGGGACCGAGGAAGAAAATGTATAATTTTTTAGAGCCGAGGGAAATCTTGACATCCATATATTTTTCTGAATTCTACTTAGAAAAATGAGTGGTTTTGCCTTTCAGCTGATCTCTCCCTATAATTCCACACAGCTGTGACAAAGTCAGCAGCTTACCCAGGATTTCCATATCTGCACTGTTCTGTGCTGTCCACACAAACTGCCAGAGACAACATTTTCCCACTTCCACTAAATGACAGGTATCAGCTTTGTCTAGCCAAAAAATAAAAATAAAATTAATTATTTCACCAATGATCCTGCTTCTTCCAGGAAGTCTGATTCCATTCACCTTCTCCTGGAAACCCCTTGTCTGCCTACTTCCACTCAGCCTCTAGCCAACCCGTGTTTTAAGCCTTGTCACATTATTTACAGTATGCTGCCAGTATCATGCTTGGTTTGAGTTAATATATTGAATTATAATGCACCATAAAAAGGCAATGGTTTAAAAATGTAGCTTACTTTTGTCCATAGATCTACATAATTTTCAGAGGAGTGTGGTGAATGCCAGCTTTCCTGCATGTGGCTCTGGCTTGTGTTACTGGGCTGAGACGTCAGTCCAGTGTCTAGTGCAGTATCTTCAGAGGAATAGCAAGTGACACCTGTCAGCTGGGCTCTGACAGTTCTCCATGTGACCTCTTGCAGATTCCATAAATGTCCTCACAGCAGGATGGCTTGCTGTAAGAACAGAGGTTCCACGCTGCCAGTTTCTTAAGATTTTGGCCTACGCACAGACCACCCTCTGCCATAATCTATTGGGTCACAGTCAGAAAGCATTTTTCCAATGAATGGTTTGTATGTAAAACCATCATTAACTTTGCGAACTTAACTTTTGTGAGCACCTTTCCCAAAAACATAAAGCCAATTAAATCTTCCTTTATTTATGTCAACATCCTACCAAGTAAGTACTCAACATTTGCTCTCTTACCATGTTTGGGACACTCCTAAATTAGATACCTCCAGATTTGGTGTTTAGTGCTTTAGTGTCAGGGAACAACCTCAAATCCTTGCATGGTCAAAGGACTGGGGGGGGGGGTGGGAGCCCCTTAAGTCCTCTTCCATAAAGGAATGAATAGCATTTATGAGGGCTCTACCCTCACAATCTAATTTTTGACATTTATGAAGGCTCTACCCTTATAATCTAATTTTCACCATACTTATCTATTCATTTATTCAAACACTCATTCATTTATTATTTGCACATATTTGTGCTGACATGCACATGCCACTTGTGTGTGTGGATGTCACAGGACAATTTTCAGGAGTCCACTGTCTCCCTCCTCCACATGAGTCCTGGGCATGGGCCTTGGGGTACTAGAGAAGATTTCAGCACAACATTAGGAAAAGTGTGGAAACCTGGCTGCCTTGAGAATTCTCATCACACCTTCCCAGGCCTAAATGGTAGTAGGCAAGTCGGGAGTTAACTCAGCAGGCTCAGTGTCAGTCACCTGCTCATCATAACAGGAATGTAATGTTCCTCTTACATTGTGCCAGAACCTTCTCTAGTTTATCCAGCTCATGACTGTCATTCTTCCTGTGCTGGCTACTTTTACGTCACCTTGTCAAAAAGAGATAAGAGCAAAAAAGATCTTAGAGGAGGGAACTTCAAATGAGGAACTTCCTCCATAAGACCCAGCTGTAGGCAAGCCTGGAGGGCATTTTCCTCATCCGTGATTGCTGTGGAAGAGCCCAGCCCATTGAAGGTGGTGCCACTCCTGGGCTGGGGGTCCTGGCTCCTATAAGACAACAGGCTGAGCAAGCCCTGGGGAGCAAGCCAGTCAGCAATGCTCCTCCACAGCCTCTGCATCGGTTTCTGCCTTCAAGTTCCTGTACTGTTGTGAGTTCCTGCCTGCCTTCCTCTGAGGATGAACTGTGCTATGGAAGAGGAAGTGAAGTAAGCCCTCAGTTCCCCAAGTTGCTTTTGGTCTTTGTGTTTCATCCCAGCAATAGAAACCCTAACTAAGGCACTTTCTTTGTTTTTTTTGTTTTTTTTTGTTGTTGTTGTTGTTTTGTTTTGTTTTGTTTTGTTTTTTCTTTTTCTTTTTTAAAAAGATACTTGTATGTGTGAATGTTTTGTCTGCATATATGTCTACATACCACATAAAGAAATTACACTAGAAGGCCAAAAGAGGCCATTGGATTCCCTGGAACAGACGTTTGTCAGCGGGCACAAGCAGCCAGTCCTCTTAATCACTGAGCCTATCGACAGCCCCTATGTGGTCATTTTGTTGCTCTCAGTCAGTAGCACTGAGCAATTTGCGAATGTCAATGGTTGTTCCTAGTGAGTATTAATCTGAAGAATAACATTTTATTCAATGGTGTAACATTGTAGCATGCAGGGAGCTGTGTATTTGCTACATCAATAGTCAGCAAGGTGTTCTGCTACTAACTCCTACAACCGGGGCTTGTATGTATCTGGAACCTCTCCAGGTATAAGGGCGAAATCAAAGACTTTTGTTGTCATGACAGAATGCAAAAGGTAACGAATGTCTGGTGGGCTGTGGCATTCTGCAGAAATGGCAACACACCGCCCCCCCTTGTCTTTGAGATGAGGGCTCTTTTTGACTGACTCTACAGTGGGCTACTGGTGGGCTCTTCTTTGCTTGAAAAAAGTGTGAAGACTTCATAAGAACAGTGGCGTGTATATAGCCCCACGTTCCTTGCAGTAGTTTCAGTTACTCTGGTTTAATAGGCCTGCCTCAAGGGCTGGAAGAGCCACTGTATTTCAGCATGCATCCAGGTGATTGAGATGTAGCCAGCCAGTGCTTCGGGCTTAGAAAAGCATTGGCCAACAGCAGTTTCTAATGTAGGTTTGTTTTATGACTCAAGATGTTTCTGCCCAGGATCTAACTCATAGCTTCCCAAAAACATGTCTAGTGTTGGATGTTAAAATTCATCTTTGACACAGACCGGGAAATTCAGAATGTTAACTCTATCCTAGCTGTCCCAGAAGGCTAGGAGGCTACTGCTTTGTCTATGGTAGAGAAAAACTGAGATTTCTCCCACAGAATGCTAAGGGCTTCCCAAACATATGATGGAGACCTGCCTAGTTAAGGGAGCCCAGGCCTCCCACTTCATTAAGCACAGATGCCCACCTCTCTCCCATTAATGGGTAGAGTTTAAGTAACTTACCACATGCCCATAAAATCTAGGCGAGGAGGAAAGCAGCCTTGACAGTGGCATCAAAGATTAACAGCAACAGAACCTTTGAAGTAGGTAGATCAAAGGTGAAGACGCCGAGAGTGATTTAAGGAAGAGATGTGCTGATCATGCCGAAGGCAAAAAGAGAAGCCAAGGGCAACCAGACAGCCTTCAAGTAAGGTCCTGCTTTTGGAGTTTTAAGGTAACACAGGGAGACGTTCCTTAAGCAGCACCGCTGAGAGCTATTTTACTAATGTACTCAGGATGCTCTCTCTCCAGATGATGAGTGAGAAAAGAACAAAAACTGATGCTGGGTACCACAACGAGAGCAAAGCTGCTATTTTCTGGGATTTTCATGTTCAGTGTCTCTAGAATTTTGTTCATATGACTGCAGAATGGGGAAGAGCAGTTTTGCTATTGGTGAACAACATACTGAGGCTACTAGTGTAATATATACATATATATGTAAATGTATGCATATATATACATATATGTAAATGTATGCATATATATACATATATATGTGTGTGTATATATAATTTGACTTTTTGAAAATTTTAGCTGTACTATCAACTTTGAAAAAAAAAGTGTACCATGTTGAGTTGGCTTTGTTTAAAAATTAATGCCTACACTGGCCTAAAATATTTTCCCAATTTGTACGGGGTGACACACTATTAGCTCTGTTAAGTCCTATCTATGTGGGTTTGGTTACAGAAAGTCAAAAATAATTCTCTAAATAATGGAGAAACACTGGTACTCCTGTTTATCAACTGCTCTCCAAATTCTCAGTCGTTCTATTAGGAAACGCTGTAGTATGACTCCTTGTGGGCCAGTAAACAAACTAGGACAACTTCATGGGAAGAAGAGTGATAACAGGGTCTCTTCTAAACACTGAATTCACAGTCTGGTTTTCTAGCTTTTCTGACCTTACATGACCCCTGATGAACCATTGTGAATAGCACAGAAGTAACAGTAGATGTTGTCTGTGTGGATATTTCCAGGACTGACGTGTGGTAGAGAGCAAAGGAAAGGTTCGGTCCTGTGGGATCAGCCAAGAGCTGCTGGGCAGCACTGAGAAGCGAGGACAAAATCTGCTTCGGGTTCTACATTGATTTTAGCTTTGGCATCTTTTCCTCTTTTGTGGTGTTTGTGGAAAGTCTCCATAGTTTCACTTAAAATGCAGGAGTCTGGATTCTACTCTGACTCTGAGCTGACCCAGAGTGGCCCCTACCCTTCTCTGCTCTGGTGACCAAGGGACTGGCCATCAGGTTAAAACACCTCAGCGATTCCCTTCTGCTCATGCCTTTCTGGCCCTGGCAGAAGCCTCCATGGGGGCACTTCTATCCTCCTGTGTCAGCTGCAGTCACCTCTTCAAACTGAAAGCAGAAATTCAGGTCGTTTTGCTTAAGTGTAATTAAGACATTATTAGTCTTTTAGGGGGTCCCAAGATGAGTGATCTTAATGCCATGGTAGACACAGCTGTGTTGTCCCACTGTGTTTGGGTGAACAGAGCGGGAAGTCCATGAAGAGCCACGGAGTGGAACCTGGGATGGCCTGGATCTTCTTCCCATACAGTCCTGATCCAGTTTCTTGTGCTCCTCAAAGCTGAGCACAATTAAATCAGCATTAGTGGGAAAAGCAAAGGAAAAGCTCGTGGCAATACAGAAAATGCAGACTAGTCACGTAGTAGGGCTCTGGCACAACAGGGTGTGGATGTTAAGTGGGGACGAGTAGGGACACTCTAAAACCGGGAGAAAAACCCAAATGGAAATGAACTAGCAGCCCTGGCTGTGCTTATAACTCTCAAATTGCTGATGAGTGCCCAATGCCAACGACAGTCAAGAACTTAGAAGAGGTGCGGGGATTTCACACAGGCGCCAATAACTTTGCTTACTGAAATATTTACTTACTCAAGATACGAAACTCAGAAAAGTTAGCCTGGTATTTTCAGTATGCAGAAATTGTCGTTGTATCTATAAACCATATAACTAGGATTTAAGCTAAAACTAAGAAGGACCAAGGAAGGCTGTACATTTTCATGTGTTACCTGTGTGATTTTTGTTTTGTTTCCAGACAAGAACAGGA
Source organism: Acomys russatus (assembly GCF_903995435.1). Taxonomy (NCBI): domain Eukaryota; kingdom Metazoa; phylum Chordata; class Mammalia; order Rodentia; family Muridae; genus Acomys; species Acomys russatus. The sequence goes on along the minus strand of NC_067168.1, from coordinate 2,220,987 downwards.
AGCTGATATTATGCTAGCTCCCGGTTCCCATATTGTTAGACTGTAGGTAATATAAGCCTTTCATATTTGGAAATAGTTGAAGACCTTGCAAATGAAAACATTGGTTTGAAATTCAGTACATCAGCCACAGTCTCCATGTTTTAGGCATACTCAAAAGCAAGCAGGAAAGTGGAGAACGCCCTGTGTTGATGACTAAAGCATTAGCGGAGGGACACTGAGGCTGACAATGGGCTGGGAGAAGTAGGCTGTCCCTGTGGCTGACTTGAAGAGCGTATGTGGCTTTCACTGTTTGGTCTTGACTTGGGAACAAGGGAAGTCTTTCCAAGGATCTTCAGCCACTGACCAAAGTTTAACTAGCCTGGTCAGTTGCCACAGAGGCTGCAGTTTGGCTGTCTGGAGTTATCGCCACAGACCATGGGTCAGAGTTCTGTTGTATGAGGTCTCGTCAGTGCATATTCCATCTTCAAGGCTGACAAGTGTTTTATTTTCACTTGAAATGAGTTGAGAAGATAGCCCTCTTGTGCAGCATTTGGAGACAGAAAAGATAATGGACAGAGAGGGAAAGTCAGCACGCTTGCAAGAGAAAGTCAAGAAGGCTGCCTGCATAGATGTCAGCACCATCACGGGTTGCCTTGGAGACAGAAGGACACTTGAGACGTCTTCAGTCTGGGCTAAATGGAGACTAGGATAAATGCTCTCCTTTTTTCCTAGCCAATAAATTGCCCACCTTGGTCTTCATGGGGCTCTTAGATGCCCAAGTGTCTGAAACTTCTTGCCCTATTTCTTAAGCCAATTACAGAGTTCCTATTTTTAACCAGCAAAGTGCTCGAACTAAGATTTATTTATCTTGGGAGTTAAACAACCATATCAGGAGGAGGAGAAGTTGCAAACAGATTATGAAACAGCTATATAGTGACTGGTTTTATATTGATTTCTCTTCCTATGTTTTTTTTTTTTTTTTTTTTTTTTTGCATATTGAAACTTTTTTTTTTTTCAAATATCCGGGTTTACTCTGTATTATTTTATTCCCTTTGTTGTCCTGATCTTTCAGATTCTCAGAATAGGTATAACTTGTTATCAAAGCCTTTCACTCTGCTAAATTGTTAAGCTTCGCTGTTGCTTAGCTGTCTTGAGCTTGGGTACTTCACTGTCCCCTTCGCAGGACTCACCCACACTTGCGCACACAAATTCTGTATGTTGTGTTTGGAGACACAATAGCTTTGCTTTACCTAAAGATGATCCGTATCCATGGGTTCCTCTGTTCTCCCTTCCTGTTACCAAGCTAAGTGTACGTGGGGGGCTGTATCTTCACATCAGTGAGAATGGTGATCAGGAGATGACTCAGCGAAACATAGCTAACATGTATGCCTTGGTAAACATTAAAATATAAACACACATAGCCATTTAGCACAGGATGGCTAAACTTCTGGTCCCAACAGAAAACATAGTGATAAATACAGAATAGACTGAGCTGAGCCCATGTCACATCCAATGCACAATTTCCATTAGAGTTTTCTTGAGCCACAAACAGGTTTCCAGATATTCTGGACACAGCAACATGACAGAAAAAGTAGTCATAGATTTCATATGTCTATCTGTCTTGTATTTTTGAGTCGAAATTGTTTCCCTGTACATTTTTTTTTTGTCGAAATTTAACAAGTAAATGTAAAATAGGCACTCTAAGAAAGATATCCAGTAAAATAAATGAGGGTAACTTTCCTGCTTGTTGAAAAGAATTGTATATATTGAAAATTAGTTTACCTATAAAACATTTGCCATCACTTGTATATACCTTAACCTCAAAGTGAGTTCAGACCATCTCAGGCCATGTTCTGCCTTCTAGAGGTGACCCTGAATCTAGCGCTTTCTCAGAAAAATGGGAATAGGGCTTCCTCAAGACCCAGCTATTCCACTCCTTGGAATATACCCAGAAAATGCTCCACCACACAACAAGGACATACACTCAACCATGTTCATAGCAGCCTTATTCATAATAGCCAGAACCTGGAAGCAGCCTAAATGTCCCTCAGTTGAAAAATGGAAAACGAAGCTGTAGTACATTTACACTATGGAATACTACTCAGCTATTAAAAACAAGGAAATCCCGAAATTTGTGGACAAATGGATGGAACTAGAAACAATCATACTGAGTGAGTTAACCCAGAAGCAGAAAGACTCACATGGTATATACTCACTTATAATTGGGCACTATCCCAAAAGGTGTGTCCTATGAAAGTCTTCACTTACCAGGGGATTAGGATAGATGTGAGGACATCCCACTGGGACTCTAGGTAAGAGAAATATAGGAGATAGGGAAATAGAAGGACCCAGAGGGTCTTAGAAACCTACAAGAAGAACATCGTAACGGGTGGATCAGGGCCCGGGGGGGGAGGGTCTGCTCAAACTATTGCACTAACCAAGGATAATACAATAGTAAACATTGAACCTCTACTCTGATCTAGCCAATAGACAGGACATTCTCCACAGTTATGTGGAGAGTGAGGACTAACTCTTGACATGAACTCTGGTGCCCCATGTTTGATGACCTCCCCTTGGTGTGGAGACTTAGTGGCACTCAAAGAAAGAATAAGCAGGCTACCAAGATGAGACTTGATAGCCTATGACCATAAAGTGGGGGAGGAGATCCCCCCCCCCCGGTCATAGACCTAGGGGAGGGTTATAGGGTGAAAGTGGGAGGGAAGGAGAAACAGGAAGATACAAGTGATGGGATAACAATTGAGATGTAATCTGAATAAATTAATTAAATAAAAAAAATTTAAAGAATTTTGAATTAAAAAAAGACTTAAATAAAAGTAGTTTAAGCAAAAGCAGAAAAGGGTAGATTTCAAAAATGAAGGTAATCAGATAAAGTTGTGGGAAGGATTCGGATTACAGACAAAGCACGTAGCAGGTTTAACTGTAGGGTTTTTCATGGTGGTTTTGTAACCAGGTAGCCTTGAGTTTCTTAAACCTAATACCATCATGCCTTTGAACAAAATATTTAGGCTTGATAAATATCTCACTCCCTCTCTCTCCTCTCTTCTCTCTTTCCCTCTCTTCCTCTTCCCTACCTTCCCCTATCTCTCTGCCCTCTCTTGACCCTCCCTCCCTCCCTCCCTCTCTTTTTCCTCCCTCCTCCCCTCACTCTCTCCTTTCTCTCTCCTTCTCTCTTCCTTCCTCCCTTCCCCCTTTCTCTCCTTCCCTCCCCCCTCTCTCTTCTACTCTCCACCCGTGTCCCCCATCTCACCCACACACACCTTAATACACACAAGCTTTGATATCTATCCATGAGAGAAGTCATATTAGAAGGAATAGTTTCCATAATCATTTCTAAGGTGATGGGCTTGTAGCCTTCAGAGGGAGGAATTACCTCCCAGAGCCAAATAGAAGGGCACTTGAGACGTCTTCAGTCCGGGCTAAATGGAGGCTAGGATAAGTGCTCTTCTTTTTCCTAGCCAATACACTGCCCACCTTGGTCTTCATGAGGATCTTAGATGCCCAAGTGTCTGAAACTCTTGGAAGCTAGACACTAAACAACTATGAGGTTAGGAAGAAGAGGCTGGCTGCTGGCTTCCTCCTCCTCAATGAAGAGCGGCGACATGAGCACCATCGCTTGCTCCTCACATGACCTGCACATGTTTTCAGAACTGTTTCTCTGATCGTCTTGTGGACAGAACAGCATGTGGAACTGAAGCCTCCCTGTTTAACCTCTTTCCCCTGTTGCTTACCTTGTGAACAGAGCAAGAAGCAGGATGTCCCTCGGGAAGACCAAGGACCAACTACCAAGAACCTGGACTTCTGGCCACAGCTGATTACCCTGATGGTCACTATTATTGATGAGGATAAAACCGCCTACACCCCTGTTCTCAATCAGTAAGTACACTGGCTGTAGATGTTGACAGCGTTCATTCTAACATTTAAAATGTATTACCTAATTTTACATATTATCTGTATTCTAGTGATAGTGAAAGTTTTTTTAATCAAACCATAGAAATACTCTTATCAGTGATAATAAGCATTTTTATTTAAACTTCAAAAACAGTCATAGGGGAGGGGAATAATGGGAAAATGGGGGTGGGGGGCGAGAAATGGGAGGATACAAGGGATGGGATAAACATTGAGATGTAACAAGAATAAATTAATAAAATATATATATATATATATATAATTCACAATAAAAAAAACAATTGAGTTGTAAGCTGAATAAATTAATACAACTTAAAAAAAAAAGTATAGTTGTTTGTCTGCGGAGTTATATATTTCCTAGGACTTGACTTTTATTTTGTTTAATGCAGAAGAGTTCTTGTGTCTTCCTTTTTATCATCTTAACAATGGCACAGATCCAGACTTACTGTGGAGATCTGGGTTTGTTATCTTTAATTGTTTTTACTAACCAAGACAGTCTGAATCATATTTTATGTTAAGTTCAATTATAATTTCAAGTACAAGAAAACTAAAGTATTCAATATTCAAGTATCACCCCCCCTTTTTTTTTTTTTATTTTGTCTCTTAGCTACCCATCTATTAAATTTTTATTTTTAAAAAGACTTAAATTGTATATACTCACTTATATCTGCATACTAGCCCAAGGGGCATGTTCCACGAAAGCCTTTACTTACCAGGAAACTGGGACAGAGAGGAGGACATCCTATTGGTACTCTAGATGAGAGAAGCATGGGAGAATGGCAAAGTAGAAGGATCCAGAGGGTCCTAAAAACCTACAAGTAGAACATTATGATAGGCAGATTTGGGCCCAGGGGTCCCACTCAAACTAAGGCACCAGCCAAGGACAATACAGGCGGTAAACTTTAAACCCCAACTAGGGCTTGAGGAAGAAACCACCAGTGGACATATTCTTAAAGAAAGCATACCCCCTGCCTCCTGCTACCCCTCCCCCCGCTACCCCTTCCCCCACCAGTACAGCTATCAACTGCTGTGGTAGTTCCTTGGCTAGCCATGGGGCTTTGGGAACTCCTTTCCTCTCCATGCTGGAATTTTTAGCTGCTTTGGTCTTACACAGGCCTTGTGCAAGGTAACCAGTGCTGCCATGAGGTCATGGGTACAAAAGTCATGGCATGTCAACAAGATAGCATTTCAAAGCATCCCTCCCCATCCTCCAGCTCTTAATCTTCCTGGCCCCTCTTCCAGGATCCATTAGCCTTGCAGCTTGTGGCTCCTATAAATGTCCCAACTCCAGGTAACCCCTCACAGTGGCGTTCTCACCACTTGGAACTGGGAAGCACCTCTGCTCTAACCACTACCCCTTGCAGCAAGAAGCTTCTCTGACCAAGGCTGGGGGCATCACAGTGTACAGATATGAAGACAAGTATTTAAAAGGCAGTTGACAACATGAACATGTAGAAAAATAATAGATTTTCTCCTAGGGCCTGTGCCTTTCCTAGTCACGGGTTTTAACCATGTTTATAAAAGCAGGCATGAAATCCCTCCTGTGGAACACTCAAGAGAATGTTGCCACTATTGCGCTAGGGGCATATCTTGCCTAGAAGGTCAATATCATAGCAGTGTTGGATATGACCTCCCAGCATTATAAAAACTGGCTAGCAGGGAGTTTCCTGGTCAGTTCAAGATTTATTTCTCTGTGTTCCACAACTGAAGTGTGTGATGCCTTAATAACAGGACCTTAATATCTATAAGTTGACCATCTCTTTCATGCCTCGGATTCCTCCTATTTCTAAACAAAGTCTTTCACACGCAATAGCTAGAGTATCTACTGTCCCTTTTTGCTGTTTCTTCTTTGTTCTCCAAATCTATCCCTTGTTCTCATCTTTTTCTTTGTAATGCCAGAAGATTTGGAAAATGTCCAACTGTAGAGAACTGGCCCCTTAATTCTCTCCTGTTAGCACGCCCTCACTGTGGCTCCTCCGTTTAGCTTCTGTGCTGGTTACATTTGTTGCTAATTTGATATAAGCTGAGTCATCTTGGAAGAAGAAACCTCAGCTGAGAAAATGTCTCCATCACACTGGCCTATAGGCAAGTCTGCGGGGTGTTTCCTTGATTAATTATTGATGTAGGAGGGCCCATCTCACTGTAGGTGGTACCAGCCCTGGGCAAGTGGTCCTCAATTGTGTAAGAAAGCAGGCCGAGCCAGCAATGGAAAGCAAGGTAGCAAAGAGCATTTTTCCATGGCTTCTACTTCAGTTCCTGCCTTGGTTTCCCTCAGTGCTGAACTACAATCCTGACATGTAAGCCCAGCAAACCCCTCTACTCCACAAGTGGCTTTTGACCAAGGTATTTTATCAGAGCAACAAAAAGAAAGCAAAGAATACACACACACACACACACACACACACACACACACACACACACACACCAGAGCATATATGCATTGAAAATCTAATTTAATTTTGTTCTGCATTAAGACTGTGTTAACGGATAATATCCAGTCTCAGAAATGAATCAAACTTTAAAACATTTGCTATTTATGTTATGTATATATGTTTATAAAAATGTAGTATGATCCTTTAATTTTTCAGAGTGAAGGATGACCCAGTATATTATTTTTAAATCATATATTATTTTTAAATCACATTTGCCCTGGTGGGGACCACTGAGTATTAGCTGCTCTGACCCAGAGTTCATGTGTTGCTCTCTTCTGAGAATCACGTTCACTGTGCCAAAGCTACTGAACTCTGTGTTCACATATAGCTTTGATAAATTATTTTTGTTACATTTAAAAATTATTATGAAGATGTTCATGGTATTAAAAAGTACAGATAACGACACAACAGAACACGTCTCCATCACTTCAGTTTAGTACTCATTAAATTTTGTTACATTTTTTTTCTTATATGCTCTTAAGTATTCGTTTTCTGGCTGGGTCACCTTAAGCTCACCCCAGACACTATATGATTTCATTTCTCTGTATGTCATACCAACATCTAGAAGTCATGGTAGTTTGGGGCCCACCACAGTTGCACATCACGGGCAGGAACAGCATCAGCACCCAAGTCTTGACCTGCAGTCTCCTGATTGTCTTATGCAATGTACGTTCTTTCTTCCTTCCTTCCTTTTTTAAAATTTATTTATGTATTTTTTTTTTTTTTTTTTACTTTTATTTTTTGGTATGGCTTGTTTCAGTCAGGCTTCAAATTAGGTCTATACATTATATATGGTCATTATAGGTCATTGTGTCTTTGACTCTGTTTCAGTGGCTTTGGTTTTTTTATAGTTCTCTTTCACTTGCATTATGAAGAAAACCACGTGACTCTCTGATGGTAACTACATGCCAGCTGATGGTAAAAGCTTCAGCTTACGTGCATGACCACCAGGTACCTAGAGCATCATCTGCTCCTTCTTAACGAGCAAATCTTCCTTCAGACACACTCTGCCCCTCCTCGCAGAACTCTACACTTGATGGCTTTTCATTTTATCTGCTCTGACTAATGAATCTAAATTACCAAATGTGGCAGATCATGTTTTCTTGATTTCACTAGGATATTTGCAAGATAACAAATTGGTTTATTAAATTGTTGTGTCTCCTAAGATTCAATGTTTAAAACATTTATACTCTGTATTAATTGCTACAAATTAAAAAGAGGAGCCATTCTGTAATAGAGGAATGGATTATTTCCTTCATTAAACAACCCTATTATAAATTATCAATTAAATTAAAACTGAGGCGTCACTGAAAATGCAAAAGAAGTGTCCTTCACATGGGAGAATTTAATTTGTATATAGGAATCATCAGGCTAGTCTAAGAAAAGTCACTTTTAAGCATACGTGTATATATGTACATATGATGGACTATAAATATTTATGTACCATATAAGTTTAGGTTTAACTTTTAAATATCTACATAATAGCTTCTACGTGGTGACATTGGTGACTGGCTCGACTTCTGTTGCTTTGATAAAATGCCCTGGCAGGGGGCAGCTGAGTGAAGAAAAGGGTTTGTATCACCTTATAATTCCAGGGTGTACTCTTGGTAGGCAAGAAGTCAAGGTGGCTGGGACTTCAAAGAGCATCAAAAAGAGCATCAAGAGCAGAGAGATTTGAATGGGTGCATGCTCTCTTTCTCAGCTCAATTTCTCTAATGATGTTAAACAGCTCAGGACCCCCTGCCTAGGAAATGGTGCCTCCCATACTAGACTGGGTCTTCCCAGTTAAAACAGTCGCTCATGGAATGCCTACAATCCAAGCCATTGTAAATGGTCCCTCACTTATACTCTCCTCCGAGGGGATAATAGGTTGTATCAATTTAACTATTAACGCCAGCCCTCAAAGTCAGGAAGTGTGTGGGGAGTTGATACCCCTCGTTCAGTCCTGTTTTGGAACTATTTCTAATTAGAATATGAATGGTTGATGTGTCCACTGGGAGTTCTGAAGTCTTAAAGTCTGTTTACTTCTCTGAGTACGTAAAAATTTCTTCCGCAATTCAATTTATTGCCATTAATTTTATTATCATCTTTTTCCCCTGAATTCTAAGACAAGCTAAAATAACTTCAGTTGACTTTCTGTGATAATTATATTCCCCAAATTTAAAAATTAATAAATAATGAATATTTTCCTTCGTGTCTTGTTTATGGTTAGGATTTTATTACCAACAGCAGCAAGCGTTAGCTGACTACTTAGGATGAACAAGTGAGTTATGAAACATTTAGGTTAAAAGTCTCACTTAACCCTCACAGTGGTCCAAGAGAAGCTCACGTGTTACACAGTTGTTATCACTCCCACTTGACAGATGAGGCAATGAGTTTAAAGAGACCAATAATTACTCTACTGGGTAAATTACTTAGCAGCAGAGGAGAAGTCAAATCTCTGCCCTTTTTGGTCACACTCAGATTTAACCCAGGATTTTACTGCTATTGTTTGATAAAAAAAATAGCCAGAATGTTAAACTAGAAATTCATAGATTCCATCACTATCCCAAACTAAAGACAGAAATAATCAACTGTGAAGTTTGTCAGAAGCAGAAGTTCTGCTTTGAAAATATTCCTCATGAGCTGGAGAGATGGCTCAGTGGTTAAGAGCACTGGCTGTTCTTCCAGAGGTCCTCAGTTCGATTCCCAGCACCCACATAATGGCTCACAACCATCCATAATGTGATCTAATGCCCTCTACTAACTTCCAGGTATACATGTAGACAGAGTTATTTCCAAAGTCTATGAAGAAAACAATTCAAAAAGAAGTATCATGGGCATGTAACTGCTTTATGACCTCTGCAAAACCTGAACCCGAGCCTGGAGAGATGGCTCGCTAGCTAAGAGTACTTGCCACTGTTCTAAAGCGCCCAAGTTAGGTTCCCAGCATCCGTGTTTGGGGGTTTATAAGTGCCTGTAACTCCAGAATTGATGCCCTCTTCAAGCCTCATGAGGCACTGGACTCGTGTGTTCCTATCCTCACAGAGACAACATATACACATGATTAAAAATAATAAAAACACATCTTTAATACTAATAATTGAAACCTAAAAGTTTATCCAAGAGAACAAAGCCGTGACCAAAACCCATAAGGAAGGTCGAGTGGCTCTCTTCTTGGGAAGAATGGTTGTCTTTTTTCACCTATTTTCTTTTTGCTCGTTATTACACGTTTTCCTTCCTTTTCTTTGCAAGTAAGAAAAAACAACAAGCTCATGTTGGACACACTAAGCTTATATGTATCACGGGCTACACTTTTGCTGTTAAGGGTTCTTTGGGTATATTCAAGAAAATGGACACATATAGACATAGCGGTACTTTGTGGCAGAGAGATGCCAGGGGAGAAGCATGGAAGGACCTGTCTCTTGTGCTCCTCTGAGTGACCAAGAGAGAAGTGCATACATGGAGCTACGGTCCATCTTACGGGGCATGGATGCAGTCTCAGGAGTGGGCAGTGCAATGGTTAGACCTGGGTGTTCCCAGGGTACAGATGAAAAACAGCATCACAGGGAAATCAGTATCACGTCATATCAGCAAAGTGAGAGCACAGCTGCCTGGGAGCACTGTAAGTCTTCCTCCTGGCCCATGTGTCCCCCAAGAAACGAACGTTTCTCTCTGAGTGTTGACACAGCACCTCTCACCTGCTATGCAAAGGTCCTCTGACCTCTCTCAGAACAGAGAAAGGCCTTCTCATGTGAGACATTTTCCAAAGTACTTTGACTGAAAATACCTGGTAGGAGGATGGAAGAGGTAGCTCAGTGGTTTAGAACACTCCCTGCTCTTCTAGAGAAGTGAGGTTCCATTCTCAGCACCCATTTCTGATGGCTCACAGCTGCCTGTAACTCCAGCTCCAGAGGATTCAACACCCCCCTTTTTACAAAAAGCAAGACCTCTTTTTTTGAAGATTTATTTATTTTATTTATTGTATACGAGTGCTTTATCTGCAGAAGAGGGCATCAGATCACATCATAGATGGTTGTGAGCCACCATGTGCTTGCTGGGAATTGAACTCAGGACCCCTGGAAGAGCAGGCAGTGCGCTTAACCACTGAGCCATCTCTCCAGCCCTCAACACCCTTTTTAAGCCTCCACAGGCACTCACACATATACATACATGCATTTGAAAAAAATATTCAATATAGCAAGGTGTCACATTTGGGTATTGCATGGCCCAAGTCTGAAAGAAAGATTTTCACAATTCTTGACAAAAGTTGTGAGAGTAAAGGTGTTACTCTCAGAAGTTCTGAAGCCTGAAGATAATATCCTAAAACAATGCTAGGTAAATTGAAGCCTGTGTCAAGAGGAAAACATGTAATTACACAGTTAAAACATTACCAGCAGCAGTTGGTCCTCTCCTTAATATCTGCTTATTACTCCACTGTACCACACAATGTGGGGGAGATGGAGCCAGTACGCAGGAGTCCAGTGTGCAGAGCAGAGATGGGTGCAGGTCCCTGTCTGACCTGTAAGAAGCAAAGCCCTTCACGGAAACGGAAGGCAGCTACGATGGCGTGATTACAGTTTATTACAAGTTTGTCACAACTTGTGACCTGAAACAACGTATTTCACAAGTGCATTAATTCAAAGGTCTTGAAATGTTAATAGAGTACGCATTTCTTTTCCTGTATTTTTCAGGTTTGTGGGGGTTTTTTTTAATATATTTTATTTTTATGTGTGTATGTCTGGGGCTTGGGAGGGCAGGTGTACATGTGAGTGCAGTACTCACAGGAGCCAGAAGAGGGAGTTGCATTCTCTGGAGCTGGAGGTACAAGTGGTTGTCAGTCACTTGATGCAGGTGCTGGGAGCTGGACGCTGGTCCCCCTCAAGAGCAATGCTTGCTTTTAGTTGCTGAGCCATCACTCCAGCCTAGGGTTATTTGTTTGTTTTCTTTTTTTTTTTTTTTTTTTTTTCTTTTTTTTTCTTTTTCTTAAGTTATGTGCTCATCAGCCTCTTTCTCTAACCGGTTGATTCAGAACACTTCATATTGATAATGCCAGTTTTTTTATTATATAGACTGTGTGTATTTTTCCAATGTAGCTCTATTTTAAATGGTGATTTCATTTGCACTGGCATTTTCCAGGTTGAATATTCAATCATGTCCATCAGCTCCCTTAAGTCATTTTTTTTAAGATTGGAAGGGAGCCTTGACAGTTTGCATACAGCTGTGAAAACCACTCGAAGTCATGGTTGATTTCTGGAGTCTGTGTTTTGAAGAGTTCTGATTCAAGCTTCTAGATTAAAGGCAATATTTCTGAAGTCACCTGTGGGGTCTTTCCTATGAACTCTGCAGCCTCCAGAGACTATGCCTAGCTTCTTCCTTCTCACATAGGTACAACCCATCTTTTTTCTCCAGCTAAGCCGTGAATGGCCAGAACAGGGTGGTCTGTATCTAAGCTCTTATTCACCAATTTATGCTTGTGGCCACAGTGTGTTCATATTAATTGTAATTGTGTTTCTACACGCCATGTCCTCACAGGAGGGGAAAGCAGAATGAAAAGGCCTGACGCCAAGTCCTTTAGGGTCTTCTCAATATTCTGTATTTTTCACTGCATGGATATTATGTACATACTCCTAAATTTATACCTGGGTACTTAACCGTTCTCATTGCTATTGTAAATAATGCTGTTATTCTAATTTAGATTTCCAATGGCATATCCCTACTATACACAAATACATGTTTTTATGATCTGGGGCCTTTCTTATGGTGGCTTTTTAGAGTATTGGCTAGGCTCTTTCAATGTAAAAAAAATTTGAGTTGTTTTTATTTTGTTTGGGGCATTGTGCTTAGTTTTGAGACAGGGTCTTACTATATTAGACCAGCCTGGTCCAGACTTGCAGTCTTCCTTCCTCAGCCTTCCCAGGACCAGGATTATAGCCCATGCCACCTCACCAAGTGGCCAAGTAGCGTTTCGGTCACATGCTGAGCATTCTTTATGCAGAGAGTCATAGTGTCAACCTTTACAGACAGCCTTCTCCCCTCCCCGCCAGTCTTTTTTCTTTCTCCTGCATCTTATGCAGATTTTCAGAACTTCAGTGATGTTTAATAGGGAAGCTGAGAATAAATGCCATTGACTTGATCCTGACCGGACTGTGTGAGCATTAAGCACGAGGTCTTGGGGTTTTGTTGTTGTGGTGGCTTGAGATAGCATGTTTCTCTTTAGACCAGGTTGGCCTTGAACTTGGCTTGTGGGCCAGGCTGCTGTCCAGCTCATATTTCTTCTGTCTCTGCCCTCAGGTACTAAAGTTATAGACTTGTGTGACCATATGTTTATAGATTTTTATAAGATGAATGAAATTCACTTCAATTTTAGCTTTCAGAAATTGTTTGCTATGCGTGAATACATGTTGGAGTTTGCCACATATGTTTCCTGCATCTAATGCAGTGACCATAAATTTTTTTTTAATTAAATCCATTGCTTAGTAAATTACATGGTTTAGGTTGTGAAGGTTGAACTAACATTGCCCTTTAACAACAAACCTTTTGGATAGTGATCTAATTGTCTTAGGTGTATTGTAAGATTGAATTTTGTGGGTGCAGGAGAGATGTGCCATGGTTAGGAGCACTTGCTGCTCTTGCAGAGGGCCTGAGCTTGATTACCAAGACCCACATCAGGCGGCTCATGACTGTTGTAACTTCAGCTCCAGGGAGATCTAGCATCCTCGTCTGGCCTCTGTGGGCACCTGAGTACACATGTACATGCACACATATAGAAATGCACAGATACAAAATAAAAATAAATCTTTAAAAGCTATTGAATTCAGTTTTGTTGGAGATGCTTAAAGTGGTGCATATGAGATATATTAATGTGTAAGTTTATTTTTTGTCCTTTTTTCCAGACACTATGACCTGATATGCTCTTACTTTAGTTTTGATTCAAAAAAATAAAATAAATTAAATATAATTATTCATTTTCTCCCCCATGAGCCCAAAACATTCATATCATTTGTAATTTTACCTCTGCCTGTGTGGAACATAAAAATTAATATAACAAAAACAGTGATATCAACATCTGTGCACAAATGAAGCCTCTTAAAATAATTTATATATGATTTTTTTATATTGATAAGATATATTGAAGGCTGAGGACTTGTTTGTGTGTATGTATATATGTGTATGTTTATTACTTTTCCATTATAAGTATTCTAAGTTGAAGTTTTCATAAATAAGCCTATAAATGTACATTTTAAAATATGAGTGAATATTATGAGACAAGCTGGTGTGTGTCTTTCAGTCACGGGTATCGATGAAGTATACTATACTTTGTGTAGAAAGTGTAACGAGACTATGTGCACATGTGCTGTCTTACTCAAGGTCACAGCAGCGTCATGTGTACTTAGGTAATGCTTCCCAGCTTCAACAGAATTAACATACAGAATTAGTCTTTCTAGATTTGGATTAAAAACATAAGCCTCTATGCTTTGACATGTGTGTGTCTCTACATGTGCATCGTGAGTGTGTTGTGTGAGGAAGGTCTCTCTGGTGTTAGGCGGTGTCTGTTGCTTGGGTTCATTTGATCTACAGTCCGAATGTATGCACAGAAGGCATTACTAGGTAAGACAGATGGTGCTGTCCTGCTCCAAACACTTTACATAGCTATCCCAGGGGAATCTCTGGCCTCTGCTACTTTGGTGCCAATATAATGATGTCTGTTTCCCACCACTCTTTATTGTTTTTCAGCATGGAGCCCAACACCACAGCTTATTAAAGTCAGTAAAAGGAAATTGTATAAGTGAAAGTATACATGACTGCATATGAGTCATGGAATGAGAGCTATGATCATGGGAGAAATGAGGCTTTTGGATTTTCAGGGTTGTTATTATTTTTGATACACTAATAATGATATGTTTTGTTTTAGGTTTCCTCAGGAACTAAACATGGGAAAAATAAGTGCAGAAATTATGTGGTCTCTCTTTGCTCTTGATATGAAATATGCTCTAGAGGGTAAGTCCAAATATTATCTGTATTTTCTAGGATAAGTATACAGCATTGGCACAGGAAATTATGAATCATTGTGTGTAGATTAGTCCTAATGCATATTACTACATGGTAGAAGATGAAGGTCATGAAGTATTTAAAAGTTATGAAGAAGACATTTTTCACCAGACAGCCCAAGTTGCAATGTCATCGTATGTGTTCCACCTGTAGAGATGTGTAAGGACAGGAATGGTCTGTGGGAATTTTTTTTTCCCCAAAGTGAACCACATCTGAGGATGAGAGAACAGTCCTGTTCCAGGCGTTTGTCTCTGTAGACTTGGGGACAGTACTTGTAGATAGATATGGCTGAAAAATAGCCAGCACTCATACAGAGTCAATGAGAAGATGTTTCACTAGGAGCTCTACTCTCAGCAAGTTCAAATAAAACAGTGGAGACCCAGAGAAACACCGAGTTAACTATGTCTATAAATGTTGTTTGAACATCATGTCTACACATAAATTGAGATGGGACCGCTTACAGTTATCTTTGAATATGAAGCCTTATAAAAAAAAAAAAAAAACCTTCTTCAGATATAGTCAGCAAGTGTAAAGTGAGCCAGGAAACACTGACTTCCATCCTGCTCAGTGTGAGGTGGTACAAAAGGACATTAGCCATAGTCCTTTCCTTCAGCAAGACTATGAAGGAGAATTACAAGCACTGCTGTGGGCAGACAGTTGCCATATGGAGAGGGCAGAGCTGATAGCAATGGGGGTCTGGGGACACTTCTAAGTCAGAATTGAGGTAGAAACACCATGACTTCCAAGGAGCTATCAGCAAGGAACATTTCCTTGACAAAGACCTGAATAAGAAATGGGAGAAAAAAAAATCCCCAAGTAAAGGACAAAAACAGAAAAAGAGTCACCACATGGTACAGTTGAGAAAAGAAAATTCAGTGCAAGAAATAAGTGCAGAGAGCCTGGCGGGGATGAGTTTACAGGGCCTGCTAAGAGAAATGGAAAGCGCCTGTCTTATTCAGAAGAGTATTTAGTCATTTTATAAGACTGACTGATGGGGTAGGACCAACTCAGAGTCTGTCTCCTTGACCCATTGCTTTTCAGTTTTGTTAAAATGTAAACTCAATGCCATCAAAAAGATCACTTAGCCCAGGGGTCCCGCTCAAACTAAGGCACCAGCCAAGGACAATACAAGCGGTAAACTTTAAACCCCTACCCAGATCTAGCCAATGGTCAGAACATTCTCCACAGTTGAGTGGAGAGTGGGATATGACTTTCTCATGTACTCTGGTGCCTCACATTTGACCATGTCCCCTGGAGGGGGAGACCTGGTGGCACTCAGAGGAAGGACAGCAGGTTACCAAGAAGAGACTTGATACCCTATGAGCATATACAGGGGGAGGTAATCCCCCTCAGGAACATTCATAGGGGAAGGGAATAACAGGAAAATGGGAGGGAGGGAAGAATGGGAGGATACAAGGGATGGGATAACCATTGAGATGTAACAAGAATAAATTAATAAAAAATTTTTAAAAAAAAAAGATCACTCGGATGTTCTTCTTGTTTGACAAATGAGGTATGTGGTAGCTTACTATTTGGCTTTCTGGTAAACCAGAGCCTGCCACCCACAATTAGAGAGCTTTATTTAGCCTTTAAAATCACATTAGTACTGCTCACTGGTACGGGCTCCTTAGTGTAAGTGAGGTCTTTCTTTTATAACATGTGACTGACCCATTCAACTCCCTTACCTCTCCCACCTCCAGTCACATGCTTTACAACACTCTGGTTTGACTCTTTGGGGTCTGAAAACACTCATAAAGAACCATATGTCACCCACCAGTCTACTAGCAACTAAGACGCCCCAGGCAGCGTTGGTTTCCATGGGCCCATTCCCTGCCCACTTTGAGCTCCCTTTGGACATCTAAACTGTTAGAGTCAGCAGCAGAGTTCTCAGGTCCCCACCCTTCCCCCACCGGACTCTGCTTCTTCTCCATGCTTTCTGTTGTAGCTCTTGGCACAAAGTTCGTCTAGTGACTTAAGTTAATCGAGTAAGGTCAGCATTGACCTTCATGCCCTCCTCTTTCTCCATCATGGCTGCTCTCATGCCTGGGCCTCTTATCCTACTAGCCGTCTCACACAACCATGCAAGGTGTTTCTAGTGTTACACCCTCTATGGGACTTCCTCTAACACAGTAGTATATCTATTTGGTCTATAATGAACTATAGAAATTACTCAGTAACTACTTAAGGCCATCTTGAGTCAATGGAATAATAAAAATAGCCATGAAGGACACGCCCATCCACGGTCTTGGGGAATGCTGATCGTTTTGTTTACCTGCACTTACCTACACAACCAGAAGAGCACATTGTCTCGAAGGATCAGGGAAAGTTGACTCTACCCACACTCCAGAGGAAATGATGATTTAGATCCATTTCAAAGTAGCACCATCTGCCAGTGTGTTCCCATGCAGGCACAGAGACTTACTAAGATCTAGTTGGTCATTGACCTTACTGTATACCCTTCATTATCAACTTGACACACCCTAGAGTCCTCTAAGAGGAATTACCTCCATCAGGTTGGCCTGAGGACATATCTGTGAAAGATTGTCTTGATTGAAAATTGAGGTACAAGGGCTCTAGCCCACTGTGGGCAGCACTATCTCTAGGCCTGTGGTCCTGGGTTTTATTTATATATATATATATATATTACTAGTTGAATTGTAAGCCTGTGAATGAGCCAGCAAGCACTGTTCCCCTGTGGTTGCTGCTTCAAGATCCTGCCATGACTTTCCTCAGTTATGAACCATGATCTAGAAATATAAGCCAAATAAATCCTTTCCTCCTCTCAGTTGCTTTTGATCAGAATGTTTTACCACAGCAACGGGAGGGAAACTTGAGCAATTATTTTTACTTAAAAAAGAAGAACCAAACTAGGTGTGGGGGCTCACACCTTTAACCTCAACACTCAGAAGACAGAGTCAGTTGGATCTCTGAGTTCGAGGCCAGCCTGGTCTACAGATAGAGCTACATAGTGAGATACTATCTCAATAAAACCAAAAAAGAAGCATAAAATATCAGTTTTAGACAAGTAAATATAATATATATCCAAAAATATAAAACTTGATAGTTTAGCATCTTTGAAACAATTAAATTAGAAGTGCTGCAAGTAAAATTTTCTTTAGCTTTAATCATAAGCTTATTAGTTATAGCTTTGTAATTTCATACCCAGTACAAAAGCAGTAACCTTATATTCTGAGATTCTATCATCAAAAAGTAGCCCAACATCAATCAACTAACATCTTGTGGTTTTCGTACCTGTCAGGAATAAGAATCCTCTAAGTGAGAATTTTTGCTAATTTGACTTTCCAAAAATAGATATAATTTGCTTGTCATATAATCTACCTACTTACAACATACAATTCAATAGTTGTTGCCATTTTCCGTTTTCCCTTTGTGAGTATTCTCAGGAAGGTGTATTTAGTAATATAGGGAATAACTTTGGTCATGTATCTTCTGTTATATAACAGGGCTTTATGCTGCATCCGGATTGGATTTGTCATCTTGTATTCAGTAGAAACTAATTTATGTATTTGTGTGAGAGAAATCACACAAAGAAACCTGAAGACAAAGCTAGGGTCCTTCCCCATTGCAGCACATGTGGGATTGCAAACTGGGAGGCAATCAAAGAGTTAGGAGTCAGGGCACATGGCGCAGAAAGCTGGTCACTTACTAGTGTAGGTGTTGGAGCAATTAGCATAGAAACTCACTAAACAATAGCTTCTTTTCTAGGAAACCCTTGGTAGTAATAGGTTAAGGATTGCTGTAAAGTTAAATAATTATTTACGTGTGTGTGTGTGTGTGTGTGTGTGTGTGTGTGTGTGTGTGTGTGTGTTTACCACATGCATGTGAGGGGTGCCCCAGAAGGTCAGAAAGGAGCATCAGATCCCCAGCAGCTGGACTTACAGGTAGCTGTGAGCTGCTCGATGTGTGTGTGCTGGGAACTGAACTCACGTCCTCTGAGGAGCTGAGCCCCGTCTCCAGCCCTAAAGTGAGCCTTTAACAAGCTCTCAAGCATGATGCAACTGGAAGGAGAATGTTTCAGTTGCCATCCAAGGGATGACAGACTCCCCAGAATTTCCAAGGGTCTCCTTCAGGGGAGGAAGTTACAGATATGTGACAATCTGGTACTTTCTTCCTCTTTTTCATTTCAACCTAATAAGTATTTTCAAGAACGACCTCCATCTCCTCCTTACTTGCATGAAAAACAATTAGTAGAGGAAAATGAGGATAAAGAGTATGTCAGGAACCGAGGGTGTAAACTTAAACAGTCCTCAGGCAGCCTTTTTTGCATGTTCTTATTCTGCCTGTTTGCCTCATAAAACATTGTTAAAATTAATTGACTGTGGAACACTGCTTCAAGCCACTGATCTAGCCAGGCCGTGTTGTTCTTACATAATTTGCCTTGTGGTCAAAGTGTCTTGAGTATGACTGGTGAGCAGCTCAGACGGAGTCAGGTCAGCAAAACAGAGTTGGCTAGGACCTACGCACCGGCTGCTCTGGGGAACAGCTTTTCATCTTTCCTACATGAACGCATCGGCTTCTCATTAAAGGATAAAACTACTTTATCCCCGTCTTTTTTTCAGTCTCTTTGAGGCGATGTATTTTGTGTTCTTGGCTGACGTAAATCGCCTTTCAAATTCAATATGTAATAATTGATGTAATTGCCGCCAATATAATACTTGTTGAGTGGAGCCAGGTAGCAGAAGACTTTTTTGGTTTTTTTTTTTTTTTTTTTTTTTTTGGTTTTTCGAGAGAGTCTCTCTGTGTTGCCTTGGCTGTCCTGGACTCACTTTGTAGACCAGGCTGGCCTCAAGCTCTTACTGTCCTGACAAAAGACTACTTAGTATGAGGGAGGGGGAGCGTGATAAAGCAGAACACTCACTTCATGACTGCCAGGGAGCAGGGAGGGAAAATGGTGGAGCTGGCTGGCTTTCTGCCCCACATTCAGGGTTGGTCCCCTGTGCCTTCTTAATCGTTTCTGGAAAAAAAACCCTCGGGAGCACAACTAGAGGTGTGCCTCCCTATCTCTGCCTCTGCCTCAAACCTGTCAGCCAAGGTTAGGCATCACAAGAAAACATGAGGAAAGAAGTACAGAAGGAAGGGGACGGTGCTCCGGTGAGAAGCCTTGCCTCATGTCACACTGCAGCTGGTCTGCAGAGTTTCTCCTGAATGACTCGTGAGACTCCAGTCGGCACCAGCTTTGATCTGGGGCTCTACCACTCTGTGTTCACTTCCGTTTAGTGCAGCTTGTTAAACTTAGAATCTTCACTTTCCACATCTCCATACTGACTGAAATCCTACAGATAATGCACCGAAAACGGAGCAGCAGAAAAGCGTGGGGGTGAGGGGAAGAGGTGGCCCACAGTTAGCAAGTACTCAACAGATATTAATTATTGATAACCTTAACCAGTATGGTTTGAGAGCAAAGCATCCTGTCAATCATCCAAATGCCTCGATATTTATGTTAGTGAAACATTTGACCATTAGAAAATCAGTGGACACTGTGTTTGTCGTTGTATTAGTTAAACCTGGCTGTCTGGAGATTTTTAAACCTGGATGTTTCCTCTTTGGTGTAACATGGACCTGTGTCTTCAAAGTTCTTATTAAGAGCAACTTTTGCAAGACCTGGAGTAAGAGTCAAATGTTAGGGCCCAGGTGCTGGGGGTGACAGATGGTAGGATTCCAATGTTAGGGCCCAGGTATGTAGGGGCCAGATGTTAGAAAAGACCCTCAGGACCAAAGTAGTTCCTAAATAATTATATGAAAGGCTGTTTAAGATCCCTTACAATACTGGTTATTAAAGATCTGTGGCTAAGTTTCAAGTCATATTAGAAAGCACATCCTTATTTGAAAGTGACAAGAGTGAGAGAGCAGATGTCTGATGTTTCTGACAAATTCCCCACATTCTCAACCCAGTGCTTGAACTAGGAGGCTAAGGAGGCCACACCCAAGGTCCTATGTCTAATCCTCAGTACTTGAAGTGGAGAGAGGAAGGGAGAAACAGGGGCCAACAAAAAGAAGTCCGTGTCTCTAAGGACTATCTTACTAAATTGGCCTAGGCATAATGCACACCACACAGTCTCCTTTCACCTGGATTTAGTCTCCTTGACCCAGATTGTTTACTTTCGGTCTGCAGCAACCATGTGGGAATCTCATTAAAAAGGCAGTTTCTGGGTTTCTTGGGGTTGGAGGGGCTGCTCTTCGTCTCTGCCTCATGAGGTGGTGGTGAGGGGACTGGGTAGCAGTGATCCTCAGCACTTGAAAGTGAAGGCTGAGTTTTACCGTTGTGTCTTAGTCACCAATGAGTGTTGTTGACTCCTTAGGGGCCCATTGAGCGCTACAGGTTGTTGAGGCCTTGCAGGCTCTCAGCATCATGTACAGCTGTTGCCATTACCCCTGAACGCATCTTCCAAGGACAGCCGTCGTTCAGTTTATAAACAACCGCGTACTCAATGCCTTCCGCTGGTTGATTTCTGGGAGGAGGCTTCTCTCCAGACACTGTTACCATTATCATCTTCTGTTCCCCAAAATATAGATCTCAGGTCACTTAACGAACATCAGTGTGTTCCTGTTGGCCTTGTGACCACAAAGATAATTAAGTCAGAAAGACACGGTCTGTCTTTGTGTAACCTTGAAAGAGTGTCATGCTGTCCCATGAGTTTTCCTCGTCTCTCCTCCAATATATCTGGTCTACCTTGTGTTAGCAGTATTATAGCTTCTCTCACTCTGGTTTTCTTGCTGATCCTCAAGATAACCACCTAATATGCAACGGTTCATTCTACAGTAGCAAGAATCACACAGAACATATGGTAAAGCTCTCCCATTATGGGATGAAGCCAAACTGCAGCCATCATAGATCACAGGCTGGCCAATAAGAGCCAATCAGGCTATGCAGTCTAAAAATTTAGAAACACCTGTTACATACTCTATGGCAGGGATGCAGAGATGGCTTCATGATTAAGAACACTTGCTTCTCTTGCAGAGGACCAATGTTTGATTCCAAGCACCCACATCAGGCAGCTCACAAACACCTGTAACCCCAGAGGCTTTCATGTCTTATTCTGCCTTCTGCAGACACCTGCACTCACCCTCACAGATGTGCACATATGTCCATAAACAAACATAAAGTTGTTATTTGGAAAGAAAAATCCCCAGTGTGTTTAATGGTAAAGTGAGGATCCGTGAGAGTGAGTATTGCATAGATTGGTGCCTTAAGCCCCCTGCTCTGGCTAGGTTGGACATTCCTTTCCTCCTGTGCCAACCTTCTATTGCCCTCCTAGAAAACTCCAGCATGCCCTCCAGACATACAACTATGTGGAACATTATAGTCCAGAAGAGCTGAAATACAAATAAGTAGGGCAAAGTATTTGAATCACACCCAAGTGGTGGGAATAGCAATGGACCCTACCACAGTGAGTGAGCAGGAAACATCTGCATGGAAACAAGCGCAAAAGAAACCAAAGAGTGTGACTGCAATTAATGCTGCCTCCCTCTGTGTCTCACCTCCGAAACACATTGTTTAGAATTCAAGAGACTGGATTCATCCTTGCTTTCAAGGAAGGCATCAGGATTAATTCAACTGACCTGCACTTGGGAATATAACCCCTTCACACAGTAAGTGCAGGCCACAGGATCTTCCTCTGAAAGTTCCCCAGAGTTCCATGTCCTCCCTCCTGCTACCCCCTTCCCCATTGTAACTAAATCGAAACTGCTTGCTTTGTTTCCAGAGTAGGCAGGCAAGATAAACAATGTGTTTGATTAATTTAGTGACTATCAATGGGGACATTTGGCCTTCAGGTCACAGGAAAGCAAAACAGATGTCCAGGAGGACTCATGACACTGCTGTCCACCTGAACCTTTAACTGGCCACCATTCACCTTATTATCTACTTTGGTGAAAGATAATTAAAATATTACGTCTCACATGATATATTGTGTTCCTTTGATAGACACCAGAGTAAGTATATAATTAACCCATTTTCTCTGGGTCCAAATGAAAAGATAATTAAACAGCAAAAAGGCCAAGCTTCTATCTCAGATGACGAATGTGTTTCTCACTAGCAGTCTAAGCAAGTCCTCTCGTTGAACAGCCCCTTGTGTTCTGAAATGACGTGTGATGGCCTGTGAGTCTATCTGCTGTCCACATTGGTGAGCCTGGCAGAATCCCAAATAAATAGAACTGAGTTTCTCGAACCCCAGTGAGCTCTTCTGTAGACCTGGCAGGTCCTGCATTGCCTGTTCAGATACCATTCCTTGCCATGTGGTCAAATATATAAAGAGTACATGAAAGTGTTGAAGGATGTTTTCTTCTGCCTGTCAGACTGTAACAAGAAAATTCCAGTTACAGCTCAAACCCCCCCTGTCTACTTGGTTTTAAAACAAAGAACAGTGAGTACTGACAATGCAGGGTTTTGTCTAATTTTGTAGCCTGGTTCTTGTGCTCCACAGAGACACTGAAATTTCTGGAATCTTCCACTTGAGATGCTATTTGAACTTAAATCCCGGAGCTAGAGAGATGACTTAGCAGTTAAGAACACTTTCTGCAGATGCAGAGACTCACAGGCAAACACAAGGCAGAGCTTGCAGAAGAGGGGGAGGAAGGATTGTAGGAGCCGAAGAGGTCAAGGCCACCTCCAGAGCACAGCCCATAGAATCAACCAAGCAGGGCTCACGGAGACTGAAGTGACCATCATGGACCCTGCATGGATCTGAGCTAGGTCCTTTGCATATACGTTATGGTTCTGTGGCTTGGTGTTCTTGTGGAACCCCTAACAGGAACAGGGGCCGTCTCTGACTCTCTTGCCTCCTCTTGGGACCTTTTTCCTCCTCTTGGGTTACCTCGACCCACCTTAATATGAGGGTTTATACTTAGTCTTCCTGGTAGCTTTTTATGCTGTATTTGGTAGACTTCCCTGGGAGGCTTGTTCTTTTCTGAAGGGAAATGGATGGATGGATCCAGGGGAAAGGGGAATTGTTCGGATTGGAGTGGAGGGAGGAGAAGTTGCAATTGTGATGTAATGTATGAGAGAAGACTAAAGAATGTATATATGTATGTATGTATGTATGTGTGTATGCATGTGTGTATGCATGTGTGTATGTATGTATGTATGTATGTATGTATGTATGTATGTATGTATGTATAGCGTGGGAAGCCACACCTCATCATCTCTTCAGAGCTTTACTGGTTACACAGTTCAGTGGTCCATGTGAGAGGGAGCGCTGTAATTGTCAGACAGTGTCTTGGCTCCATGTATTTCTTCTGCCTTGCCACTGTTTCTAGACCAACACAAATCCATAAACAAATTACCTCTCTCCTATCTCCACTGCTCTCCACCTTCCCTTCCTCTCCACCCCCTTCAGCTACTTCCGGCCTCAGCTTCTCCACTCTGCTATCTCAAGAACCCCTGAGTAGTTAGCACATTTCCACTCTTATGGTCCAGCAATCCGCTAGCTCCTAGCATGAGGACTGACAGCCATCAATTTAAATCAGGTCAAATCTAGCCCACTTCCCTTTTTCTTGCACAGGCTGGATCAGAACTCCCTATATGGCCTAGGGTGGCTTTGAACCCTGCCTCAGCCTTCCAGGTATTTGGCTTACTGGCTCTTATACCATGTGCAGCCCTGCCCTCTCCTCTCACTCATACACAACATAGTACATAATTTCGATTATTAACCAACACTAGTATTTTAAATATTCACTCCTCTTTTAATTATTGTTTATAATTGAATCCTATCCTAATTCATTACTTTAAGATTAAAAACATTACATTTTTATTTATTTACATTGTATGTGCATGTGCTGAGGCAGGAGGACATTTTGCAGGAATCGGTTTTCTCTTTCCACCATGTGGACTGTGGAGATTGAGCCCAAATCATCAGGCACCATTACTCACAGAACCATCTTGCCAACATTCTTTTGGGATTTGGGGGGAGGGTAGTTTATTTTTGTTTTTGTTTTTGTTTTTGTTTTTGTTTTTAGAGACATGGTATCTTTGTGTAGCCTGGCTGTCCTGGGCTCACTTTGTAGACCAGGCTGGCACTGAACACACGTAGCTCCATCTGCTCCTGCCTCAAGAGTGCTGGGATTACAGGTGTGAGCCACCATGCCCAGCGCATTCTTCATCTCTATAAGAAGCTGACACTGACACTTTTAAGGCAGTGTGGTGACAGTATTGCTATTCTGCCCTTCCTTTAATTGATTTCTATTCACCTAAGTAAATAGGTGCTAAGTCACCCCAGGAATATCAAGAGTGAAAATGTCATGTCCTTCTGGACAAATGCGGTAGATGAGATATAGATATTAAAATTGAATTTTAATAGCACTTTGTCTTACTGTTTAAAATGCATGTGGCATACTGAAGCGTACACTGTCAATAAAATATTTTATTGCCAAAATAATGTGACAAATTTTGAGTACAAATATAGGAAAAGTGTATAATTGACTTTCCAAATCAGTTTTTAAAAGCACACCTCCCACTCGTGAACATATTTAGCCATAAAACAGTCTTGAATGTAAGAAATGAGAGTCTCAGATTCAATATTTGATGTTTTATAAGTGAGGGAAAAAGTAAGTCCCTTCATATACCTCCTTCAAGCCATGGCTTGTTAACTTCCGTTTTGCCCAGTTTGGAATGGCATGCCTTGTTGCCTCTGGTTTTGTTATGTTGTTGCTTTTCACATGGTGCAAGGGTCATGTCTTGGCATCCCACCTCCATTTCTGTGGACTTGCTGAAATACCTTGACATCATCTTATGGGAGAAGGGGACACATTCAGCCTTCAGCTCCAAGGCCCAGACATCCTACCAGAAAAGTCACAGTGGCAAGAGCTTGAAGAAGCCAATGACGTCACAGTTGAGAGCCAAGAGAAGTAAATGCATTCGTGATGAGCCCCTGGCTTGCCTGCCTGTACTCAGCTTACCTGCCTCCGCTCCCACACAGTCCCAGACCCCCAGCCTAGGGAATGGTGCTGCCCACGCTCACTCAGATCTCTATGAACACAATTAGAAAAAAGCCCCCACCGAGATGCCCAAGGCCAACTTGATGAAGACAATTTCTTTTTTAATATATTTTATTAATTTATTCATATTACATCTCAATTGTTATCCCATCTCTTGTATTCTCCCATTCTTTCCTCCCTCCTAATTTCCCATTACTCCCCTTCCCTATGACTGTGACTGAGGGGGACCTCCTCCCGCTGTATATGCTCATAGGGTATCAAGTCTCTTCTTGGTAGCCTGCTATCCAATGAAGACAATTTCAAACCAAGATTCTCTTCCCAATGGTTATAGGTTGTATCAAGTTGGCAGTCAAAACTAGCCATCACACTTGATTAACCAAACCAGGCTGGTATCAATCTCAAACTTTTAGATAATTTGTGATAAAATATAAGTAACTGTTAGAAGTTTATTATTAATCTTTTCCATCTTCTTTGTATTAAGTCTCATTTCACTTACAAGTTTAGACATTTTTTTAAACGTGCTCATTTCTTATGCTCATTAGAATGTTAAGCTGTCCAATATTTTATGAAGTAATTCAGCATTAAACAGGACTCACAGAAAATAAGGTGTCCAGAGGTTAAATGGCTTGTCAGACCTTATTCCCTGTGCCAAGTCAAAAGCGTGACAAGTTATCTTGTTTAAATTTGCACTAACTGAATCAAACCGTTTGCATGGGGATTTGAATTTCACTTCCTGCCCATTGCACGGAAGATGTGAGCCATGAGGTTAATAGCTGCACTCAGTGTTTGTTATAAGCTAAGAGCATTGGGAAGCAGAGTGATCCCGCTGGGTGGGAGACAGCTCTCGGCCATCTCTTGTCCACTTGTCCATCTACACAGGGAGGAGGTGGCATTTGGTAACTTTATTCAGGTGGCTACCGTAGCTGAGGGAACACTGGGTCTAAACCAATTTTGCCCAATTAGTGAGGTACATTACCTGTGGGGATTTTGGAAGGAATAAACCATATCACAAGTTCTCCTTGGAAAAATACTGGGCAGAGTGATGCTGTTTCAGGTGGCAGATTTCATAAGGTTTTAGTTTCCTATTGCCTTTATAAAGTAATTTAGGAATACTCTACTTGGCATGGAAGATTGTAGGCAGGGTACTGAGTTTGGATTCTTATTTTGGTGGACGTTTGTTTTATTAATTTTGTCAAGATTTTTTCTTTTTAAAATTATGCATGTGCGTGTGTCTATGTGTGGGTTTGTGCACATGAGTGCAGGTGGCCACAGAAACTAAAGGTATCAGAGTCTCGGGAGCTGAAGTTACAGGCACTTGTACAACAGTGAACTGCCTGACAAGGGGACTACAACCTGACCTTCAACCTCTGCAAGTTACAGCGCATGCTCTTAACTGCTGAGCTCTCTCTCTCCAGACTACAATTTTATTAGATTCTGTCTTCAAGAAAAAAAAAAATCAACCACGTCCCCTGGATGGGGAGGCCTGGTGGCACTCAGAGGAAGGATAGCAGGCTACCAAGAAGAGACTTGATACCCTATGAGCATATAAAGGGGGAGGAGGTCCCCCTCAGTCACAGTCACGGGGGAGGGGAGTAAGGGGAAAATGGGAGGGAGGGAGGAATGGGAGGATACAAGGGATGGGATAACAATTGAGATGTAATATGAATAAATTAATAAAATAGTTATTAAAAGATAAAAAAAGAAAATAATCAGATAAAAAGTAGATGCTACTTGGATTTATGAAACAATCAAACTTCCTACAATGATTCAGAATTCTATTTATTTTCAAATTAATGGTGTGTGTGTGTGTGTGTGTGTGTGTGTGTGTGAATGTGTGTGCCCCCACACACATAGATGCCTGTGTAAACTCATGTGATCCACAGGCATGCAGTTGTCTCTGGAGCTGGGGGATCCTCTGGAGCTGGAGTTACAGGTGGCTGTGAGTTTTCCAGTGTGGCAGCTGGGAACTGAGCCTGGTTTCCCTACAAGAGCAGCCAGTGCCCTTAACCACTAAACCGTCTCTGCAGTCCCAGTGACTGTTAATTCTAAAGTCTGTAGATTACTTCCTTTGGCATAGTAGAATTCTTTGAGAGTTCAGAATATCCTATAGTTTACAATAACTATACCTTTTAGATGTAATTACATGGTTTGGCAAGTAAAAGAGAATTATGAATAAAATAGAAGAAGCTACAGAAACCATCTACTGGAGTTCAGACCCTGGGGCTCTGCAGTTTCACCACTACTAAGCACCTACCAGTCTGTAAGTTGTCAGTTCGAAACCAGTCTTGAAATGATTCTTAAGATGTCAAATGATCCATAACTTGTTATTAAAAATGCCAAACTGTGACCAAATGTTACCTATTTACTCAGCCATTTAGTATGCTAACATAAAGTATGTAATCTGTATTAAGGACTGTGGTATTTCAAAAAAAAAAAAAAAGATAAAAACTCTGCCCTTGGGAAGAATGTCATGGTTTAACCAGGAGCCAGGTACTAGTCAAATGTTCACAATTTTTTAGGCAGATGTGAGCATAGTAACTTCCAGAAGAGGTGGCACAATGCTTGATGGAGATGGCTATTTTATTTTGCCAATATATGCAAGGAAATGCCCCCCAAGGAATTGTTTTTGCTAACAGATCCGCTGAACAAGCAGGAAAGAGATGACAGTTAGAAACGGATGGAAGGAAAGCTATTTTAATTTACAAAATGCAAAGCAACTAATGCATAGCAAAATATTTGTCCTTAAATTATTAATTTTAAATATTCAAGACTGGTTCGGTAACTGCCTGGCCTGTGAGGTTTGGAGTTTATGCTTCACTGTAGGCTGCCTGCCATGAGCTGTGTTTTCTGTGCATGTGTGTCCACCCACTTGGTGTCTCCCAGCACACCCGTGCCTTTCCCTCGTTGTAAAAACTGGCTTCTCCTTTAAACAACTGCTCTTACTGGTCACCAGTTAGCATCTACTGTCTTTCCTGCTGGCAGGTCCCCAGAAAGTTCCAGAAGAGGAAACGCACATCCATCTTTAGCTCTTTTATTATGCTCATGATATTTCAGGCACGGAACACTTTCTAGCTGGCAGGCTTGACATACATATTCAGCAGCACCTAAACATTGTTGTTGCATCTATTATATAAGCTGAAAAAAATAAAGCCTCTACCCAACAGATGGCTCCAAAATTTATAAAACTTATAACTCTCAAAGCATTGAGGGTTTTGTAATAATAAAAAAATTCCAGGTTGATTCTATGAGTGATTTTATTGCTTGCATAACAGCCCAGGCCTCCTCCTCTGCCTTTATTTTTATTTTATTTTATTTTATTTTATTTTATTATTTTTTTTAATTTTCTGGCCTCATTACCCCAGGCTCAGGCACTCCCGGAAGTCAGGCATCCATTGGATGAAGTTTACTTGTAGAGAGGTTATCTGAGGAAAGCCTTGCTGGGTTCACCGTTAAAGGTTATCCAAGAGATGAGTGAGTTCAGTTGGGGTTTAGGGGGGCATAATGAGGTAGTCAGGCCATGGCTGGGCATTGCATTCTATTCCTCAGACTCTGTGGTCTAACTCCTGTGTTCCATCTTACACATTTGTGATTAGAAGTGACCATTGAAGCCTATGCCATTGAAACCAATTTGAGTAGGAAACGTGTAAGGTACCTGGTGGAGTGGAGGGAGGGAGTGGGGAGTGCCTTATTTTCATTGACAGTAAAACCAGTAAGTTATTTTAAAAGATAAGGTATATGTGTTCATAAGAGAAAAACAGTCTAAGTCCCAAGTGACCTCCTATATAGCTCGTAGACCAAATGACTTAGTTAAAGACCTCAGACTCCCCCAGGTAGGGGACCACGGGAATAATGTTGCATTATAACCCAGCCAGTATTGACATCTGAGGTCAAATTACCCAACCAATGTCTGGAGCTACACAGACTATCTGAATTGTGCCGAGTCTGTGTCTAAATAAATCCCTTGTGTGTGTCTCTCTTCATGACCCTGATTCTTCTTTTAAAAATATGTATAGAAAGGGATTCCAATGTAAAAGCCATCTGTTTGCTCTTCTAGAAAAAAAAAATAATCTCTCATGTCTATAATCAAACTGAGACCTAAACATAGAATTTTCCAGTGTCTGAGGCTTTGTACTCACCAAGTGTAAGCATGCATAATTTAAGAACATAGATTTTAAATGGAGATTGGTTACTCTATAGTCTAGTCAACATATGCGGTCCTCATTCTCAGTTCTTAGACTTGCATAATCATAATCTTTATCCTATCTCTAAGATAATATTGGTACCTTTTTTCCCCTTAGAAGTACACCCCTTGCTTTGATGCATGCCTACAATTTTTCAAACTCTTGGACTGCTTATAAGCCACGTGTCTTTGAGATATAACTATCCTCTATAGACAGCTGATTCGGGTAACACTTCTAGATCCTGCCAGAACTTCAAGGAATTGTCCATTCTCCAAAGCCTTTCTTCCTCCATCTCCTGTGGCTTCAGAGTGTCATCACTTTGTTCTTGGCATCTCTCTCAGATGCTGAAGTCAGGCTGTGTCCTCCTCCTGCCTTTACTCCTAAGGTGCTGGCAAAGCTTTGTCCAGTCTCACCTCTGTCTTCTTCCCTTTCTTCAGCCTCTCACACTCCTAAGTCCAGAGCACCATCTCCATGGAAACCTTAATTAGGTGATGGACCTCACCAACTGCCTCACTCCCATCTGTCCAAACTCCCTCTCCCATCTCCAGCCGGTGAAATTTCTCTTAAGCTTCCTTCATAGTAATTTCAACATTGTTTAAATGAACAACTAGCTAGTCTTCAGAAAGGAGCCATCAACATGGGGTGTTACTGGTGTCCAATGAAGACCCCTGCGCCTTGACATTTGTCTTTAGACATAAGAAATTCAGAGCCTGGATTATCGTCTCTGAAATGGATTCCTGGCCTTCAGGAAACACGAGGAACTGCTTCATAACTGGTCAATTTCAAATGTGCTCAATTGTAGTACATAAAAATTCAAATTCATCATGATCCTTCCATCCTACTTTTTAGTGCTGTGTAGGCAAATGGTGTGTTTTCTATGGAGAATATTTTTAGACAATATATTCTGATCATGCTTTCCCCTCCCCAAGCTCCTACCAGATCTTTCCACCTCCCCACTCACCTGTCTTTGCGTCTTCTTTCTCTCTCTTCTTTAGAAAACAAGCAGTACAAAGCGGTGTACATACTTTATAAAGAATATTCACAAGAAATGTACACACACACACACACACACACACACACACACACACACACCAAAATCAAAAACCATAATATAAAAGGAAAAGACCAGTAAGCCAAAAAATGCCCAAACAAAGCATTATGAGACAAAAAAAAAAAAAATCTACAAAAATACCATTGCGTTCATCTTGTGTTATCCATGTACTGCTGGGAATGAGGCCTGCCATTGGGTGTAGTTAGTATACCCAGTGATACTCCACTGGAGAAAACCAAATTTCCCTTTGCGAGCGGTTGTCATTTGGAGATAGCTTCTTGGTTAGGGATGAGAGTGTATGTCTACATCCACTTCTTACCTCTGGAACCCATCTGGCTTGAACGTGTGCAGCCCCTGTGCACGGCGCCACGGCCTTTGTGAGTTCATACGTGCACCAATCCTGTGGTGCCTGAGGCACACTGTTTCCTTGGTGTCCTTCATCCCCTCTGGCTCTCATCAACTTTCTGCCTCCTCTTCCGCATGGTTCTCTGAGCGCTGAAGGGAGGGGTTTGATGAAGACATCCCATTTAGGACCGAGTGTTCCAAAGTCTCTTACTCTCTGCACGCTGTCCTGTGTGTCTGTCCTCTGTGTTAGTTCCCATCTACTTCAAGAAAAAAAAAATCTTCTCTGATGATGGTGGCAGAGCAAGACACTGATCTATAGGTACAGTAGAATGTCTTCGGGGGGCATTCATCCTGAATGTGCCCGATCTCATTTACAAAGAGAGTTTTATATGATAGTAATGCTGGTATTGGTGCCCTCAGTACTGCCTGCATTTTGAACAACCATGGTGTGTTCATCATCCCATAATAAAGCACTCAACTGCAGCTGCCATTATTTTCACTGGCTCCTATTTTTTGGATAATCGGGGTTGTTAGTATTCCTTAAGGTGTAATGGATAATGCCACAACAAAGGCATACTTGTGCTTTGCTTCTTTTTTCCCCCCTTATTTTGTTTATACCCTTGGGTGAATTACTAGGAATTATTGACTCAAAGAAGATGAATGCTGTATGGCTTTTGGGACTCATTGCCAATTTCCCAATGTTTTCAAGTGTGCACACTGCCACAAGCAATAGATGGCTGCTCTCACAGCACACCGCTGGCTGAACAGAACACCATAATGGCTCAGAGTTTGCTGTTATGATGACAAAATTGAAGCTCCTGGCTTAGACTTTGAATTTATGTCATAACTAAGGAATGGAGCACCTGCTTTATGTGTGCTGACTGACTTCATTTCTTCCTATTCTTTTCATTCTGTTCTTGCCGTTCATTATTGGTCTCCAATTCATTCAATACTGTGTGAAGTTTTAGTTTGCATGGATTATTTGCAAAGTTCAGATTCTCATTTTTTTAAAACGTTCCTCCACATATAATTTTTCCTCAAGGCATTTTTCCATCGGATTTGCATTATTTTTCTGTTGTAGAGGTTTATTATGTTGTGTAATCAATCTCTATTTTGATTCGTTTAGCTTAAGTGTTATTCAGGAAAACAATCCATTAGTCTAGAATTTAATCTGTATATATACCACATTAATTCCCTAATCCCTCTGGTTTTCATTTTGGTATTGAAAACATCCTCTCTGTGTAAGCATGAGAACCTGTGTTTGGCTCCTCAGAGCACATGTAACAGAAACAGATGCAATTGGTTGTAACCCCAGGGCTGGGAGACAGCGAATGGAGAAGGATCACTGGGGTTCACTCACCTGTAGCCTAGGTCCCAGTTCAGGCATAGACCCTGCCACAAGAGGGAAAATACAGAGAGTCAAAGAGCAGGACACCCAACTCCCTCTTCTAGCCTCCTGTCTTAGTTAGGCTTTCTATTGCCATGACCACTGCAACTCTCTTATAAAGGAAACATTTCATTGGGTCTGGCTTATAATCTCAGACGTTTAGTTCACTATCATCATAACAAGAAACATGGCAGCATGCAGACATACATGGTGCTAGGGAAGGGGCTGAGAGTTCTACATCTTGATCTGCAGACCACAGAAGGAGACTGCACCACTAAAGTCTAGCTTGAGCATATGAGAGACCTCAAAGCCCACCACCACAGTGATACACTTCCTCCAACAAGGCTACACCTCCTAGCAGTGAATATCATTCAAACACATGAGTCTATGGAGGGGCATTCCTATTCAAGCCACGCCACCTCCTTATGCACACAGGCATGGACATGCACAGACATGCATGCATTCAACTCACACAAGAAGAAGCCTAGTAGTTGAAGGTATACGGAAAATACCATCTATGATCATGGCAGCAACTTCTTGCATATGTGAGGAGGAGGAAGCTGTGGGGGAAGTCTTTCACACAAAGAACATGGTTTTCGGTGGATACAAGAGAGAAATGAATGTGATACAGGTTATCCGGTTTATCTTTGAGAGCAATGGAGCCTGTCTCAGCTTAGTTGTACATATCTCAAGAGGCTATGTTTCCAGAAATTCTGAAGCCATCAAAGTCACTCCAAGTCAGTGGCATTTGATTCCATGTCTTATGAATTTGAAGAATACAATTCACAGACAAAACAAAAAACAAAAAAAAAAGACCGAGTTTTGTAATGACGTATTTTATCATAAGGAGCTCAATAAAGAGAAAAGCAGAGTTCCTTCATAGCAGGAGGGGTCCCAGGAGTGGGTTACCATTGAGTCCCATGACCTTGGAGTTCATAAGGCTGAAAGGAGAAGTGGGTCAGTTCAGTGTCCATCCCAAGTATCCAGGTGCCTCATAGTTTTGGGGACATCCTAAGTATTGATTCCAGGAAAGGGTACTCTGGTAAGTTTAAAAAATAAGGAAAAACAGATCCAACCCTTCTGATATCTCCAGTCTCTGGCCATGGAAGAACCAGAGGCCTTTTAAATTAAATACTTCTGCCATCTCTGTCCTCTGTTTAAGAAAATCTGTGGGGTTTTGGTCAAGAAATAAACTGGTAATTTTGTGGGGAGGTTGTTTTCATCCTAAAATTGCCAGGTCAGTTTCTTCCTCCTGTTCTGATTGGGGTAGGGGGAAAATGCTTTTGAGGAGTAGTGTGCCTGAACAGTGGGTCATTTGAACTGATGGTTTTATTGGTTGGGGGTTGAATTATAAGAGAGAATGGCTGAAGTGGGAGAGAATGTGAACAAAAATGGACCACGGAAGCTGAGTGCAGAGTATTTGATCTGGCATCTGTTCAGTTGTGGTTTTGTTGATCACACACACTCACACACACAAATATACAAAACAAAGATTTCAGAGATGATTAAGACAAAGAGACAGTGAGAGGAAGGGTACAAGTTGACCCTGATGTAGTAAGGGGAGTCTACTGAAGTGCTTAGAAGGTACCTGTTTGCCTGTAACTTGTCAGTGATAGACACTGTCACTAAGGTACCTGCTTGCCTGTAACTTGTCGGTCGGTACTGGGCATTGTCACTGTGTGCAACCTTTAACAAAAAGGACACTGTCAACAGAGGAAAAAGGGAGCCTACTGACTGGGGAAATATCTTCACCAACCCTACATCCAACAAAGAGCTAATATCCAAAATATATAAAGAACTCAAGAAATTAAACACCACCAAAACAAATTATCCGATTAAAAAATGGGGTACAGAGCTAAACAGATAATTCTCAACAGAGAAATCTCAAATGGCCGAGAAACACTTAAAGAAATGCTCAACATCCTTAGTCATCAAGGAAATGCAAATCAAAACTACTCTGAGATTCCATCTTACACCTCCCAGAATGGCAAAGGGGGGTAAGAAAAGAGGAGAGACTAAATAGGTGGAGAATGAGATGCAGGTAGAAGACAGAATATGGGGAGAGGCAACCAACACTAAAGAGCTCTGAAAAAGCCATAGAAAGTGTAGAAGTTTTCTAAAATATATAGTGTATTCATCTTTTCTTAGCTATTTGTAAGAAATTTTCTAAGAGTAGGAAAAAAAACTTGTCCTGAGCCATCTTTTTATCTCACTTAGCTCCAGGTATCTTTATGTTGATATCTTAGTGATCTCTTAAAACAGCTTTCCATTCTTAAAAGCAAATATTATAATATATTGTAATTATTATAAATTAATTACAAAATATTAATTCTATTGTGGCTATTATACATTGATTATAAATATAAATTATAGTATATTTAACAGGATCATTATAGCTATTAACTGTGAATATTAATTAAAATATAATTAATATGTTTGCCAGTTTATTTTTAAATAGAGCATAATATTGATAAGATACGAGACTGTTTATTAATTTAACTTAATTTTTGTCTTTTAAAACATGAAAGCTCATTGCACTTGAACTAAATATGTTTTTGAAAATTGTGTAGCTGTAGTTAATACAGGGAAATTATATGTCTTCAGCTGAAGAATGTTGAAATTAATCAAAATGTCACTTAAATAACAAAAAAATAAGAGACATAATTTTAGTAGGACTCATGTGCATTTAGTAGGTGTATCCTTCTGGTAATGTGGGATTGTACAGTAGAGAATAAGATGTTAGCATGACTCTACAAAGTTCAGAATTTTGTTGAGTACTTTCCTAAGAAAAGGTATTCAGGACTCAGAAATTAGATTTTTTTTTGAAAGACTCATTTAAAACATATTAAATATTGTCTTTCTCTGCATCTTAGAACTCATGTAATTTTGCGATTCAAATTTTTCTTTATGGGGTTGGAAAGATGATGCTTTGGGTAAGAGCACTGTCTTGCAAAGGACTAGAGTGCCCTTCCCAGAATCCCCTCCAGCACCCAACAACTGTAACTCCCATTCCAGAGGATCCAATGCCCTTTTCTGCTGCGTGTGGGCACATGTGTACACACACACACACACACACACACACACACACACACACACACACACACACACACACACGCACACACACACAAAACACAGCAATATCCCTTTGTTGGAATGAAGTAGATGAAATCCAAGAGAATTCACAATAATAATCATAACTATGTTCAAAAAAATCAAAGAGGAAACATGAGCTCCTGTATAAATTATAAGAATACATGCAGATAGCCAGATGAAAAACAATTTATATAAGATGTGAAAGAGAAATAAAATATAGATATGGACATGTTGAAGAAAAAAGCAAACTGGCCAAGAGTCAATGACTACTTACTGTGTATAACATCAGCGTGAAATGGCAGTAGCTTGTGAGTTAGAATATTTTTAATTTAAACTTAAATAAGATATTGAGCATGGATGAGACTGGATGAACTGGAAATGTACTGAAGATGGAGAGAACATAGCCCATAAAAATGAATAAAATTAGGAATGAGGATGATTCCAAAAACATGGTCAAACTGTAGCACTTTAACATGATAAATTCTCAGGTACCAAAGTTGGGGCACACCCAGAGGATCTGCTTTGAGGTCTGACTCAAAAATGCACAGAGGTGTGGGGTCAGAATTGGACAAGAAGCTTGGCAGAAAGTGATGCCACAAACAACTTGGCTAGCATCCCCTAAATCAGCGGTTCTCAACCTGTGCGTTTCAATCCCCCAAAGACCATGAGAAAACACAGATATTTACGTTACAGCTCATAACAGTAGCATTACAGCTATGATGTAGCAGTGAAGTCACTTTATGATTGGGGCTCGTCACAACATGCAGAACCATATTGAAGGATCGGTGCATTCAGAAGGTTGAGAACCAGTGCCGTAAATCTTCCTGAAGCCTGGATGGTTTCTAGAGAAGTCCAAACTTCACCTGAGATTTTCTCAGAAACACATGTGATCCTGAGCTGAAAAGATGACTCAGTGGTTAAGGGCCCTTGCTGCTCTCGCAGAAGACTTGGGATCAGTTCCTAACCCCCACATGGCAGCTCACAACTATCTGTAATGTCAGTTCCAGGGCATCTGGTGTCCTCTTCTGGCCTCAGTGGATACTGCACACATGTGGTGCCCATAAATTCATGCAGGCACACACACGTATACATAAAAAAATTTTTTTAATGCAAGTTATCTATAATATACAAACTTGATGAGTGTTACAGAGAGACATGTCGGGGGCCAGCTAAAGGTTAAATGTGCCTGTGGCTCCAACTATCTTTTGAAGAGGTTAGCATCAAGCCAAGAGTCTGCATCTGTAGGATGAAATGTTGACATGTCATTGATTCATCTACTTAGGCAAATTCAAGCAGCCCACACACATATACACACATATGTATGACTGTACACATGTACATGCATGTGCACACATACACACACACACACACACACACACACACACACACACACACACACGTATGCAGACACCAGGGTAGTTTTTATTTCAGAAGTGAGAGATTTGGCAATATTCTAGGAGCATTCAGTAGAAGGGCCATGTGGGAATCGGAAGACTGTTTTGTTCTCTGTGTGTGTGTGTGTGTGTGTGTGTGTGTGTGTGTGTGTGTGTGTGTGTATGTGTATGTTGTTTTTTTCATGTGTTATGACAAGCACACATGACTTTAGTAATTGGAAAATTACTAAGTAAAATTCAAAAAGGAAAACCAGCTCAGTGAAGGTTATTCACAGCTGTGAAAATAAGGAGAAATAAAGGATGAGAACAAATCACTAGATGATCTTTTAGTGCTAATCTGGGAAGCTAATATTTGGTCATAAAGTTGCTAGGGGATCCCTAAATTTCTAGCTCCTGTACAGGGAAGTATTATTCTAGAGATGTGTTCAAAGCTTTACTGTGAATTGGCACCAGGGGTTACGGTTATTGTGACTTATATTTCCAACTCTACCTTGTAGCTTTAAGTTGTTATTATTATTACATTAACTCGTTTAATTTTCGTGTGAATGTGTAGGTATGTGACGGTGATGCATGTGGAGGGCAGGGGGCAGTTTGCAGGAGTGGGTTCTCTTCTCCCACCATGTGAATCTTGGGTATTGAACTCAGGTCATCAGGCTTGGCAGCAAGCATCTGTACCACGTGATCCATGTCATCAGCAGCCGCAGCATCTCTCTGCATTTAACACACAGGGTTGTTGGATATTGGGTTCTTAGCTGGAGGGTCTTACGTGGCTTGTTCTACAGGATCTTCAGTTTATTATTCATCACCTGCTGACTACAAGGCTTTAAGCTGAGGTTTCCTTGTACCTAACAATTTGCTTTTCTGTCATGTCTTCTGAGAGCTCTCTATCCATAAAGCTTTTAACAATGGACTATGATGTGGATAATGATTTGACTTGAAGTGGGCTTCCTAGAAGTCATTTGGTTTCTCCAGCTTTCTGGGTCTTGACTCTGTTTTCTTTGCCAAGACGGGGGACATTCCCACCACTTCTTCTATGACCATGTTCCTGCCCCTCCCTCCATCTCTCCCCCTGGCACACCTGATGCTGCGTCTCAGCCTGTCTTCCTTCATCTTCACTCCCGTCTATCTTTGCTGCACAGGTTGAATTACTTCCAATGACCCATAGTCAAGCTCACTGATCCTTCCTCCTGACTGATTTAATCTTCTGTTGAACCCTCATATTGACTGGGTTTTTTTTTTTTTTTTTTCAGTTCGCTGTAGTAGTCTCCACCTGTACAGTCTGTTAGGTATATTTTATTTTTGTTAAGGTTATATTTGTTCTAGTTCCCCCCCCCCCACTGACTTTGATGAGCATTTTTCTGACCATTACTATGAAATCTCTGTTGAGTAGTGTTCTCCCCAGTTCATCTGGCAGGGATTTTAGTAGTGAGCAGGGTGGTTTTTTTGTTTGTTTGTTTGTTTGTTTGTTTTCTTTTTTCTTTCCTGAATGCACCCAATCATCTGTCCTGGCTTTTAGTGTCACATTGAAACTTAGGGCATACCATACCCTGTTAGTATCCTAGGATCCCCAAAATAATCTGGAAGCATTGGGGTGCTCTTGAAGTAGATTGGGGTATTCTTCTTGAGGTCTTCTTTCTCTCTATCTTTCTATCTCCCTCCTTTCCCCCTCCTCCCCTTCTCCCCTTCTCTCTCTCTCTCTCTCTCTCTCTCTCTCTCTCTCTCTCTCTCTCTCTCTCTCTCTCTCTCTCTCTCTCTCTCTCTCTCTCTGCTCTAAGCTCGGCATGTTCTCACTCTGAGGACACCAGGTCACATTCACAACATGTGAGATAGGTCAGACCTTTGAAAAATCTCCTAGATTTTGGACATGGTCATTTCTCAGTTTTATTTTCCAGGGGTCATGAATATATTGT
The DNA here is from genome assembly GCF_903995435.1 of Acomys russatus. NCBI lineage: Eukaryota > Metazoa > Chordata > Mammalia > Rodentia > Muridae > Acomys > Acomys russatus. Next base: position 2,182,304 of record NC_067168.1, on the reverse strand, counting down.
GCACACTCCCCTATTCCCTGTCTCTCTCCCCTCCCTCCCTCTCCCTCTCTGTATCTCTATCTCTCTGTCTCTGTTTGTCTCTGTCTGTCTCTGTCTATGTCTCTGCGTCTCTGTCCCTGTCACCCCCCGGTTCTGTGTGTGTGTGTGTGTGTGTGTGTGTGTGTGTGTGTGTGTGTGTGAAGACTTACATGGCGCTGCTGGTCCCAAACTCACCACTGAGTTGAGGACGACCTTGAACTTCTGATCCTCTTGCCTCCACCTCCCAAGTGCTGAGATTACAGATGTGCCCCACCACACCTGGGATGGAACCTAGGTCTTCCTGTTCTACTTGTCAAGGCCCACCCCGCCCTGCCTGACACTGAGGTGTCGTGCCCAGATTTTTTAAAAGATGATTAACTCAAGCCTGTCCTATTAGAGCTAAGCTAATCATAAAGAGAAAGAAAACTTCAGCTTATTAAGCAAATAAATCATAAAATTAAAAAGACATCAATAATAAGCACAAAAATAGTCAAATATTTCATTTGCCAATTACTTACAAACTATAATCTAAGTGAATCTTTTTCTTCACTTTATCTTCGTGGTCTTATGGTGACTTCCACTTCCTTCATGAACAACAAGGAAATGACAGCAAACCCAGAATGCTAAGGAGAAATAGCTTGTTTTATATCTACCAATACCAGAACTACTTTCTTTTTTGTTTTGGATGTCATAAATAATTGATAAAAATTGATTTTTTTTTCTAAAAAAAAAAAGTGTCTGAACTCCAGGTTATTTTTAAATAAGTAATGACAAGTGCACAGAAAATTACATGAAGGAAATTCTGTAAAGATTTGAGCCTTTTAATAAAAACATTTTAAGCAACGGTTTTGCAGTAAAAACTTATAAACTTCTGAGAAAGGCAAGCAATTGATTACTTTTGAGTAGTTTATATGGCCTATATGTTAAAGGAGAAATCACTTTGCATTTTATTGACAACTCGTAATACAAAAAAATGGAAGGCATAGACATGTCTTTTTATTGCAGAAAATACTGTGTTTGAGAAATGATGATGATTTTTTCTTGTAGAATCTATAAGCCAAAATATGTACAGACCAAAACCGGTGCTGATTAGACACCCTCACCCCTTCAGGGTGGTTGACTACCCGTTCTGTTCTCGGCAAAACAGATGGGGAAATGGGAGGTGGGGTATGCCAAAAAGCCATCCTTTAATATATTATTTAAATATTTGTTTCTATTTATTTCCTGTGCATAAGTTTTTTGCCTGCATGCATGTATGTGCATGCAATTCCCATGAAGGCCAGAAGAAGGTATCAGATCCCCTAGAGCTGGCATTCCAGGCAGCTGTGAGCTGCCATGTAGGTACTTGGAACCTTTTGGATCCTTCGGAAGAGCAGGCACTGTTCTTAATTACTGAGCCATGTTTTCAGTTATCCCTTTGTATATTTTATCAATCTATTCTCTTCCTCCATATACCTACCTATGGGTCTATGTAAAAGAGGTAGTGGGAGCCAAATTAATAACCTGCCATTTCCCTCCTTAGAAGGTTAATTTTGGAAGGAAAAGGGTGAGAGGTGAAGTCCTATACTAGAAAGATCCAGTACAAGAGCATATCCTGCCTCGCCACACCTACCACACAGTTTCTGTGAGCAAGCCCAAGCTTGCTCTGCCGCAATGGTACTGCACTTGCCCCTCTGCCTGCGCTCCTTTCTTCTCCCAACATCTCTTTTCCAGACAGGAACCAGAGTGGTGTTTTACACATGTAGATTAGATGCAAGTCACCTAGGGCTAGTCATGGCACAGGAGAAAGGTCTTTATCAGAGAGATTTTAGGCCTCCTGGGTGACCTGGTCCTGGGGGGCCTCTCTGAACTCAACTCAGCACCACCCTCCACCCACTCACACCCCAACATCACCCACTCGCACCCCAACAGCAGCCACAGAGGTCTCCTTCAGTTCCTTGGACTTCAAACTTCTTCTGCTTCAAAGTCTGTCACTTTCTCTGCCCTGGTGCTAAAACGTTCTCCTGGGAAATGACTGCATGGGCTGCACGCTGACTGCTGCCCTCACTCTGGCTTCCTCTCATTAGAGCTCTTCACCAAATGCTCTCCGCACCCCACCCCACCCCACACACACACACACTACCCCCTCCCCTACCTCTCGGGCCTTCCATGTGACATCAAGTAGCCTTTGTCTGTCTCTCATCACTGTATCATAAGCTATGGGGGGTAGAGATTCCATTCCCTTCTGTGTTGTATTCTCTCCTCGTAGAACGGTACCTGGTTTTTAGTAAATAATACATGTGTTGCAACCATGATTGAAGTCTACTTTTCAGTTCCCCCACCAGGGGGAAGTGATCAATGTGTGGAGGCCAGAGTCCTTGTCAGAAGTAATCATTACTCCCTATATTATAGGACCCACAAGGAGACTGTGCTGCCTATCTGCTACATATGAGCAAGGGGTCTAGGTCCTCACCATGCGTGGTCCTTGGTTGGCGCATCTATCTCTGCAGCAGCCCCCTCTTCTGCCTGGATTTGTTGGCTCCATTGGTCTCCTTGTGGAGTTCCTGACCGCTCAGTTCCCAGGTCTGACTCTCAGAAAAATATTCTGCACAACATCTGTTGTTAGGGTTCTGATGACAAGAACTACATATTGGTTAAACATACATGCTGGGCAACCCAAGTTCAGTCCCAAGAAGTCACGGAAAAGTGGAGAGAAAGAACTGACCCTACAAAGTTGTCCTCTGACCTCCCAAGTTCACAAGGGCTATGCACCCCTCCCCATGTCATATGCACACAGAATGATAAGTATTATAATAAAACATTTTTAAAGTAAACAAAAATCACAAACTAAGAGGAGTGTATGTCTGTTTCTTTTAAATGCTTTCCTTGTCCCAAGGGTGCTCCGTTTATGGCAGTAGCTTCGTGGGGGGCTTGAAATTTACCACTGTGTTTCAGACCGATGCTTGTCTCTGTTTTGAACACTGCTCCTCTGTGCCTTGTTTATTTTACTAGTGGCTGTCCATCCTAGCCCGGATGATAAGGACCTACATCCTGCTGATGCTGACATACCAGGAAGGGTTACTTGCCGTGAGCCTTCCAGCCCAGCTTTTATGGCCAGAAGGCTAGATCAGAATTCTAAGTGGATGCATCAGAGGATCTGTCTAGGCCGCAAATCCGCCCACATCGTGTAAACTCAGGAAGCCTGGCTGGATGGTTTTCTGGCCTTTTGCTGAGGAAGATGCTGGAATCCTGAGCAGGTTGCCTGCTCCTCCTGAGCTCCCAGCACCCATCTCACTGGCCACAGAGCAAGGCATATTAGTTTCTTTTTTTTTTTTTTCCTTAGCCTCATTTTCTTTGTTTTGTTGTTGTTTTGTTGTGTTGCTTGGTTTGTTTTTATAATTGGGTTGTCAGAAATAGGTCACAGTGAGTGATTATTGAAAAACTTGACAAATGTGATCTACTTTCCGAGTTCTCATATATGGAAGATTCATCTGAGTCCAAACTCCTTTTTCTTAGCATGTGAGGTATGGTTTTCTTTTCTTTTGTTCCTCTTAGAGTCTGCATTGCTAACACCATGCCTCACTTAGATGCTCTCTCACCTTCCGAGATGCACCAGGGCCATTGGCTCTTTATCAGGCTTAACTAAAATGGCTTAATTCTCTCAGCGTATGAATGAGAACCCCAAACCTCTACCTCTATATACTTACATAAGAATTGCAGCTGCATAGGTAAGAATGTGTGCGTGCGCACGTGTGTGTGTGCACGAATGTGTGTGCACGTGTGTGTGTGTGTGTGTGTGTGTGTGTGTGTTTAAAGCAATCTGGCGGTCATTTATTTTAGAACAGGAAATTGGGTTGAATAGCTGGGTGCTGTGATGCCCACCTACAGTCCTATGAGGTTGAGGCAGAAGGCTCAGGAGTTCAAGGACATACTTAGCTACACGATGAATTCCAGAACAATTTTCACTACACAGGACTCTGTTTCAGAAAAAAAAAAATCAGAAAAGAAAACTGGTTATGTGTATACCATATAAATCACATATAACCATATGTTTCTACATTATGTGTAAAGCTTATGCATAAATACTAACCCCCCTAAAAAGATATACATTTCTAACTAAATGTTAATAAGCATACTCTAGAGGAAAACAGCTAGATTTTTCTAAACTGCCAGGCTTTTTCTCTGTATAGTTTTAAGTAAGCATTTTTTATCCTGCTAGTAAAATATTCATATTTCCCACTGAAATTCAAAGATTAAATTCTATACAAAATTATTATATTGCAGTTTGGAAAAGCTAATTAAATAGTTTGTTTTGTGAATGCAATGAGCTAGTCCACTCTTTGCTGCCAACATTAAAAATGTAAGAGGATTGATGGCTAAACAAATTTAAGAGTCATTTGTCTCACATGAGATGAATGAGCTCAGGAGAATTTTACTAATATAGTCAGCATTACACATAAATAATTGACTGGGATTCAAGATGACTTAAGGAATATTTCTAAGCCGGATGTTATAATCTCTCCCATCAATATTTGGTAGGGTATACAGCAGATGTAATTATGGTTGTTTTGAAATTTTCCCTGTGCAGGGTATAGTTATACACTAAGGGGAAAACACCCTGAGGAAAATCAGACTTGGGTTTTTGGATTCTGAAATGCAACGATTGCTAAGCCTCTGGAGTCACCATGACAAGGTGACTCCCTATAATACACCAGAGAGCCCTGAGTATGAATGAGGCTGTCTGGAAGGTCTGGGGAGGTGGCAGTCTACATGCACAGCCTGCATATATTTCTTACATGGTTATTTTTTACACCCAGAGCCTGTATATTTTGATTTTAACATGAACTTGATAAGTCTGATTGGATGTTTTCCTGTGTGATGGTGAATCAGACCATGAGATATCAGAGAGAGGTAATGAGACAAATTCTACAAACTAATGGGATAGCCTCCAAGCGTGCATATATGTATCCGTGTGTGTGTGTGTGTGTGTGTGTGTGTGTGTGTGTGTGTTACTATTGTAACAAAATATCTGAGACAAGCAATTATAAAAATATAAGGTTTATTTATCTATCATTTTATATGTTCAAAGTCTTTTTAACATTGGCAGGTTCTGGTGTGAGCCAGCTCTAGTTTGTTGTTCTTTGCTGTGATAAAACTGACCAGAACCAATTTGGGAGGGAAAAGGTCCTTTTTCTGGAGAAGTCAAAGCAATAACCTGGGGGGAGGAATGCTGCTTACCAGCTTGCTCTCTGTGGATTTCTCATCCTGGACCAGGACCACCTGCTCAGGAGTGGCACTGCCCACAGTGGGCGGGGCCTTCTATACCAATCAACAATCAAGACAATGCTCACCCAGGCATGGGCATAGGTAGATGGATGCAATTGCCCAATTAAAGTTCCCTCTCTCCAGGTTGACAGCCAAGAGTGGTCATCACAGAGCCCCACTCATGTGTATCGTATAGTGGCAGGACATGTGTGTCCGTGTGTCTGGAACTCTCTTTAAAGTCTGCATTTTCCAGTTGTGGCCAAGATCCATAATGGCCTTATCTAACAATCTTTTCCCAGAGTCCCCAACTCTAAACCCTATAGTTGGATTAAGTTCCCACCTATTCAATGCCCCACAATGGAAGCTGCATTTTTAAAGCCTTGAGAGGCAGATTACATCCAAACACAGTAGTTTGAGTACATTTCTTCAAATTTATGCCACCGTCACCAGTTAGTTTAGATGGTTTCAGAGTGGTTCTAATAGCACCAGGGCACTAGATTTGATCCCCATCCTGTGGTGTATGCCTGTAATCCCAGAACCTGGGAGAGGAAGGCAGGGGGATTAAGTGTCCATTATCAGCTTTGCAATGAGTTCAAGTCCAGTCTGGGCTACATGAGATCCTGCCTCAATACCACCCCCAAAACACACACACACACACACACACACACACACACACACACACACACACACACACGATATAGTAACTGGAAATTAGAAGATGGGGGAATAGTTAAGGAGTAAGTAATAACTTTTGAAAACCTTTCTGCAACACAATAGACCATAATGCCATGTGATCCAACTTCACAACAGATAATTTAGCACAATATAACTTTTGCTTTTGCTTTGTTTTTACTTGCATAAGTCAGAGTTTGGGCAACTCTTTCATGTGGCTCAGGGACCCAGCATCCTAGCATGTGGAGTTTTGCTAACTGTAGGACAGACGTTGGAACCGTGCTCTGGACATCTGCATTTGGCCAGTATTTGAGGGTGAGAGGATGGGGAAATTTCACAAGGGTTTCTTTCTAACAAGCCTAGACTCATGATGCTCTTCAGCTCTAAATTCATGCAGCAAGCAAGACTGGCACATAGTCTGCCTGTGTGCCTGGGCAAAAAAGGGCAAGGTTTGGCAACTAGTCAAATCTGCCTCAGGAGGTTCATGGTGTTTATGGAAAGTCATTGTGAGAAATAAATGGATATAAATGAAAGCTTATATTTGTCCCTGCTGTTTATGGAAAAACATCCCAGGTGGACCCTATGTATCCTTTCATTCCAGTTTTCATTATAGTGCCCTCAAGATTGGCACTCCATCACAAACTAATTCAATATCCCGCAGGTCACTTGTTGGCTTAGCTGAGGAACACAATTCCTGGAGAGATGTCTATTACTCTCTTCTTGAACAGGCAGCGTGCAACGACAGCTGGTGTTATAAGTCTCCAGTTCCCATCCACAGAGAGTAGCAAATATCAGCTGATAGCATGTGAAAAAAAAAAAAACACACACCTCAATGACCTGAGAATTAGGATTGGGAATGTAGCTGCTTGGTAGCTCCATTTTGTATAGGGAAAGCAAAAGCTGAAGTTTGAATGTGACTCTCCAGAGTGCTTGGCTAGAATGCATGAAACCCTGAGTTCAATTCCCAGCACTACACAAACCAGGCATAGCAGTTGTATTAGTTACTTCTCTGTTGTTATTATAAAGCACCATGCCCATGGCAGTTTAGAGAGGGAAGAGTTTATTTGTGCTTGAGGTTTTAGAAGGACCTTAAGAGTCCATCCCATCCTGGTTGAGGAACCATGGCAGCAAGCAACATGCAAGGATGGCGGCAGAAAAGCAGGAAGTTGACAGAGCTAATTGGAAGCAGTGGTGGAAGGCTTTTTCTTTCCCCCAAAGCTCACCTCCGTAGTGAAATACTTCCTCCAGCAAGGCTGCACCACCCAAATTCCCACATAGCACCCCCTGCTGGAGACCAAGTGTTCAAATACTTGAAACTATGGCGGACATTTCACATCCAAACCACTGAAGTGGCACTCACTACAGCACTGGAGACCTAGAAACAGAAGGATCAAAGGTCAAGGTCAGCCCTGTTCCAGGCCAGCTGTAACTGCCTCCAATAAACAATCTTTAAACTGGTAATTCTGATTCCCCAAGAAAACCACGATAATTTCATGTTATTTTGCTAGATTAATTCTTAGGGATGAAAATGAATACTCCCCTGGTAAGAATGAAGCCTGATTTAATCCTCCAGAAAGATCAGAGATGCTCTCTCTATCTCCTGTCCCATATCCCTCCTTACTGAAAGCTCAGTGGTGGAGAGGAAGAGGAAGAGGCCTGGCCAGGGAAGCTACAGGGAATCAGGCTGGTGAAAGTTTCACCCTGGAGCTCTGCAGACAGCAGGGCTGGGGGGAGTTGGGTGGGGTGTCTGAAAATGTAGGTGCCAAGAGGTCTATGAGTACTAAATTGAGTATGCAAGTTAGCAGAAAGAAAGAACTTTTGTCCTTAAAGAAAAGTGAAATTCAAGATGGCCAAGCAAATAGATAAGTGTTTTGCCCAAAAAACTCTGCTTTTCTTTATGGCATAAAGAGTGCTGCATCACAGAGGACAGGTTAATGAAATACATACGGTTCACCTAAACTACTGTTAAACCATTTCAAAACACAAGGTGAAAAAAAAAAAAATAGGGGAGGAGGTAACTGGAACAGTTATGTAATTTCATAAAGGAGAATTGTGTATATGTAAGGTCCTTATAAAACAGGTCTGTTTCAGGTAGTGTGCCTCTATTGTTTCTTTTTTCTCCACTAAATTCCACTATAGGAAATTATTGCTGCAGGCTATTGCATCCTGTAAGTCACCCACTTGCCACACTGTTGAATCTATCATCCTTCCTTCTTACCCACAATGCACTTAAGATGGAGCAGACAGCACATGGAAACTTCCTTTTATAACCCAGGATCTGGCCATAAATGTCCATTCCATAAATGTCGCCTGTGTTACTGAAACTGGTAGCCCTTACCTTTAGAATCTTGTTACTATGGGAACATACTTAGGACAGGTGGCCCAAGACCGTGCTCATGAGCTGTTCCTGTGCTTGTTCTTTCTATATAAATGAATATTTCTATGTAGTAACATGATGAAACTTGTGTGTAGTGACAATTTTCCTTTAACTTCTTGAAAGATGGCAAAATTAAAATTTAATTCTCCGTATGAATATGTTGGTCTTCTACTCTGCTAATATTTAAATTTATATGCCTAGAATTCACTGTAATTTTCTTCTAGAAAATATGCTTTATTGCCTTTATTTCAACAAAATTACTGTACACTAGCAATACAATTTTCAAATTTTTTGTACTCTTCTCACATACATGCCCAACAGCACAACGTTTTCTGGACTATGCAGCCCATCCACTCTAACTTTTTACCTATTTAAAGAAAAATGTAAGCACACATTTGATTTGAAATATTTCTCATTTCTATTTTCCTTTTGGTCTTTTTTTGCTTATCTCAACTATACTTGCAATTTTTTTCTTTCTCTCCCCAATCTGAGCTTATACTCACTCTCGCACTTAAAGAATTAAAAAACAAATTTATCTCCAAATCTCATAGTTTGATATTATAGCTCCTAAGAAGATAATTTCATGTAAATTTTTAATTCTAACAATTTAATTGACTAATATACAATTTTACGTAAAATTTTTGAATAAAGCTAAAATCCAACTAATTTTTATACATAAAGCAATTAAAGTTGTCGTTATGTGTGTATGTGTGTGTGTGTGTTGTATAAAGCTTAACTCATATTTATTCTGTAGGTTGTTGGTTTCATTGTGATGTTCCACAGATATGTACCTTCTGCGTTGTTAGTCACGTCAACCCTCCCCGCCACCACTTTCACCTTCTCCCTTCTCCTCCCACCTCAGGCTTCTACCTACCTTAACCTGAGTAGCCACTCTCCTATCTCCAGACCTCTTTTTGACCCCTTGGGTCCTATGAATGTGAAAAAAAAAATATAATACTTGTTGCTGAAAGTCTGTTTTCTTCGTTATAACAATGGTCTCTGGTTACATCTGTTCTCCTGTACAAGTTATGGCTTCCTTCTTTTTGGGAGGCTGAATAAAATTCCACTGTGTACTCACACAACTTTTTTATTCATCTGCCCACTCAGACTGTGTAATGTCGCCATTGTGAGGACTGTGCCAGTAAACATGGGCAAGGAGCTCTTCTGCGTACTGGCTGCATTTCCTCCCTGACAGCTGGGCACGGTCTGCCTGGGTCATGTGGCATTACTACTTGTAGTTTTGGGGGTTTTTTTTTGTTTTGTTTTTTTGTTTTTGTTTTTTTTTGGGGGGGGTTGTTGTTGTTGTTTGTTTGTTTGTTTGTTTTGGGTTTGTTTTTTGTTTTGTTTTGTTTTGTTTTCCGAGACAGGGTTTCTTTGTGTAGCCTTGGCTGTCCTGGACTCGCTTTGTAGACCAGGCTGGCCTCGAACTCACAGTGATCCGCCTGCCTCTGCCTCCCTGAGTGCTGGGATTAAAGGTGCACACCACCACGCCTGGCTCTACTTGTAGTTTTTGAAGGAACCTCAATACTGTTTTCCCACCTCGGCTACTCTACTGAGAACTCCTTCCAGCAGTGAGAAAGGACTCCATTCCTTTCCTCTCTGGCTGACAGCCCTGGTCACTTGGTACAGCCATTCTGAATGGGGGGCAGAGTGAGTACAACCTTGTACTTTTGATTCATGTTTCTCTGGCAGCTGAAGGTTTGGGTATTTTTTTAACACGTTTATTGATTGTTTTTCTTCCTTTGAGAAGTGTCTGTTCTGGTCATTTGTCCATTTATTAATTAAACTGCTTGTTTTTTCTTGTTTTGTTGGTAACTATTATGATTCAGTGTGTGCGCATGTGTGCCTGTGTGTGTCTTCATATGTGTATTTGTCTATCTGTATCTATCTCCCTCCCTCCCTCCCTCCTTCCCTCCCTCCCTCCTTCCCTCCCTCCCTCCTTCCCTCCTTCCATCCCTCTCTCCTTCCCTCCCTTCATTTCTTCTTCAGGATCTTAGATCAGTTTAAAAAGGGATTTTTAGTCACGTTTATCTCCTTGTTTCATTGGTCTATTGCATTTGCCTTTTAATCTCTACTTCCACTCTGATCATTATTCCTTCTTTCTACTAGTTTTAGTTTTGTCTTGTTTCAGTTTTTCTAAGATCTTGAGATCTAATATGAGGCTGTATAGTTTAGCTCTTTGATCTTTTTTTATTGGAGGAACTCTTGGCTCTAAGAAACTCTCTTGAAACAGCTTTGACTGTAGGCTGTGTTCCATTTTCACTTGACTCTGAATTTTCTCTCCTCACTCTCACATTATCAGGAAGGACACATAGGTCTGTGGCCCAGGTTGGGCTTTGTCCTAACAATTCTCTTCTCGTATCCTCCCATGTGACTGGGATTCCTGGTGTGTGGCAAATCTAGCCTTCAATGGCCACCTAAACATCAGAGAAGCAACGCCAGGCTTCATGCGCATTACTTCTAACACTTCCCATCCACAAGCCTGGGAAATACGAACCACATGGCGTTCACCATCCTAACAAGCCAGCGCACACACATGGCTAGAATCATAAAAAACTTCTGAATAACTAAGCATCTAAGCCAGAGCCAGATTTCTAAAAGGTGAGGTTGTTAATTTGAAAATGATACTTCACCATACAACAGTCTATCGAGTTTTCCCCACCCATACGTAGAGCCTGCCAAGCTAGTGAGATGTCTTACCCACGTGCTCCCACACAGGAACTTTTTTATTTTGGGGGATGGAACAAAATGTGGGCTAGACTGTTTGGGGGCCTAGTGGTTATCAATCATAGCCACAGTGACACAACCACAGGAGAAGAAGCTTCGCCTACCAGCTTGCTGTGAGCCAGCAGCAAATGCCGGATCCCAGCTAAGAGGAGCCCATGAGTCATTTCTATATCTCATCTGTATATGACAAATCATGAGTCCCAGGGCAAGAGTTTCCTATTATTGTGTTCCAGGGCTCTATTGTGTTAATTTCCTATCTATGAATTGATCAAATAAATATGCCTCTTGAAAGAGAAGAAACACTAAGGATGTGAAAGGGATGGTTGTTGGTGAGCTGACATTGAACGGTAAAAGGAGTGAGGGGGCCGGAGGTGGCTGAAGCACACCGTCTTGTGCACATCGTTTCCTGTTGTCCTGGACCACTGCATGGTCGCCTTTCCGACTATGTGAGAATGCCTCCCCCTGACATCCGGTGTCTTGAGTTAACTTGTTCAGATAACTTAAAGCTTTGGTTTGGGGTTGTAGTCTCTCGTGTATCCCATCAGGGTTCACATCACTTCATGATCAGGCTTTGGGAAGCAGGAATGGCTTCTGTTTTTAATCACAATCCAATTTCTTCAATCTATATTTTCATTATTTACCATAGAATGCAAAGCCTGGGGTGTTTCTATAAAGAGGCAAAGCCCTCAGTTTCACCGTGAGTCACAGATTCCCAAAGGGGTTTCTCAGAGGCTCCTTTCATCCTGAAGAGAAACAGAGACATTTGGGGGTTTGGCTGTATATATTACTGCTGCCAGATTTGGCCAGCAGGTTGATTTTACCGAGAAAGGACAGAGAAAGGCATATTCCAGGGCCGGGGAAACACTTGGTGAGTAAAGGGCTTGTTATGCAAGCATGAGGCCTGAGTCTAGAGCTCCAAGACCAGGTAAAAAGCCAGAAATGCTGGTGGGAGTCTGTAACCCCAGCCCCAGTAAAACAGAGGATCCCTGCGGCTCTCTGGCCTGCTAAGCCAAATCAGCAGGCTCCAGGTTCAGGGAGAAACCCTGTCTCAATAAAATAAAGAAGTGCAATTAAGAAAACACTGGCCTTTACCTCTGCCTCCAACACGTGCTTATACATTCATATGCACATGTATACATGTGTGCACATACCTACAGAAACACACATATACAACACGCCCTCGCACATTCAGTGATGTTCTGAATGTCTCTCTTAGCCCATGTTCTGTAACCAGCTTTAGGCTACCCTCTTTAAGCCACATATGATAAAATTCCTCCAAGGAAATAAAAAGTATACTATAGCTTAGAAGTTAAATACATCTTTCTGTCCCCAACCTTCTTAATTCTTGAAGTGTTAAAACTAGGTTGGGGATGTGGCCTGACCACGCACATGTCAAATGTGTCCCATGTTAATCAGTGATTATGGCTCCTACTTTAAGTCCTGTTTGATCCCTTATGACGCTAATTCTTTCTGTAACTGTGCATTTGGCTAAAAGCAGCCAAAGTGTGAGAGCCTCCAGATAAATGCAAATTTTGCTGTGTTGTTAGTGTTTCTCCATCAAAATTTGCATATTTTTTCACTTGAGACACAATAGAATACTCAAACCATTTCACAGTATCGCTTGGCCTGCCCTCACAGGATCCAAGATTGTTTTATTGTGTTTTATGGTGTGTGTGTGTGTGTGTGTGTGTGTGTGTGTGTGTGTGTGTGTGTGTGTGTAACTATGTGCACATGAGTGTAGGTACCCTCAGAGACCAGAAGACAGTGTCGGTTTTCCCTGGAACTGGATGTGGTCGTGAGCCTTCCAACATGGACAGTGGAGACCCAACCTCCAGTCCTCTGTAAAAGCAGCAAACATTCTTAACCCCTGACCCTTGAGCCACCTTTCTGGTCCTTCCAGGGTTATTTTTTCGCATGCCACAGAACGTTAGGGCTGCCTTCAGCAATGCTCTTCGCCTGGAATACACAATTTTCTTCTTTATAGAAATACAGACAATAAAGGTTTATCGGAACCCGGTGGCACTGTCTGCAAGCCAAACTTTATTAATTGTGTGATTTTATCTGTTACAGAACATGAGAAGCAGCGGCTATGCAAGAGCACCGATTATATGAATTTGCATTTCAAAGTAAAATGGTTTTATAATGAGTATGTACGAGAACTTCCTGCCTTCAAGGATGCTGTTCCGGAATATTCCTTGTAAGTCATGGTTTTCACTCTCCCCCTTTGTCCTGAATTCACAGTGCTGCAAAATCACAGCTGAGTTGTAAAGACTTAAGAGCTCGTCACACACTTCTCATTTGAATGCAGACGTTTCTGTAGTAAAACTAATGTGGAAAGATCTGCATGTCTCTGAGGCCATGAGGATGGTGTGGCGTATTTCAAAAAACGCCTTACTTAGCTATCAAAGAGAAAGAAGCACAGAAGGGGCTCTGGTTTAGATGATGAAATCATTTCCTGTAAAAGTGCTAAAATGCATGGTGCTGGGGAGAGAGCTCAGCAGCTTAAGCACTTGCTACACAAACTTAAGGACCAGTAGATAGACTCCCAGAATCCCACATAACACATGAGGTGGCGTGGTGGCCGCCCTTTCAGAGGGTAGAGACGGGGGTGGGGGGTCCCCCAAACAAGCTGGCTAGAAAGACTAGCCATCTCAGTGAGCTCTGGGTTTGACTGAGAGATTCTGTTTCAGTGAATAAGGTAGAAAAGCAAAGGATGGTGGCTCCCAACAGCAATCGTGGTCTTCCACACACACACACGCTCACACAGGTGCACAAGTACTCACACACACATGCAAAAACATGCATATACATATGTGCAAAGCACACGCATATGAAAAGTGAAGAAAAGAAAAAAGTTCCAGAATGCTTTACTGGTTTACAGATAACCAGACTTTTGTTTCAATGCAAGTTGTAACTGTCTTGGAAATTCAAGTATCTGAAATAGAAATCATTGCTTAGCATTGACAGTTTCCTTTTATGAGTTCATCTCTACCTTGTTTTCTGCCAGCCATGATGAAATACCTTATAGAAACAATGTAGATGAGCTTGCTTAATTTGGCTCACAGTCCCAGGCTATGCTCTATCATGGTAGGGAAGTTCCAGAGGTGTGAGCTTGCAGCATCTGGTCACATTACACCCACAGTCAAGAAGCAGATGGATGCTTGCACACAGCTCGCTCCCTCCATCATATACAGTTCGGGATCCCAGCCCAGGCAGTGGTGCCTCCCACAGTGGATGGATGTTCACACCTCAGTTAAGTGAATGAAGATGACCCCTCAGAGGCATGCCTCGAGGTCCATCTCCCAGGTGATTCTAGACCTCATCAGATTGACAGCTGAGATTAGCTATCACGGCGCCAGTCAAATACATTTGCAATTATCCAGCCACTCAGAGAATATTGTGCATTTAATGTGCATCAGGACTCTATTTTATTCTGGTCAAGGGGTCTTCCAGACTCGTGTCTATAGAAGATTTAGTGTGTAAGATAAAGACCTCACCCTAAAGAATCTTATAGTCAGGCAATATTGATCATCACAAATGTTATGGCAAAGCAGAGTAAAATGAGACAAGCCAATTTAAAGAGTATGAGCACATCACAAGAAGACTGTTACTGCAACTGAAGGGTTGATGGAGCATCTATTGTAGACTTTAAAACCCAATCAGGTTAAGTTAAGGGAAAAGAAACAGGGAAGTGTTGATATGGAAAAGAAGGTTGAATTACTTGGGCTCTGATACATCGACAGTCTTGCTCTTCTAGTAGGGTCCAAGGTATTTTCCCCAGATCAGTAGAAAGTGACAATCAGAAAACAGCTGTAAACTAGACTGTTATAAATAGATGCTGTGAAGCATGTACCAGTCATTAGGAATCATGGGAATTGGAAGCAACAGAGGCTGGGAGACTAAGCAGAGATTTAGGAGTTAATGAGCAATGTAATGGCAGATACTAACTGCTTCACTGTGATCTCCTCATAGAGGTACATGAGAGGTGACACAAGTTAACTGCCGTCACCACGAGGGGTGCGTGGGAGGATGCAGGCCACGGGATGCAGGCTTCAGTTAAGAGGAATGCTCTCGAGAGAGCCACTATAAAGCAGGGTGGCCATACTTCACATCAGCATGTTATATGGTTGTAAAGTGCCAAGAGTTGGGCTGGGGGGATGGCTCAGCCGTCAAAGCACTTGTTCTTCAAATGTCAGGAATGGTATCTGAATTCCAAGGACCCGTGTGAACACCACATGGGCACAAAGGCCCACCTGTAAACCCAGCGACCAGACATTGGGAGCACAGGGTCCCTGGATGAGCAACCTAGTTAGATGAGGCAAGTCAGTGAGCGCATCGAGAGACTCTGCCTCAGTAAGTAAAGTGGAGAGCAACCACAGAAGATGCCTGAGGTCTACACCCAATGTCCACATGCGCATGCAAAAAAGTAATAAAGTCACTTCTAGAAAAACTGCTAAGAGTTGATTTTCTTTGTTCTGACCCCAAATGTTATGAATGTGTTGGATAATTTATTTTTATTAATCTTTTAATTTAGCATACAAAGTAATGGGGTTTCTATGGCTTTTTTATAAAGGTTTTTTTTCTTATTCATTATATATGCTAATTAACTTGGCTTAACTTTTTCTCAAGGTATGCATATTTTAAAGCATACTAATATACATACTTTATAAAAATTAATAATAAAATGAAATAAAGCCCTGTGTTTTGTTATAAGAAAAGCTTACTAATTAAAAACAAAATAGTATGAAATTATTAATACATTTTTAAAGGTTTACTATTATATAGAGCATTTGGAATGAGAACACAAAAGGTTTAAAGACACATAGGAAAAAATTCTGAAGATAGAATTCACAGAATTTGTTCAGTTAAAAGCATATGAGAAAAAGTGTGTGAAAAAAGACTTGGACGTGAAGTAAATACACGCAAAGCAGTTGCTGGCATCTTGGTTGAGAAATTAGGAAGTGAACCAGAAGAGCTGCCTGCCAGACATCTGCTTCTAGCTGTCTAGACTTACTACATTAAGCTAAAATCACATTCATTTGCTTACTGAACACCAGCTACAAGAGTAAGCAAGATTGAACAGTCAGAGAGCAACCAAGGCAGCTGGGGATGAAGAATTAGTATCATCAAGAACGAAGAAGCTTACAGAAGAGATGCACACAGTGGCTTCTCACCACGTTCCACACTCATGTCTGTGAGTCAGCTAGCGATTCTGTGTACTTGAAGATCAGACAGCAGCCAGAAGTTCAGAACTTACAGCAATCTCCCTAGAGAGAGGCAAATGCTGATGTCCAGGGCTAAGAAGGCTTACTATCCATGCAGGGCCAAACCCCCAGAAAAAGGGAAGGACAGCAAACTGAGCACAAGACTCCACTGGTATTTTCCCCCCCAGAGTTTGGAAACTTGGTGTGTTCCATCTCATTCACTGAGCAGGGTCTCTCACTTGATGCCAGAGCTCACCTCAAGGGCTGGGCTAGCCAACTTGTCAACTTACTCCAAAGATACCCTTTCCGCCTCCAAGTGCTGGGATGAAGGGTGTACCGCCACTGCCACCCTGCCCACTCAGCATTTGCATGGGCCCCAGGGATCTGACTTATTTCCCAGGCATAATTTACAAAATGTTAAAGATTGGTGAAGAAATGTAGGCACCAAGAGTCTATTAAAACAAATAGAGGCTTTCGCAGCCCCACTATGCTAATGGAACAATCGCAAAAGATCCAGACTTCTCAGTGGGGAAAAGGAACATTGTCAACTGCCCCCGCTCTCTGTGGCTGCCTCGCTGTGGGATCTGGAGGGCTCTGTCTTTAGAATGAGAGAAAACATGAGAAAAACAACCGAGGATGCAGCCCTGTCCAAAGGCAGATGTTCTCCCTCAGTGCTCTCTCCAAGGGAAAACTTAACTCCTCCCTGCTTGGAGAGGTGGCCCAGCGGTTAGGAGCACTGGCTCCTCTTGCGGTGGACATGGGTTAAGTTCCCAGATGGTTCACAGCCGTCTGTAAGTCCAGATCCAGGGGATCTGATGCCCTCCCCTGACCTCCATGGGCACCTGGAATCCATGCCATGCGCAGACAAACCGGAAGAACACTTATACACATTAAATACACAAGGCTTTTAAAGGCGGAAACAATTCTTCCTATTCAGCAATGTAACATCCAAACAAAAAAATTTAGGACCTACCTCAACAGAGGACACAAATGTCTAGAACCCAAGAGAAAATACAAATGTTAAAATTAAAGTTTTCACAGAAAATTTGAATCCAGAAGAATGAATTAAAAAGTATAGAACTGGGACAAAACGTGAAACAGAGCAGATAAGATTAATGATGAATTATAAGCAACGTGAAAGGCACAAAAATAACACGAAGGTAGGTTTACAAGGAGTATCTATATATAAAGAGGGGCTACAAAACTGTGTATTATACCCCCGAAATGGGAAAAGACATGAAGAACAAGGTATAGAGTTAAGGCACAAAAACCTGAGTCCCTGAAACTGAGGAGGCAAGAGAAATGGTACAGCTAGTTACAAAAACAATTACTGCATGAAAAATAGAAGAAAACTCTCATTTGGTTGGATGGGTTGGTTTGGTTTGGTTTTTGAGACACAGTGTCTCTGTGTAGCCCTGGATATCCTGGAACTCACTCTGTAGACCAGGCTGGCCTGTAACTCAGAACTGTGACTGCCTCCGCCTCCCTCCTGAGGGCTGCGATTAAAGGTGTGCAGCCCCACACCCAGCTAAAACCTACCTTAACCCAATAGAATAGGCCCCAAAACAATGAAACAAATAAAGAACAGTGTGAAAACAACTAAGGGGGCTGGAATCATAGCTCAGCAGTTAAGAGTATGCACTACTCTCACAGGAGACCTGAGTTCAATTCTCAGCACCCACATCAGGTGGCTCAAAACTACCTGTAATTCTAGCTTCAGGAGATTCAATGCCTTCTTCTGGCTCCAAGCCACTCTGCACTCACATACGCAAAGATAGCCAATAGATATATTCATATATGGGGCATATATGTATAATGGCTACAGAAGTACAATGCTTATCAACAAAATTTCAAAGTTTCTCCTTGAGAGCAAGGACTAGACTTAGCCATGCTGCAGTGTTGAAGACAGTCTTTAAAAGCTGGACAACTATGCTATTTGTTACCAAGACTTACTTAAAAGATAAAGTTTTAGAAGAGTAGGACATTAGCAGATACAGGTGTACCAAGAGAACCAAGTCTGAAGATGGACTTTTCAATAAATTGCTCGAGATCTATTTGGCATCCTTGTTAAAAAAAAAAAAAAAAAGAAAATAAGGAGGGGGGCTGAAACTTACCCCCAAACTAGTCACAAACCCCAAAGCAGGTAGCTCATCGGGTATATTTAAGATGATGAAGGTAAAACAGATTGCCTATAGGAGGTTGATGGGTCTACATAGCTCCATGGAAAAGAATTATGGGATGGTAGGGTAGATCTAGAGACTTAGCACAGGGGGTCTACAGTGGATAGGAATTTGAGTCTTGAGTAGGAGGGACTTGCAGAGTGGACGTTGGGAACTAAGCACATCTGAGGAAGCAGAAGAATAAGGAGAGAGAGAGAGAGAGAGAGAGAGAGAGAGAGAGAGAGAGAGAGAGAGAGAGAGAGAGAGAGAGACTGGGTTAGTAAGAGGCATTCGATGAACTATGACCCTCTATAGAGGAACACAACTGCAAGGTTTCTGGTCCCGAATGGCTCTCATCTGATGCTGTGGGAGGTAACGTGCTCGTTTCTTTGCAGGTGGTTTGAGCCTTTTGTCATGCAGTGGCTAGATGAGAATGAAGACGTGTCCATGGAGTTCCTTCATGGGGCACTGGGAAGAGACAAGAAAGATGGAGTGAGTACAGATATGGCCGGGATTCAGTTTCCCTTCTCACCTCTGAGCAAGTAGGAAATGTGGGACTTGTTGGTTTTTAGTTTAGTTTCATTTTAATTCCTCAGTGACCTAAACAGATTTAACACAATTTCAAAACGCTGGAGGATCCAATTAAATAAAAAGGAAACAAGAGAAATCAATCATTTCTTTGCTGCCAAATTCTTCTCTATTGTGTAAGTCTGACTCTACAAGAACCCCAGGCTCATACAAACTTCAGTTTTTATGGAGCCCTCCAAAACTAAGGAGAACACACAACATTGACCTCTGACCACTACACGCATGGACATAACGTATACACAGACACAGATCCATGCTCTAGCAAAGGGCAGTACAGTCCCTTAATGGACCTCAACCAAGCCTTCATGTCTAACTTATAGCTATCTCTTATGATTTATTTTACATCTTAGAGATAGTCGGCCATATTTTCTCCTTCCTTAAAATTGGTGTGTTACTAGGGAGAGGTGTTTTGATTTGCTCTTGAGAGCAGATATCATGTAGCCCGAGTTGTGTTAGCCGAATCTGGTCTCGAACTCCTGACCCTTCTGCCTTAGCCTTTCGAGTGCTGGGCATACAGGTGTCACCACCATGTCTTGCCAAAACTGATTGTTGAGGACACAATAGAGCAAGTCTCTGTAGTATAGATGATCAGGTCAAGGAGGTCAGAGGACATGCCTGTGGATGATGAGGACGATAGGTGACGATGACGACAAGGACAAGGACAATAACAACTCTACTAAGTGTGGAAATCTTCCACCCTTAACAACTTAAACCCATGAGAACATTCCCTTTCAGAAACTAGGAGCTTTTCTGTGAGCCTTTTACCCCAATTCCCTAAGCCTAGACTTCCATAAAGCCTGACTGTTTCTCCCATCTCCGTCCCATGGTTGGGTTCCAAAAGGGTGGCAGGCTCTAGGACTTTACTTCTCAGGTTGACTGGTTACTGATCATTAGGGAGCGGTCCCCTCCTCATTGTGACCTTCAACCCCAGCCCAGGGGCCAGGTGTAAGAGGATCTGTTGTTTAGAAACATAGTGAAGATCCTTCCCCTCCCTCTCTCCCTCCCTCCCTCGCTCAGACCACCTTTCTTCTCATCCTCAGTTCCAGCAGACGTCGGAGCATGCCCTCTTCTCTTGCTCAGTGGTCGATGTCTTCGCTCAGCTGAACCAAAGCTTTGAGATCATTAAGAAGCTCGAATGCCCCAACCCTGAAGCCTTGTCTCACTTAATGAGAAGATTTGCAAAGGTAGGTTGCATGGCATGCGTCCTCTCCGGAAGGAGCCAACCAAAGCATTTCTGCTGTGCCCGAGGGTTGGGATTTGGTGCCGTTTTTGGATGCGGCTGCTGTTCTCGGATTTCAAAACAGCGTAGTTGCATTCCGCTTAATTTTCGAGTGTGGCTACACACTTCTGTGGCTGACTGAGGGAAATGCTGGCCTGACCCTGCGCTCATGAGGTGAAGCCAGATGCTCATTGGAGAAGAGCTCTCTGACGGCCTTAGCTACTCACCTGGCTGCTGCTTTGAGGGCATTATTGTGCATAAGAATAATCCATGACTCCAAAACCCTCATAATGACAATGTTAAAACTTTACACTGTGACAATTTTAGATGTAATCACCAAGGTATCAGAGAAGTCAAAAGAACATATACTTTCAGGGGTCCATGAATAAGAAAATAAGCTATTATCTTAATAAATAAACACAATTAAAATATGTCTTCTTAGAAAATTAGGAAATGCCAAGACCCACTATACATTGTGAAACGTTTAAGGTCTTCGGACTACTATAAGCAGCCGCAGAGCACTAGGGACCTTGAACAGCCAACATGCCTTTTCCCACAGTTTGCAAGACTGATAGTTGAGAGTCTTTGGTTTCTTCTGAGACCTTGTAGCTTGCAGAAGGCTACCTTTCCAACATTTCCTCACAGGGCCTGCCCTCTGAGCTCCCTGGTGTCTGTGTATCCAGTTTGTTCATCTTACAAGGATACCTGCCAATTGCATTACAGTGTCTACCTTAGAGGTATCTTTTGTTTCGTTTTGTGCTGTGTTTGTTTTTTGTTTTTTTGTTTGTTTGTTTTGTTTTTGTTTTTGAGGCAGGGTTTCTCTGTGTAGCCTTGGCTATCCTGAACTTGCTCTGTAGACCAGGCTGGCCTCCAACTCACAGCGATCTGCCTGTCTCTGCTTCCCAAGTGCTGGGATTATAGGCTGCACCACCACACCTGATGCTAACTGCCTTCTTAAAGCCCCATCTCTAAACAAATTGAAGACATTCTATTTGGGTATTTACCACATTTGGGGCTACTGGTGATTGTTGCTTTTTAACTGTCAAGTTTTGAGAAAACCGCTTAGCTCATAACAGATGGGCCCACTGGGCGTGTGAATGCTTTTAACCATACCATGTCTATAATGTAATTTGTCATAATTCCCAGAAGTGCAGTGAAGGTCCTCTGTGGATGGAAGGCTCAGCTCTGACACTATCATTGGCCATCCCTCTCAGAACAAGAAGTTTACATTTTCTTCTAATTAGTAAGGATGTCTTCTAGAAACCAGTATCTTCTGTCACTGTGTCAGAACAGATCACCCTGTGGTAACAATTACATCTATAAGCTCTATGGTTCTCAGAGGCTTCTTTCTGGGTCAAGGAAGAGCAGACAGCTTAGGTGACCCCAGAGAAGACCTATCCACTACTATATGACTCAAGGGCTTCTTGCCTGAGAGGTCTGAAAAGTGGAGAGCAAGGGTCTTGGGAGTCACAAAGAGCTAAGCAGGAAATTAGCTTTACAGTGTGAAAAGACTTGAGAGATAGTCAAAATGGCTAGCTAACAGCTAGGACCCCATTAAGGATTCCAGGCGAGCTGTCAGCCAAGTTTTATAACAGTATTTATGTGCTATGAAATGCGTTAAGCTCAAGTCTTTGTTGATTAGAATGACTAAGAACCCGTCTGGCTTGTTAAGACACTAGCTAAGAATGATTTATTTGGGTCATTCCTAAAGAGGATTTTCCTGGTGGGTATAATTTCTTAATCTGGTAAAAAAAATATGTATAATTATCCCTAAAATTATCAAAGCCCTTTCTTAACTAATAACTAAACATCATATAGTTGCCTCTCAAGAAGAGCAAAGCTCAGTCTTTAGGATGATAGTGTTTGAAGCAAGTTGTAGGGGAAGAAAGATAGTGCTGGGCCCTTAGCTCCCAAGTCACCCCCAGCAGCGCTGACCTGCCTGCGCTGAAAGTGACAAGAGACAGAGACCCACAAACAAGATTTGAAAAGAGGATGCATAGGAAAGCACATTGTCTAAGCAAGATGAAAAGGAATAGCATTCTATATGTGTCACAGAGGAGCTATAAGATTCAATTAAACAAAGCGTTTTTAATCCCTACAAAGCTGGACATCCCTGTAAGTAATGTCCAATTCTTGTCACAGGAAAATAATGTAACAACAGTGAAAAACATTTCCTGGAAACATAGCAATTAGCAGTTGGCATTGAAAAAGAAATCCTATTTTGTGAGGATTATTTGAAAAACCATGTAACTCTTAGTAACTCACATGGGGTCTTTCGATGAAATAAAAAATAAAAGGCTGAGACTCTAAAAGTACACAAAACTCATTCAAATCCATTACCAATACCGCCTTTTAGTCTACAGTTTGCATCTTATGTAAGAGTTGGTAAGAAATAGAATTGTTTTGTTTCATTTTAACATAAGGTTCAGCCTTTGGTCTTAGAGATTATACTCTTCCTGGTTCCTTCCATCAAACTGTAATGAAATAGCACGTTGATTTAAAATGCCTCTTTTGATAAGCAATGATGATGACATCCACAGACATTTCAGAAGATTTAGTGATCTACAATGAGCTTCCAGGAAGAGAGTCCCTCTCACTAAAGTGTGTGCACAGCTTTACACAGCTCCTCCCCCCAAACTCTGGACATTTCTGGATGGTGAACAGAGATGTGCAGAGCTAGCAAGGGTTTGTACAGAGAAGTTTGTAAGCTTGGTGCACCAACACTGGATATTAATATGACTGCTCTACCTCTCTGGAAAAAGTACAGGTTGTCCTTGGACTATGAGGGTTGGAGCCATGGCTCAGTGGATAAAATCACTGGCTGCTTCTTAGAGGACCCAGGTTCAAGTCCCAGCAGCCATGTGGTGGCTCACAACCTTCTATAGCCCCAATTTCATTGAATGTAGGCTCTGTGGGTACTGCAGCTATGTGTGCACACATACATGGTGACACACATCTCATATGTACGTACACATATGATGGCACACATCTCATGTGCATACACACATGGTGGCATACAGCTCATATGTGCATACATACATGATGCCAAATATCTCATGTGTGCATACATACGTGGTGGCATACAGCTCATGAGTACATACATACATGGTGGCAAACAGCTCATGGGTGCATAGATAGATGGTGGCAAACAGCTCATGTCTGCCAGATGCTGGAATTATATAACATCACACACGCACACCCACACACACACACACACACACACACACACACAGAGAGAGAGATAGATTTTCCTTGTGTTCTGAAACCTAATGCTAATTTAAAAAGCAGTGATGACAGTTCATCAAGAATAATGGTACACTAATCATTTTATTCACAACGCCTCCCTTATCTCCCTATAACCCCATGTGGTACACACTATTATCCTCCCACGTTTTTTGAACGATGTGCTGACTGATATGCGGCACCAGGTAGGAATGGCATGGAGTGATACTTCTAACCATTGCTCATACTTCCTTCTCTCCCAGTGTGATCTGAAACCCATTGTTGAGTTGGGGAATAGAATCTCATCAACTATTTTTACTCTTAAGGCCATGCCTAGGCATATGTGGCAGAATAAATGGGAGATTTACCTTATGCCGGATGTATTGACATAGGTGGAGGAGGCACTGAACTGGAGTCTCTGAGGCTGAACTAGTAGGAGAGTTAGGCAACACTTCCTCTCCTCAGAGAGTTAGTCAACACTGGAAGCATGATTAAGAGGCTTGGAGAGACTAGCAAGCATGGGGACCTGAGTTATGGTTCCCAACACAGATGTTGAAAGTCGGGCAAGGTGCATGCACCTGTGATCCTAGTGCTGGCCTGCTGAGACAGGGGGATTCATGGGTTCAGCATGGCCTGTCAACCCAGTGGAGGGGAGCAACTGAGGAAAGTTCCCAATGTCAGCCTTTGGCTTACACACACACACACACACACACACACATACACATACACACACACACGCTCACTCACACACTCACACACTCTGTGAATAAAGATAGCCTCTGAACAAGAATTTCCAACTTACAGATCCTAAGAGTAATGCATATAGATTGGTCTCCCAGGTATATTGACCTGATATTAGCTCAAGAAACCATAGCACTTTGCTGGAAGTTGGTAGCCGGCCCCTTTGAATCCCAGAGGTAGCAGCATGCCATGAGGCCAGAGGACATTTTAATCATCTTGTTTGGTCCTTTAAATGTCCCCGATTCTCACTTCACTGCCACAATCCCATTAGGACTCCATGTTTTTCAGTCTGAAGCTCTCCTAGTGGCTGTCCTTCTGTGTCACTGAAGAACCCTCACCATCTGTGACTACTTCTTCATATAAACTGTATTTGATTATGAAATAAGATGCAGACGTTTACCAAGAGGCTGCCCCATGAGTGTGCCCTCCCTCCATCCCTCCTCTCCCCATCCACTCGCTGTCACTGATTCCATATCCCAGAATGCTTTTGAGGTAGAACCTCTGTATGAGACTTGCCTAGCGCCCCTTCCCCAAGCAGCTCCTCTCTGCATGGTGACCTCCACCCTGCCACCTGCTCCTCTGAAGGTTGGCAGGCAACTTATTCCTCTGCTGGAGGTGATTCGTTGAAAACAGAGGCTGCTGAGGATGGCCCCAGAGGTGCTGGCTGCAACAGAGCTGAGGCAGCGTCTGTGAATTTGCATTTGCACATTTGCAGGCAATGCCCGGTGATAGTGCCCAGGGCCACACTCGAGAAGCGATGATTTAGGAGGCATCCCCCAAGCAACTGCTAATTTGGAGTAAAGAAATAATGGCCAGCTTTGGCTTACTTTGGTGAATAAATTAGAGTGAAATGGAAGTTCGCCTTTAAATGTGCACTGAAGATTTTTGTTAAAGTTTACTGGTGCAGTAGCCCAGACTCCCCAGGGCCTCTATAGCGGATCGCTACAGCCCCATGGGTATACGGTCTCTAGCCACACCTGATGTGACACATGCTTTTCCTCGCCACAGCCCAGCCTGTCTTTTGACTGTTAGCATTGGTAGACTAGTGAGCGTTAGAATCAGGGAGATACAGGTGGTGTGTTTCTCTGCAGTAGATCTAAGCAGCACACCATGGGAGGTTCGGTGAGAGCAACTATAGACGACCATATGGATCATTCTCCAGAAAAACAAGTTAAAGTGGGCTGCTCGACAAGTCACCTAGCAGCCATCAGGACTTCTAAATGACACTGAACTATGTTTCTCTATCTACATCCCCCCACCACCAGCCTCATCCCTGCCACATTCAGTGTGTTATATCTGAGATACAGCAAGCTGGAACATGAGGGCTATGGAGTATGTGTGTGTCGGGGGAGGAGGAGGAGGCGCTTGGGGGACGGGGCAAGATAATTGCTACAGTCTACACTGTCATTAAGAAACTGTGCAATGAGAGTTGTGCGCATGGGCACAGATGAGCAAACACTCCCAGGAAACCCCACAGTCGCTCAGCATGGCATCCAGAGGGAAACACGAACAGCTTCACTCGGAAGGGACTTCTGCCTGATCAGCTGTCTGTTTCCCGGGATTTATTGATCTGCTGCTTAATGAGATCGTCTGGTGTTTGAAGGCAAATTTCTCTTTAAACTGACTCTCGTTATCTTAGCACCCTGCACTTCTGCAGAGCATCAGTCTCCTGCCGACACATTATCCGTAATTCCAGCTTCTTATTGAGAACTTAAAAGTCAATAAAACAAGTTTATAGTCAAATTTGGTGGATTCAGTCAGTGGGCTAAATATTCCTCCCTTAGCTTAAGTCTTCGGAATCTCTCTCCCAGTGAACTGTGAACCACTGGGGGAAAATTTTTAAATACACATTTTAGGTGTATGTGCATCTGTGTGTCATGCTCAGTGTATGCGAATGTGAGTGCAAGTGCTTGCAGATGCCAGAAGGGGGTGTCGGATCCCTGAGAACTAGAGTTGTGGGTGTTTTGGAGTAGTCTGATGTCAGTGCTCAGAATGGAACTTGGGTCCTGTAGGCCAGTGCATGCTCATACCTTCTGAGTCATCTCTCTAGCCCAAAGAAATATATTTTAAAAGGAGATGGTTTGGATCTTTGACTTTTCTATAAACAAATGACATATTTCAATCATTGCTGTTGCTTTATCTTTTCTAAGAAGGTGGATACCACAGTTGACATGTTGTTTCTACACAACTGTGAAAAGCTGAGAAATGCAAACTCTTCAGTACAATTCCACACAATTATAATACGCTTAATTAACACAGTTGGTTCATTTTTCTATCTTCTCCATAATTAGTAGAAGAAGAGATTATACAGAGGCCCCCAAGAAGTTGTAGAGAAAGGAAGAAAATATCAAATTTTGGTAGTAAACAGAAGTGAGTGGGCAAGATTTTTAGCAAATGATGGGTTATTAAATAGCAGTAGATAAACAGTGCGTTGCTGAATAACAGCAAGCAGGCAAGTGTACAGAGGCCAGAGTGGACTAGACAGAAGCTGAGTTTCCACACTTTGACAGTAGCTTGTGACAGTATGCAGTTTGATCCCTGTTGCTGAGGGAATCACTGCTGAGTGGTGTTATGAGAACGCCCGCCCTCTCTTAGAAATGACACAGAGTGAAATGGTAAAGAAAGCTGAGAAAACAGCCATTGTAAATAACTTTGATGTGATGGCGCTGAGATGACAAAGGGGAGTTAGAAGCCAGAAACCCTAAGGGAGAACACCAAGCCTGCAGCATCCAGTGAGAAAAGTGGGGACATGGCCAATATCATGATGGATTAAGTCCCTAAGCTGGGAGGAGGTCGCCACAGGACAGCCTGTGTATCTCCTAAGCAATGGCAGAGCAGATTGTGTTCTGATAGACTGGTCCCTGAGCTGTATTTGAAATGCTATTCAGACTCTGACAAACTGTCACCCGCACGCAATGATTTGCGATTCCTCTTTGGACGCGGATATGGATCGAGCCCACCTAAGGTTCTCTTTCACTAAAGGGTTATGTTTGCCTGACTTAGCCTGGGTGGTGTTTCTGTGAGGTGGCACACTTAACCCGCTTAACTGAAGTGTACTGTGTGATATTTTCTCTCTCAGACCATCAACAAGGTTCTGGTCCAGTATGCTGCGATTGTATCCAGTGACTTCAGCTCCTACTGTGACAAGGAGACAGTGGTAAGCAGGACCCCGCCCTACCCTCACCCCGACTTGTGAGTGTCCTGAAATGGAGACTTGTGCTGTCTAACACCAAGTAAGTAAGAAATATCGTTAGTGTCCGTTCCATAGAGGGGTGACAAGAGCTGGGGATCTCAGGACATCTGCCAACCTCTCCAGCCATCGTGAGGACGTTTCCTGTCAGGATTGGACGGAAGGGAGAAAGTGGCCAGTGGTTGCCCAATTAATGGTTTTCTGAATTAAAGGAAATTAGATGATAAACCATTGGAAATACACAAACTCATAAATCCCTGAAGCCGATAACTAGGAAGCTAAGAATTATGAATGAGTATTGGTAACAGCCTGGAAATAAGTATGACTTAGACTTTTGGGTTTCAAATCAACTGAGAAGGACAGTGAACACCCAGGGCAATGAGTTACCATATCTGCCTGTTTTGTGATGATCGAGGAAAAAATTTATAAAATCCAAAGCAGTGTACAACTTACTCAGCAAACGGCATAAAGATGAGCTGGAGCTGTTTGAGATCGCACAATCAGCGTGATTTCATGATGAAGAGTGCTCGGATTTCTGTCCTTGCAACTAAGAGAAATGTGCAGCCAACATTTTGAGAATGTTTAAACAGAGTGACACTGAAACACACACACGCACGCACGCACACACAGATACACGCACACACACATGCACACACACAGATACACGCGCACACACATGCACACACACCCCCACTTTCTCACACACATGTGCATACACACACCCATGCACACCCATGCACACCCATACCCACACACAGACACACATATCCACACACATACAGACACACATATGCACACACATACAGAAACACACACATGCACACACATACAGACACACACACATGCACACACACATACACACACACACACGGTTTTTAAGAGCAAATTTTCCCTCTCCCCTCCAAAAGTAAAAGCGGAAGTGAAAGCCAGGCCGCCGCACTAGTCTACAAGGCTGAAGGAGAACCGTGAGCCTGGCAGCAGCGACCCAGCTCACCCTCAGATGACAGCTCAGTAAGACAAGTCGGTCCTGATGTTTCTTTCCCGTCCATTAATATTCTGCCTCGAAATTTGATTACAACTTTCAGACAATCTCAGCACTGATTTCCAGCCACCTTTGACTCCAGCCCTCTAACAGGGAGACTATTTACGTGTTGGGAGCATATACTTTCATTTAAAGGTTAAAGCTGATACATGCCTCCAGTGTTATTCCGCAAATCAGAAGAGTGTCTTGCAGTTTCAGCAAGTGCGTCATTTTTATTAAGATGGCAAAATGGGTATTTGGGAAGTTAGCTGTGAAATAACTGATTTCTGTCAGCCCCTTAAAGTCCAGGCAGCTTTCCACTTCACATATTAACATTCTGAATTCTAAATCATAAAAAAAGACACAGATAATTATAAATCAATATCTATTGTATTATTTTGTTTTTCACATAGGGGCTGTATTTTTCACATTCAGTTTTTTAAGCAATTTGTTTATTTTTATTTTACGTGCATTAGGGATTTTGCCTGCATGTATGTCTGTGAGAAGGTGTCAGATCACCTGGGTCTGGAGTTACAGACACTTTTGAGCTGCCATGTGGGTGTGCAAATAGAAACCAGGTTCTCTAAAAGAGTAGCCAGTGCTCTTAACTACTGAGCCATCTCTCCAGCCCCCAAAGTCAAGTTTTTAATGTGTGTGCATGTGCGTGTGCGTGTGTGTGTGTGTGTGTGTGTGCATGTGTGTGTGCGCGTGCATGTGTGTGCGTGTGCGTGTGTGTGTACTTGTGTGTGCGCATGTGTGGGTGTGTGTGGGAGGGGTGTCTGTAAATGTGAATGTAATGCCCAAGGAGACCACAAGAGGGCATCGATCCCCCCCTGGAGCTGAAGTCACAGGCAGTTGTGAGCCACCTAGTGTGGGTGCTGGGAACTGAACTCAGGTCCTTTGCAGGAGCAATACACTTAACCACTAAGCCATCTCTCCAGCCCCCAAAATAAAATTTTATAGTTAATCAAAAGCCCATGTAAATGCAGTAGCTCAGCACCTATGCCTTTCCTTGGTTTCATCCTAGCCAGGGGCCTCCTGGCTACCTTTAGATTCTATTGTTCAAGTTTAAAATCATTTAAATTTAAATGAAGTGTCATAATTGAATGCACGCCTTTGCCTTCAGTGGTCACAAACAGAAGCTCTTTTGTTTGTGCCTTTTCATGAGCACATACGACAAATCTCCTTTAAGAATCAAAATGATAAGCCAGGCATGGGGGTACATATACCTTTAAAACCAGCACTCAGAAGGCAAAGGCAGGTGGATCTCCATGAGTTCAAGGTAGGTGTGGTCTACAGAGCGAGTTCCAGGATAAAGAGAGCTACAGAGTGAGACCCTGTCTCAGAGAGAGAGAGAGAGAGAGAGAGAGAGAGAGAGAGAGAGAGAGAGAGAGAGAGAGAGAGAGAGAGAGAATTAAAACCATTGAAATTCATCTGTTCAGTCAGGCGTGGTGTCATACGCCTTTAATCCCAGCACGCAGGAGGCAGAGGCAGGCAGATCGCTGTGAGTTCAAGGCCAGCCTGGTCTACAAAGCAAGTCTAGGACAGCAAAGGCTACATAAAGAAACCCTGCTTCGAAAAACCAAAAAAGAAAGAAAAAGGAAAGAAAGAAAGAAAGTCATCTGTTCATAGTCATCTGTAGATGAGGAGAGACATTTCAAGTATAATCATGAGGGTTTGTTAGATGGTTCAGTAGGTAAAGTCACTTGCCATAAAACCCTGACGACATGGGTTACATCTTAGAAGGAAAAGACTGGCTCCTGGGAGTTGTCTTCTGAGTCCTACATAACTACACACATACACTACACACACACACACACACACACACACACACACACACATACACACACACACTACACAGAGAGAGAGAGAAAGAGAGAGAGTAAATAAATGAATAAAATTTTCAAAAAAAAGCATGACCATAACATTCTATGTGTCAGAAGTCAGAATTAAAGCCCACAGTTAAAATGTCTACCTGAGGAAATTTTTTTGTGGTGTGATACACTAATTTATTGTTTTTGAGACAGGTCCCCTGTAGTTCAGGCTGACCTTGAATTTCTGATCCATGGGCCTTCACTCCCTGAGTGCTAGGATTGCTGCCGTGCACTAGCTGGGCCCATATACTGTGACAATTTAAATCAGAGGTGGGTCAAACCACTTTTAAGCCTTTTTTCCCCATCCCAACTAAAGGCAGAGCATCCTTTTCTAAATCAAGATTTCTTTATTTTAAACACTTTATCTTTTTTTTTTTTAACTCAAATAGTTAGCTATATAGAAATGTCTTTGATTTGAATAAACCTTCAGTGTTCATCATATTTTAGGTTTACAACTGTTCTCAGTTACGATAAAGTAAAATGTACATGATAATTGATAAGGAAAATCAAAATGTCCACATTCAGAGTTACAGCTGTACCCAAGCGTATTCTTTCATCCTCTGCAAACTCCTCAGTAAGCAATAGAATTACAGTAGGATAATGTTCCTTTTACTGAAGACTTTTTTTTTTTCCAAAATTTTAAAGACAAGCTACATAGCCCATGCTCACCTCCAACTTTGAGACTTCCTGCCTTAGCCCCCCCCCCCACCCAGTTCTGGATTCTAGGTATATGCCGCACCTGGATGGATTTATTAATATATCTGTTTACTTACTCTTACTCACTAACTACAGCATTGTTAGAAGCAAGTTGTTTTGTGCTTAGATTAGAGGCATAATTGAATAGTAATCAAGTTCTTATTAATGATTTGGTAAGCCAATGTAATAGCAGTGGGCTTGGGGCATTTCAAGGTCAGGAAAAGCTTAATAAAGGAGAAATCCTTTATATTTATCTAGAAAACCCAACTCTACATTATCTGGAAAACTCAGCTTTGGCTTTCTTCTCCACACTCTTTTGTGTGTGAGCAGCCACTGGGCCAACTTAGCCTAACTCCCAATGTCCATCTTATTCTTCCTAGCTGTTTTAAAATCAGAAATGATTATATTTGAGTTGGTGTACGTGGGGAGCCATGCCAAATTCTGCCATGTCAGAAGTCCTGTGCTTAGGCTGCATGCTGCGACCTTCGAGTTGCTGGCCTTTGCCTCATGAGGTCTTGTGTTCCAGGCTATCCTTGGACTATTTACCTTTGAAAGAAGTAGGGAAGTCCCAGCTTGGAACCACCCAGAGGATCAAGGAAGTTCTTATAGGGAACTACTCAGAGAAATGGGAAGTTCCACAGGGAGCGATTCAGGCTATTGTATTCTTGCCTGGGGGCTAGGGTGAATGGGATTAGAATAGCTCCTATTGACCTTGCTCTCTCTATATTCTTACTAGTAGGCCATTAAAGTGAATCCTGATCAGAAATTTCCTGACTTGATTCATTATTTCTCGTGTCTCTGTACCCTACTTTCAATCCCCCCTCCCTCTTTCAGGTGAACCCTGATTTGATTTTTCCCGCGGGCTGGGACACGACAAGTGTATGGCTTTTATATAAAGAATTGGTACACTAGTCATGTTCTGTGTGCTGAGAAAAACAGGCCTAAATGCTAACATGAAATCAAGCTCATACTTGGGCCCACAGGAAGCGGGTGCTGAAGCTGTCCACCCACGCAATCTACTGGGCAGGGGCCAATATTGGCTTTAACCTTTCTGGTAGGCTTTCCTGACTCCAAGGCATCTCCCATCTCTGCCTTTCTACCTTCTCCAGCTGAAAATGCTCATCGGTTCCATTTGCGGATCACAAAAGCTTCGAATCCCCCTGAAAAACTAAAACTCTTAATACATCTGTAGCTAGTGTGTGTCTGAATCTAGGAGTGCTGCTTGCGATTTGGGGCGGTGGCTCATATCAAAGTTGTGCCTGGAGCATCCAGTTCAGCAATCAGAAACTCTGGAGGATAAATCTCAGTTATCTGTGTTTAAAAAAGAAATAAAATATTTAAGTGGCCAGAATCCAGAGAACAGAATAAAGGTTTGAAATTGTTGCCATAAATCAAACTTAGATTGTGGTCACTTTAATAGCCAAGTACAAAAGTCTCTCAAAGGTCCGTGATACGGTTAAGGCAATAATAAAATCTTTCCACTGATGAGAGCTAACGCCTCTTTGATGTCCCATGAGTCCTTTGTCTGACCTTCTGTTCGTTGCTGGCTCACTTCCCAGCCACTTGGAAGATGTGTCCATTTCCTGTCTCTGTCATCTCCAGCTGGGAGCCACTCACTCTTCAGAATCAATGTGTAGCCATTATCCAATGATTTTACAACTATGCCAAAGTACATTTTCTGATTAGAAATTAATTCCAAATTGATACCTAGTCTTGTCATGAAGTGTTATATACCCATTGCCCTTTTCTACCTCTCTGGAAACATTTAAATCTTAAGTATCTGCTCTATGCAAGCACAATGCACCGTCCACCCAGAGCCTCGGCAGCTTCTACTGTGTTTGCATTTAGCTACTGACAATTAAAAAAAAACAACTAATATAAAGTCCTTATAAAACAAATGCAAAGTAGGTGATAGAAAAGTTAAAACCCAGGAAGGAAAATCCTAACCTAAATGATGGCGTGCGGGGTGGGAGTGAGGGGGAGACCAAATAAACAAAGAGGAAAATGAGAGGAGAAACACACTTGGCATAGAGCCAGATAATGAAAGAACTTGAGTCAATAGCTTTCTGGATTTATTGGTAAATTGAGACTTCATTAAAGGTGTTTTAATTTTTCTTTTTGTAAGTTCTTTTCCTGTATTTAAAAAGGAAATGCAGGCTGGCAAGGTCACCCGCGCCTGTAATCCTAGCACTTAGGGAGGCAGAAGCAGGCGGATCTTTGTGAATTCAAGGTCAGCCTGGTCTACGAAGAAAGTCCAGGACAGCCAAGGCTACACAGAAAAACCCACAGAGAAAAAAAAAAAGGGGGGGGGGGTGAATGCAGATGTTCTTTTGGTTTTAAAGCAGCAAAATTACTAGAGAATGAAATTAATTGATTTTCTCAAGAAAATCTTACGATAAAATGTGGTAGGTTGGGGATATAGCTCCATTGAAGTACCTCTCTCGAAGCCGATATGAAGTCCCAGCACTGCCGAAACCAGGCCTGGTAGTGTACACTTGCCATCCCATCATCCTAGAAGTAGAGGCAGGAGAATCAGGAGTTAAAGGTCATCCTCAGCCATCTACTGAGTCTAAGACCAGTCTGGAACACAGGGAACATTGCATTAAAACAAAATAACATAAATAAAACGTGGCTAATTCCTATGTTGAAAATACCAAATAAATTAAAATAAAAAAGAAGAAAATACCAAAATATGACAAAATACGAAGGAAAAAGAGTGCTGGTGCCCAGTCTCCATATGCTATTGTGTGCATTTGTGTTAAATCGTATTCTCCAAAATAAGGATTTCCTTTCCAGTCCCAGCTGTTAAGAGCTGTCATTCTCAGTAGCAGAATGATTCCGTTTGGTGTGCCTCATAGGCCACAGGGGACAGCTGTGCACTAAGTTAAACCCCTGCAGAGGTCACGTGCTCACATTTGCCTCTCCTTCTCTTCCTGACAGCCCTGCATCTTGATGAACAATATCCAACAACTGCGAGTCCAACTGGAAAAAATGTTCGAATCCATGGGTGGGAAAGAGGTGAGTGTGCGTCCACTCCTGTGTTTACGAAGTGCCTCTTGGGTTGGCGTGAGTAGCGTTTTGCTTTGCTATGGAAAGTGTCTTCCTTTTTGAAATGGGTTCTACCAATGAACAGAAAGTATTTCTAATCTCTAAAATCCCATTAAGAATTATTGTAATCACTAGGGCAATATTTTAGTAAATGGAAGTATACTCAGGAGCAGGGAAAGAGCCAGCCGTCCTATTGGACAACTTGAGTGCATGCATATATGCTAATGATCAATGGTAGGACAGAGGTTACATTTTACACTGTTGTATACTGTCGTCTTAAAGTCAAGGCTTGTTTTAGAATCCATATTGTGGCGATAGTCGTTTTGGCTGTCAGTGCTTAATTTTCTCACACCGTGAAAGCCGTGTCAAATGTGCTATGTGTTGTGTCCGTAATGTGTCGTGTCTCTGTTCAACATCCGTGCCTTGCAATTCCGACAACAGAAGAAGGAAGGAGAGAGATTCTCCTACGAGGTTTGTGATGGCAGCGTTACCCGCTTTCCCCCTGGCTGTCCTTCTCACCTTCCCTTTGAAGACCATTGCACGGCACCGTGTGCTCTCTCTCTCTCTCTCATGCTTGTTGGGGTGAGGCAGAAAGCAAAACATTAGCTTGCACCCACCTCTTCCTGCTGGCCAAGGTCTTGTCTTTTCTTACAAACTGATGTGAGCGTTTGGGGATTAAGGAACAGGGAAGGCACTGAAGGCGAGAGTCATGAAACAGTTGGTCTTCCCCCATCTCATCCCACACACCACCAAGACCATCAAGAATAAAACAACCCGTGGGGCCAGAGAGATGGCTCAGCAGTTAAAAAGCACTGGCTACTCATCCAAAGGACCCAGGTTTGATTCCCGGCACCTACATATCAGGGGACAAACATCTGTAACTCCAGTTCTGGGGGATCTGATGCCCTCTTCTGGCCTTCTCAGGGACTGCATATACATGGAACTCCCATGCAGACAAACACTCCTACACAAAAAGTAAATATTTTTATTTTTCTCCATTAATTTATTATTTCATTTTACATCCTAATTATAACTCATCTCCTTCCAGAATCCCCTCCAACATATCCCACCACCCATTCTTCCCTCTCCTTCTCAGAGACGGGAGAGGTCGTCCATGGGTAAAAACCCACATTGGCTCATTAAGTCACTGCAGAACTAGGAGCATCCTCTCCCACTGAGGCCAGACAAGGCAGCCCAGTGGAATCTAAAGACAGGCATCAGAGTCAAAGAGGACCCTGCGCCAGTTGCTGAGGAA
Source organism: Acomys russatus (assembly GCF_903995435.1). Lineage (NCBI taxonomy): Eukaryota > Metazoa > Chordata > Mammalia > Rodentia > Muridae > Acomys > Acomys russatus. The sequence goes on along the minus strand of NC_067168.1, from coordinate 2,147,049 downwards.
CCCACATGAAGACCAAGCTGCCATCTTCTATATATGTGCAAAGGGTTAGGGTTAAGGTTAGGATTACTTAAAAGAGTAAACAGACACTATGGAGCTATGACCACAGTGTTCCTAATTCATTTACATCAGCTTTCCTTTATAGTAAGCTGGGCCCATGAAGAAAGCTAGGTTTGAAATGAAAGCAAAGCTCTCTTTTGTTTCTCAGTGTCTGATGCTGCTGAGTCCTCACACGAGATGAGTCTTTAAACCTAAGGAGACATTTGGCTGCCCCTCTCCCCCACCAATGTAAAAAATGAAGCTGCTATTTAGCCTCCTAGAAAGGAAAAGTGCTAGAATTCACGTGTGATGCTACAAAACCTTTCAGTTTGGGTTTTTAACACAACATCCTTCGGAGCCATGCTGTGCCAGTAGTCTTGTGCAGTTTGTGTGACATGAAGCCTTGCTCCCTGCAGCGTGCACACTAATGTTTGCTCCAGGGTCTGTGGGCATCACTCTCATGTTTGGCTTCTTCTGTTGAGCTCGACGGGCACGGCAGTTGGAGGTCATCACACGAGGGCCCCCTTTCTAATTGTCCCAGTGCCTCATATTCAGCCATTGATGGCTATTTAATATTTTTGGAGGCAGTGAGGAAATCACTCATTTCTTACGGGAAATCTCACGTCCAGAAGTTAGTGAGATTTAAATATGAAGAATCACTTAGGAATGAAATTATGTATTAAGTGATCTATTTCTAGAGACCCCCCCCCCCACTCCACCTATTTTTCTACTGTCCTGTGTTGGAGCTCCAATGTACATAATATTTGCTGAGCTGAGTATTAACTAGACAGATCAGAATTGACAGATGAAAGGCACGCTAGCTTTAAAGTGGTTAAAGGAAACCGCTTGGACCAGCCACCTGCTAGCTAAGCACCTAACGGGGAGACTTGTTTACCCGTCAAACGTGATTTGTACCTGTGGTTCAGTTACCAGTTTGAAAGGCACACTTTCCCATTATAAGCTGGGCTTATATATATAAATTCTTTATAGCACAAGCTATGCCTGTTTATTGAGTGCCTTATACATGCATGGAAAATGCAATTAAGTGAGTGAGCAGATAAAACAAAGGCCCGGTTTCTATCTAATCTGGCAGATGAATCACAGTGGCCCCAAGTGCCTTTTGTTTCCAACCTTTAAATATCTTTGACTCCTCTTCCCTAAATTAAAGGTTCTCTTGCCCTCTTTTGATATAGTTATAGGCCCCTGCCCCTTCCTTTTTAATCTGGCTTCTGTTTCTAAGAAAAAGCTTTAAGCTGACCCAGTCAGAACTGGCATAGGGGTTTGTGAAGCCTAGAAATAAAACAAGACCCAAACCCAAGGCCAAGTGTAACCCATAGCTTCCCAGCACAGTTGTGCTTAATTAATACATAATTATGTTAGAGTTTAGGTTCCTACGCTCAACTTCCTTCAGGACGAAGGTTATGAAGAGGATCCGCAGATTCTTTCCAGATTCTTTCCGCAGATTCTTTTCTGTGGGTGTCAATTTCAACAAGTTCCTTCCCTTGGGGTTTTTACAGAAATCAAAAGGTCTTTTGTGGACAGCCACGTAGTATGTGGCTGTAATCTCAGAACTAGGGAGACGGAAGCAGGAGATAAGAAGTTAGCCATTGTCCTCGGCTATGGAGTGAGGTCAAGGCCAGCTTGGCATATGTGAGACCCTACCCCACCCCCAAAATAATCCAAAGGAAAAGAGAAAAAGAGATAACATATAGAGTGACCAGGAGTCACCTGTCGATATAATATATTACAGTACTTGATACAAGCATATTCAAAAGATTCAGAAATTTTTACCATTGGATGCTCAGTGGGTAAGACCATTGGCTAAACAAGCATGAGGACCTGACTTCAATTTCCCAGAATGCATGCAAATACCCAGGCATGATCACATCCACAGATACATGACTGTAACATCAGTGCTGTAAGGGGCAGAGACAGGAGGAGCTCTGTGGTTTTGCTGGCCACCAGCCCAGCTCCAGGTTCAGTAAGAGACCCTATGCCAAGAGAATAAAGCAGAGCGTTAATAGAATAAGACACCCAGCATTGCTGTCTGGCCTCCACAGGTATGAGTAAGCATGTACACATACAAGCACACATATGTGCACATATATCATGCTTTTCAAATCACAAATATTTTCTCCCAAGTGGACTAATGCCAGTTGTCAATTTCTTCTCCGGAAGCAGCTGTTTAGGGGAGCCGAGCTGGTGTTAGGGACACCCTCCCACCCAAGCCAGTTCCTCCTCTCTCAGGAGTTGTTATGTTTACCCCCTGGGGGCTGGAGTGCGTTCTGTCTCTCTAAAATGCCACGTGTTTGTTAGCCAGGCTCCCCAGCAGGCTTCTCGCCTCTGGCACAGGCCACAGCTGGCCGCTTGCAAGCATGACTGCATGAGACTGCTTGGAGTGCCAGGACGGCTTGTCCCTCGCAGGACAACTTCTCTTCCCTGGACACAGAAGCGTTTCACACTTGCATTTTGGGTTTGTGCTATTTATTGGTGGAAACACTCACCTTCTGCATGGGGTCCAGACAGAAGCATTGTCAGTTAGCCTTGGAAGTCACTGTATTGAAATATACAGCCCATATTGGAATCTAATTTGGGATGAAAGGTAGCCGTTTGCTCCACTGTCACTATCCTGTGTCATGTGGTGCCCCTGGGCACCACAATAACAGTAAAAGCATCGTGGAAATGCCATTCTCTGGTGAATGACTGTCTAGTTAGTCCTTAATAGATGGACTAACTGAAACAGAAGTATTATAGCCTATGCTAGTTTGATTCTTGGGTATAACTCCATGTGTGTCTATTGCAACTTCTTTGTATTAATTTCCTAACATGAGCATGTCATTATAGCCCTTGGAAGTCACTTAAAAATGTTCCTTTGATCTGCAATCTAATTTGCATAATATGTGAACAAGAAAATTAAATTATCCAAAATTTAATTGCTTTGCAGGAAGTCATAATATATTGGTTTGGGTACTCCACCAAAGCTACATAAGTTGCTCTAGGAGAATTCTGTGAGCAGTGAATGCCAGCCTTGTGGTGTAGCCATTTGAAATGGTGGCACCTGTGGAGGTTATTCACCAGTTTAATGATTATTGACAGTACTCCCAACTCTAGAAGTATTCCTTGCTGATTACTGTAAATCAGACTCAGTTGGTGCCATCGTAATGTGATCTTCACTGACAGGTCTCAAATATAACTGAGTTTTCTGACTGTAGTAGTAAGTTTTGTGTATGTGCAGAATAGAGCCGAGGAATCTGCAGCATACCCCACTGTCTATTTCAATGTGCATCTTCAATCTTGTGTTTCAGTCACGTGTATCCATGTTATTCCTGAACTTTTAGTGCTGAGTTAGCATTTGGCTGCTCCAGTTCTTCCCCAAACCTATTAACCACACACACTCAGGGAGTTCGCTGAGTGCCTCAGACCAGAGAGGGGAGCAGGGACTCAGGGTGGCACTCACTGTTTAAAGGCAGGAGGTCTCCAAGCAGAGGTCACTGAGCCATAGCACGCATGTAGCTTCAGGGTGAGAGTATGAGAACACGCTGCTGAGCTCGAGCCCCAGAGGACTTGCTTCAGATGCTGATGCTGATGCCACTGGCCTTGGGGCTCTGAGCACAGCTGCTCTGGGTTGGTAGACTTGAAACAGCAAGGTTAAAAATGGCTGGGGTGTGGGGATGGCTAGAGAGATGGACCCACTGTGCAGAACACTTAGTTGCTCTTCCGGAGGATGCAGCTTCAGTTCCCAGCACCCACATGGTGGCTCAAAACTGCCTGTTAGTTCCAGGGGATCCAACACCCCTTCTGACCTTCAGAGACACCAGGCACAAACAAGCATACAAACACTCACGTGTATAAACTCAGGTTAAATCTTTTCTAAACAAATGGAAATGTTAGCAGCTCAGGGCATCTTTGTCTTACCTCGAGACCACCTTCAACCAGCCAACTTTTTGTTCTTTGAATCCTGATTTAATATGATTGGATAGAATTGGAGACAATACACTATAAGGTAGTCAATTCCTTGTATTTATTATAATAGTCCTAAAATATAAGTAACTACTTTGCAGTCATATGCAAAACTTTATCATTTCTTAAAAACATAACACAGACTTTTCATTTATATTGTATACATCGTTTTGCTTCATAGTATTTATATTTTTTAACTTATAATCTTATAGATGCTAAACATATATCCAAGTCTCCAGATGATATAACTGGTCTTGTCCCTTCTGAATATAAATAGAAATGCTATTAGTAATAAATTAATGAAGATCAATATCCTGGTTTTATCATTTTTTAGCAACTACAAAATAAATTATAGAATAAATTGAATTATAAAGCATATATTAGGCAGCTCAATAATAAAACAGACAATTCAATTAATTATAACTTACTTTCAGTTCTAAAATTGTCTCCTAAAGCAATTTCAAAACTTTGTAAATTAAAAAGTTTAATTATCCATTGTGCCTGCTGAGAGTTATTGTACCTACAGGGGGCAGGAATTAGGGTAGGAAACAAAAGCAGTTTTCATTGTCTTCTGGCCTCAAGAGTTTGAAAAGAGCACCCTCAGTTACAGACATAGGGGAGGGGAGTAGGGGGAAGGCAGGAGGGAGGGAGGAACGGGATGATACAAGGGATGGGCTAACAATTGAGATGTAATATGAATAAATTAATAAAATATTTTTAAAAATAAAAAAAAAGAAAGAAAGAAAAAGGAAAGAGCTAGCACTCACAAAGCAGCAATTAAGAACCAGGCTGCCACTTTGGAAATCTATCTGATGCTATCTCAGAAAACTGGGAATAGATCTACCTCAAGACCCAGCTATTCCACTCCTTGGAATATACCCAGAAGATGCTCCAGCACACAAGAACATTTGCTCAACCATGTTCATAGCAGCCTTATTCATAATAGTCAGAACATGGAAACAGCCTAAGTGTCCATCAGTAGAAGAATGGATAAAGAAACTGTGGAACATTTACACTATGGAATACTACTCAGCTATTAAAAACAAGGAATTTCCAAAATTTGTGGACAAATGGATTGAACTAGAAATGACCATAATGAGTGAGATAACCCAGAAGCAGAAAGAGTCAAATGGTATATACTCACTTATATCTGGACACTAGCCCAATGGATATGTCCCATGAAAGTCTTCATTTACCAGAAAAGTGGGACAGAGGGGAGGACATCCTATTAAGATTGTAGGTGAGAGAAGCATGGGAGAATGGGGAAATAGAAGGATCCAGAGGGTCCTAGAAACCTACAAGAAGAACATTATGATGGGCAGATCTGGCCCAGGGGTCCTACTCAAACTAAGGCACCATCCAAGGACAATACGTGAAGTAAACTTTGAACCCCTACCCAGATCTAGCCAATGGACAGGACATTCTCCACAGTTGAGTGGAGAGTGGGGTCTAACTTTCACACAAACTCTGGTGCCCCATATTTGACCACGTCCCCTGGATGGGGAGGCTCAGTGACACTCAGAGGAAGGATAGCAGGCTATCAAGAAGAGACTTGATACCCTATAAGCATATACAGGGGGAAGAGGTCCCCCTCAGTGACAGTCATAGGGGAGAGGAGTAAGGGGAAAATGGGAAGGAGGGAGGGAGGAATGGGAGGATACAAGGGATGGGCTAGCAATTGAGATGTAATATGAATAAATTAATAAAATATATTAAAAAAAAGAACCAGGCTGCCTTTCAGTGCCCAGAGCAATGGTTCTCAACCTGTGGGTCACGACCCCCTTTGGGGCGCCATATCAGCTATTTTGTATATCAGACATTTATATTACAATTCATAGCAGTAGCAAAAATACAGTTATGAGCTAGCAACAAAATAATTTCGTGGTGGTAAGTCATCACTACACGAGAAATTGTATTAAAAGGTCACAACATTAGAAATGTTAAAGAATCATTGACCTAGATAAAGACACACTCAAAACCTAGACATCTATGCTACCTGGACCACCTTAAGCATCTTTCCCATCTCTTCCCCACAGGCTTGACCCATCTATCACCTAGTTCATAGCACTGTAAATCATACTAGCCATCTGAAATACAGTGAGTGCTGAGGTAGCCCTGCGTTTAAAAATGCTGGGTTTATTCAGGAAGTCAGAATAATAAAAGAGATAAGGGTTCTGAGGGGAAAACAAATCTTTCTAGTCTAGGATATGCCCTTCACAGGGAAGGCTGAGTGCTGTGTTTTATTCTACAATGCACTCAAATTTCTAGCATCTCATTGTGTGGCTATAACTCAAAGGTGAGGCGGCATGTGGCTAAAGGCAGAAAATGCAACCAATTATTTTTAGCTTCCTAGCATCAAACAAGAAGGAGGAGTGAACATTAGACGTCCTGGCCTTTTATTTGCAGATACTGCCTGGTTCCTGTCTCCTAACCATCTCTGCAATTAGGCTGTTCAATTCGGATTAAATAGAAAATTAAGAGAACAATGAGCTAGAGAGGAAATGAATTGACGTAATTTAGCACATACAATTGAGTCCAGAACAGCTCCCACATACAGTTGGGCTTAGCAGCTAAGCTTGCAAAGGTAAGGTAGCAAGAAGGTGATGAGGTTTCTGGGCTGGCAGCCCATGTCAGAATGAGATGCGAGACCCAGATAGGGCTGCTTATTAATGTTGCTCCCCAGAGCTTCTGGTGGTCTGCAGGGGCACCCACACACTGCCAAGTCCACAGCCAGGAGGGACAGATACAGAGCTCTATTCTATCTTACCATCTTCCACAACAATTCACTTTATTATTTTATTGCTTTTACTTACAGCTGCCCTAACATACCATAAGCAGTGTAACCAGCAGTAAAAACCTTAGCTTTTTGTAATCTTTATTGTGTTTATTTTTTTGTGCCTAGGCACCAAAAACAAAACAAAACAGCACAGCTTTCACCTTAAAGCAGTGGTTTTCAACCTGTGGGTCATAACCCCTTGGGAGTTAAACAACCCTTTCACAGGGGCCGCATAGCATAAACCTGTGTATCAGACACTTATGTTACAATTCATAACTGTAACAAAACTGCAGTTACGACGGGGCAACTAACTAACTGGTTGGGATTATCTGCAACATGAGGAACTGTATGGAAGGGTTGGCGCATTAGGAAGGTTGAGAACCACTGCCTAAAAGGAAATTCAAGTTTATTCTAGGGTGAAGTTGAGAGACCATGGTGCAGGAACAGAAATTTAGGTCACCCCAAATTCCACATTCCAACCTGGAAGCACTTTCGTGAGCTTTTATAGTTTTACAGAAATAAAGTTTAAAAGTTTAAGGCAAGTTTAAAATGCACTGGTGGGTACATCAGAGAGACAGTATTAGCAAGATGGCAAAAGGTTTTCTATAGGCCTCAAGCGATAACGTTCTGGCGTTTAGGTTGATAGAAGCATTCAATCTCCTGTCCCTTGCTAGTCAGAGTAGCCCTCAGACAGCCCGTGTGTAATTCACGGAGCATTCTGCCCCCAGCACTTGATGTAAACAGCCTTAATGCTGTAACGGAAGTAGACAAAGGATATCAACAATGTGAGGTTGGGCAAAAAGGCCACGTGTAAACAAACTCCAACCAGAACATGGCACGTTCCTCCTGTCCCTGGCTCATTCGAGTTTGTACAGCCCCACAGCTAGTCCGCGCATGTAGGTTAGAGGCACTACATACCTATCCAGCCAAGCTGTTAGGAGGCACGCACTTCGGGACAGCATCTTTAAATGGGAATCCATCGTTTCAGATAATAAGCATCTGAGAGTGTTTCTCATCAGTCTCCTTGCAGCCCCAGCAGCGTTAATATTTTACCTGAGCCTCGGGTTTCCCACCTGGAATAGAAGGAATTTGGGTGATGTTCAGAAGACCCTGTGATTATAGAAGATCTAGAACCTTACCCCTTCCCCCCCCAACCAAAGCTGAGGGACAGTGTGTATTGTGTAGAAGGGAAGGTTAAAAAATGTCAGACTAAGAGGGATGACTGTTGGGTAATTCAGATAGGACTGTAACTCCAAGATAAACAGCACGTAAAAGTGGAAATAGATCCAAAATGTTCTATGTGTTCACCAACTCATAGAGATGTAATATGAATAAATTAATAAAAAAAAAAAAGAAAAAGAAAAACAAACTGTAAAGGAAATCCAAGACATAGACCCTCTCCCACTCTGGCTGGCAAAGCTGAAGACAGTACCCTGAAGGCACTGGCTGATCTGAAGTACCATAACAGCTTCTAACTACAAACACGGTGTAGTTAGGGTGGGAGACGCCGCTGAGGCTCCTCACCACTCTGAAGCTGGACTCCAAGCCGTGGATTTCTGCACGGTGACTGGGGCTTCCAGCGTGGGAGCCATGCCTGGAAGCAGGTGAGATGAAGAAGATGCCGCGCTCTGCCTCAGCATGCAGTCACAACATGAGTTCTTGGGGACAGGCTCTCCAGGAAGAAACAAGAATAATACTGAAAACAGAGTACCAGCATCAGAGCTGCAGCGTTTGTGTTTAACTGTTCACAAGACAGAGCACATACCTTGATTCTGACCGCATACCACAGTATCTGATGGGCTGTCGTCACTCAACAAGGAGGTTGCTCTAATGCCAGGCTCTCCGTGGAATTTTTGCTGATTTCCCAGTTGCGTTTTAGGCTGAGCTAGGCCTCATGGAGAGACTAGGCTCTGAAAAATAGAAGAGTTAAAGAGAACCAGCCTTTTTTAAAACAAAGACTCAGAGCCAGAAAAGACTGTAAGAAACTGATGGGAGCCCTCCCCCTGTTGAAAGCCACCTCGAGGGGGTCAGAAAGTGCAAAATCAAACTTGAGTTTATTAAATCAGCTCCAAGAACAACCGTGAGGCAGTGATGGGAAGAGAAACCAGAACAATGATACAACTTATAAATTAGATGAGAAAAAAAAAAATGCTAAGTTAGGGCATCAAGAGGACAAGGAGAAAAGGTATTTCAGAGGCATGGCTGGTCATATCTTGGTATCCAAGTTTAAATGAAAGAAGAATGTAAAGATCATGTTTGCCAAATCAGAGAAAACAAGAAGAGAAATCAATTAAGCCAGAAAGAGAGTTAGTTCCATGTTTATGTGCTCTGATGGAGGTACATACGGATCCTCAGTAGGGAAAATCTACAGGGCACATAGGAAACTAAACAAAATGTCCAAGGATGCTCTTCAGGATGCAGAGAAGAGAACCGGGCGTCGTTAGCATGAGAGTGGTAGTTAAAGCTGTAGACTTAAATGTGGTTGCTCAGGGGAGAGAGAAGAACAGAAAGGGAACATTGAAGGGCATTAGTATATAAAGGGTGCATAGAGGACTCAAAGTCAACAGGAAGAAGGACAGGCCATAGGAAACTAGACAAGCAAGGAATAAAGGCTCAAGAGAGAGAGAGAGACAGCAGTATGGACGGAGGCTGAGAGGGGTAAATAAGGTCACCGCACTTGGCAGTGAAGTGGTCATGGTGACCTAGATTGTGGCCCCGCAGTGGAGTGTCCAGGGCAGAAGCCATGCTGCAGAGCCTAACGGGTGCTTCAGAGCTGCAGACAGATGATGCAGTGCAGTTGCAGGCGTAGGTTGTGAGCAGTCTGGAGGTGATGGAGAGGAAGAGATATAGCCAGACGCCGGTGACAAGGTTATCTCGGATAAGTTCGGCTTCTCTTCCTTTAGTCTGTTTTTTTTTGTGTGTATGTGAATATCATCAGAGTGTATTTATAGAGCAGGAAAGTGAGGTTAATAATGCACCGATCCAAAATGAAGCAAGAAGAGTGGTTACGGGCACGAGGCCCAGAGGGAGGGAGGAAGTCCTCAGCTGAACAGAGAGGCCTTGTAGGAAATCAGGATTCGGTTTTCATAGAAATGGTCATAGACTTTGCATAGTAAAACATTTAAATAAAAATGCTAAGAGATATAAGGCAAAAATAGTGAAGGTTTTAATCCAGATCTATTAAAGGATTTGATGCAAAAAAAAAAAAAAAATACTAAGGGTTTTAATTTTAAAATGTTGAAGATATTGAAGCAGTTAGCCATTAGACAAATGAATCTTGGCCTCATTTTCTAGGGACAGGATCGGCAGACAGCGTGGCCTTCCCTTCTCCACTGGATTTCTCTGGGTGGGTAATGAACACACGGTAACACTGAGGCAGGGCTCCCAACACAAAGCAGGGCACCCCAGAGGCCCATGGGAAAGGACGGGAATGGGCAGAAATTACCTGGTGGAGGGGGTGGTAAATGGTGGCACACTAAAGACCTTTAGCTCTTCCGTGACACCTATTTTGCAGGTGACGTTGAGATACCAGAAGCATTTCAATGTCCCTTTGCAGCATACTGGTGGTAACTGCAGCATGATCAGTTTAACTGCCAATATTTTTAAGAGAGTAAAGAACATATATTCTGGTTAGATACACCGAGAGCGAATTGATGCTAGAAAAAGAAGCAGAAATGCATGCAGAATCAGCATGTCAGAGTATAATTTGGCATGGTCTGCCAAGTAGTCAGGTCCTTGGAATCAGGAGTAACTTGATAAGTCAGAATATATTGTTGCTAATGAATAAAAGATTTTATTTCAAAAGCAAGCACATATTATTAACAGTAAATGCATCTATGGAGAATCATACTGGCCACCAGGATAACTCGTGAGAGGAAACTTGATGGTTTTATGTATCATCTCCAGTTCTCCTTTCAGATGTTTAGTACCCGCAGGTCTCACAGGACTCAGGAACAGATGCACTGACTTGCACAGGGAGCTGAAGTTCTATAGAAAAGACAACAAAAGAGTTTTGCATACAAAGTAATAGGAAAAGGCACAGTTGGTATAAATGCTAGAGCTACTGACTGCCTCTGGGAAGGAATGGTTGAGGAAGGTTTGCAAAAGGAAGTGAAAAATTATTTGTATTTTTTTAAGAAAAAAAAAATTAAAACTCAGATGTCTTGTTACACGGCTTTAATTCCAGCACTTGGGAAGTGGTGACGGGGGGGGGGGGGGGGGGGGGCAGCGGGATCTTTGTGAATTCAAGGCTGGTCAGGTCTACAAGCAAGTTTCAGCACAGTCAGGGCTGTGTAAAGAGACCCTGTCTCAGGGGGAAAAAACAAAGAAAGGAAGGAAAGAAAGGGAAGGGGAGAAAGATACGGAGATGAGGGAAGGAGAAAGGGAAGGAAAAGAGAAGGAGGGGAGGGAGAAAAGGAAAGGAGAGAGAGGGAAGGGAAGGAAGAGGAAAGAAATGAGACAGACACACTATGGAAAAGAACGCCTACTAACAATCTTTTTTAGAAGACTTTTTTTTTTAATGTGTATGTGCATATAAGTACAGTATGGCCACAGAGGCTGAAAGAGGATGTGAGATACCCTGGACCTTGAGTTATAGGCAGTTGTTTGCTATGGATGTGGGTGCTGGGAACCAGACTCTGGTCCTCTGGGAGAAGCAAGTGTTCTTAACTGTTGGACCATCTCTCCAACCCCTGCCAGCTGTCTTAGATACATTCTTTCCATAATCACGTCTCAGTCGTTAAAATACCTCAGTGATGTAAAATGCCAGTTACTGTCTCCATACCACTAGCGTCTGTTCTGCGCATTAGGACCGGGTTTTACCAGACTAGATTTAGGACTTCCTAAACTTTCTTATAAAGTACCTGTGAAACCTGTTTTGGAAACTTTAATATAAATTCAGAACTTGATTCATCATCTGTAAATTGTTTTTTTAGTATATTCCTCTTTGCATGAAAACTTAATTTACATAGCCTGCCAATTAAACTCCTCATGTACATATGCTAATTATTAATTTATTATCAGTATTCTTCCAAGACTGTTTTAAACTGCTAGAGTTGATTTTAAATAACAATAAAAATCAAGTTTGCTTTCATATTTTACCATTCCTATAACCAGGCTAATATGGAAAGATTTATGAAAATATTGCATAGCATTTTACCTTTCCAAATAACCAATAATCTTTTAAGCTGTTGATCATTTAGACAATGAGTTCTAAAATACTACCATTTCTTAAATCTATAGAGAGTTTGTAGAAATGAGAGATTTTTCCTAAAGTTTTGCACATTGAAAAAAGGGCAAAGCTAAGACTGAAGCAATGGTTCAGTGGTAGTCAAGAACATTTATTATTCATCCAAAATGACCCGGTTTGTTCCCAGCACCCACACGAGGCAGCTCACAGGACCTGATACCCTCTTCTGGTTACCCCGGACACCTGCAACTCACATACACATGTGAGTGTGTGCAAACATGTCTGTCAGGTCTTTTTTGTTTTTAATTCAACTATACTTTAATTTGTAAAAAAAAAAAAAAAAAAAAAAAAAACACAACTAATGGGATCAACTTCTCTAGATGGTAAATTCCATGTTGATCTTTTACTGTCATTATAAAAATGAAAAGAAATAAGTAAAGTACAAATCTTTGGGTCTTACCCTGGCTTACACAGGATACCCTGAGAGAAAAATCAGACCATAGCTCTCCAAAGAAAGCCAGGGTCTTGGGATATCTGTTTGTCCTACTGATTACAGTTCTAAAGTTGGAAAATGAATGCAAACAACCCCCCCCCCCCCCCCCCGGTAAGACCTGGCACAACACAGGTTAGCATCCATCATCCGGAAGTCTAAAATGCAAAATGTTCCAATTGCGGGTGTCTTTGGTGTCCTATTCGTTTTCAAAAGGTTTGACATTTTGAACCATTTCAGTGTTTAAATAAGAACCATGAAGTTGAGCAAACTCAAGGCAAAAATCCAAAAGCCAGAAGAACTGAAATCTGAAAGATTTCTGGTCCCCGGTATTTTAGATTTGAGATTCTCAGCCTGTTCTCAAAGGTTAATTTTTTCTATTGAAAGTTGTTTTACCATGCCTATTTATTTGTGACTATATTAAAGACTGAGAAATATTTTGAGTCAAAGCATAGTTTCAACTAGTGTGTATAGTGTATTGGGGTTTTGCAGATTGTGGAGTTCTGGGGAGTACCCTTCCCATGCTTTACATCCCATCACTGTAACCAAGGAAAGCTTTGCCCTTTAGCCCGTACCTCATCCAGCATGGTCCACAAGGCAATCAATATTTTCAAATACAATGCTTCTAAGCAAAGCAGACCCAAGCTTCTTTATCAAAACTCCCAAGTAATGTTGTCTATGGTCTCTCTGCAGCTAGACCCTGAAGCTAGCACTATTCTAAAAGAACTTCAAATTAAACTCAACGGCGTTCTGGATGAGCTCAGCATCACTTATGGAGAAAGGTAAGCGGCCTGACTAGTTGTCTGACTGTGTCAGGATTCATCTGTAGTGATCACTCATGTTGCTTCATCTTCTCCGAAAAGCCTTTCGTGACCCCAGGATTCAAGAGTGACGCCTTGCTGAAAGATGGCCATACATGCTTCACCCTGGTGGTATCCCCAGCACCCAGATCTGGGCTGTGATGTACTCAGTTACTTCCCTCGCTTTTCTCTAGGGGCAGAAACCTTAGCTCATAGCCATTTGCAATGCCAGTATGGACTAAAGAGCAGGGAGTTGTGGGGAGGATAGAGGGAGGAAGAAGAGGAAACTTCCATCAGAAGCATGTGTTCTGCTCGAGCCTTGCATGTCACTGTCCTTGTACCTCAGAAGAGCCATACTCAGCTCCATACCAGATAACATCAGTGCGACTTAGGGTTCATGGTCCAACTACCTCACACACAAGAGATTAGAAACAATGGGCATCTATATTTGTAAAAATCAACTTACCTCATCTATGGTACGTGCCTAAAGAAAGAGAAGTGGCCTGAGATGTTTACTCTGCCTCTGTATGAGACAGCAATTCTTTTACTAGCAATTATTAAAAACAGGTGTAAATTAAATATTATCTTTGAAGAGGTTCATTAATTTAGTATAAAATTTGTTTTAAATATTAGTTCAGTTAAGTGTTTGCTGTTAAGATCTATATGGCAGAACTATGCAGCAAAAACCATAAAGTCAAACCGTGTGACAGATCTCACATGGAAGATTTATTAAGGGAGGGGATACAGAGGCAGCCTCTGGGCAGAGGGAAAGAGAATGGGGAAGGAGTGGGTCCTTTTATAAGGGGGTGTAGGGCACGCACAGGAGAATGACAAGTTGCCTGTGGCGACAGTGGGAACATGTTGCATCTTGGTGGCTAGCTATGACACATCTGCTGTTGCTAAGTCCCTGGAGCTGTCTGGGAGGTTCCTGGTTGCTAACAGTTGCCTATCAATTTAAATTATGTGTTCAATTTCCCAGTGTGGCTGCAAAATTATCTTTAGGGCAAAATGCTTTTGTATTGGGTTCTAGAAAGACAAATGATTTGTAAACACTTAATGATTACTAAGACCATATTCAATGAGAAAGACTGAAAGGACTCTGGAAGCACTGTTTTCTCAGATAGCAGAGTGAAGCATAATAAAGCCCCAGACTTAGAGTTCTCTAGATTGTCAGAGGCATGTTCTCAGCTCCTCTAAGCTAGAGGGGATGGAGCCTGTCTTCACAGCTCAGCACTGTGGAGCCTAGCGCACCTCTTCGCCCTCTGCTCTACACTGAGCTCAGTATTGTGCCTCTGTGCTGTGCTGTGCTGCTAGTGGCCTTCATGAGCCTGCTGACTCAGCCTAACTGTTAATCAGTGAGATGGAGGCTCCCGCTACCTTGGGTTTGAATGGCAGGAGTTATTTTGTTGACGTGGGGCTCAATTGCTCTGGCTTGAGAGGTGACAGTGACAGAGCCTTGGCTCAGCCCTAGGCTGGCCTCCATTCTTTTGTGATTTAATGTGTTAACTAAAGAAAAACATTACAGAACCAAAAAAAAAAAAAAAAAAAAAAACAAAGAAAAAAAGGAAGTTGCTTTTAGCTATGGAAGGCAGCAAGAAAGTATTTAGAGAAGTCAGAAGAAGAAACACAGAGTCTAATAAAGTGAGAGCTGCTTATGACTTGATGGGAAATGGCATAGCTGGACAGAGCGGAAGCTATTCCCCCTCTTACATTGGCTTTTGCAAACTGTCTAAATCCTCTCAGTGAGAAAGGTTGAATATATTAGCAAGATTGGTCATCCCATTGTTACTCCAAAGTCTAAATTGCATACTCCTTGGTTGTGAAGGAAAGATTGGTGCTGTCAGGGCTATGGAAGTGTGTTATTACTACAAGATTACCTTTGAGGACAGTTTTATTAGAGTTTAAAAGAAAAACCCAGGGAAGGCAAGCTGTAAATCCCAGCAGCTGCTTGGGGGAGAAGGGAGGAAGAGAGAGGGAAGGAGGGAAGGGGAGGGAGGGGAAAGGGGGGAGGGATAGAGGGAAGGAGGGAGAAGAATGGAAGTCAGCCATGTGGTGCAAACAAGGGCTCTAGAGGAAGCATAAGGAGAGCCAAAGTGCGAGAGACGCATGCTTAGAGCAGAGGCAGAAAGAAGAAAGGTTGCATCCCTCTGTGTAGCTCAGAAAACAGGTAGATTTATGAAACTGGAGGTGCACTGCGGCAGCCCAGCAAGCTGCCGTGTTGGAGGAAGGTTGGGAAGGAAACTAAACAGGCAGTTCCTCAGGCGGTCTCTTCAGCATGGCTTGGGGGTGCTCTCACCCCCCTGACAGGAGGTCCTGTAAGTCAAGTCATTGGAATGTTAGATCTCCACTCAGGCTGTAGACTTCTTTTTCTTGACCAGGATGAAATAGTTTCATTCTTAATGGGTCTTTATTGCAGCTGCGCCATTCCCTGACACAGAACATCCTATATCTTATCCTCCATACCAAAACTCATAGCTGCCCAGAACCCAATCTTTCATTATTTTTAAAATAAAAAATAAATTTAAAGTAAAAAATAAAATTAAAAATTTAAAAAATTTTAAATACTAGAACAAATTGAGTTCAGTTAAGGTCTTTTGTGTTCTTGAGGTAAACAGGCCACCCACCATGCCTGCCCTGTAAGGAGATAATTATTCTGTGCTGTTGCTATGACACGTCACACACAGGGTGGTGGGGAGTCCATGGCAAACAGCAAGATCATGTTGCAAAGTCAATCCAGAGCTTGCTCCTCTCAGGATCTAAGGCCTTACAAATATGGGGAGAATTCAGTCCGAAAGCCAATCGCAATCTCATGTCATTAAAAATTTCGGGCCATTCTCAGTACGCTTGGCTGTTAGGTTGGCTTTGCCAGCGTGGAGGCAAACCTTTGTCTGAAACCTTTCACGGGCTCTGGGGAAGCTCCCAGACCACCTGCCTCCTCCACAGACTGATTTCATGGCAGTGATAAATTAAAAATGGTCTAAAAGGTTCAAAACTTGTGACCCTTGAAGTTCTGCTTATACTCTTTTTGGTTCAGTGCACTTCTGTACTGGAACCATTGGTGCCAGAAGCTGGCTGGACTAGGTGTAAATAGCTCAAGGCTGTCCCTAGGACCCCTCAGGGGAATGTTTGGTCGCTGGATGCCCGAGAGAAGGCCGCTGTCATTAGTCCCTGGTTATACCCTTAGTCAAACTGGTCAGTCATGTCTTTTTCAAACAAAAATGAACAGAAAAAGAGAAGACCGGTAGGCGAATTCACTGAAATCGGAACAAAAGGGTTTTCAGGTAAATTGTTGTTTGGTTTATTCTAGACTCATGCAAAGGTAGGTTGTCTTTGCTGATCATCACAGTAAACTCTTTCTTCAGATGCCCCACGCCCTGGCTGCTGATAAGCACACAGTCTAAATCTGCCAGGAACCTGCTTTTTACAGGTGTTCTTTGCTAAGACCATTTACCTCAGTGTACTGGCTTAAGAATCAGGACAAGAAAAGGCAATTGCTTTAGAGCTGACCACCGCCAGAAGAATCACTGATGCCACTGTGGTCAGCCGATCAAGTAGGCATTTCCAACATTGCTTGTATTCTATCATTATCTCAAAGATCTTGAGATCTCAAAGATATTCCCCTATCAAATATACCCATCACCATAAAGATTGATGCCTGCCCTGTTCATTTCTTCCACCCTTCCTTGTAGACACCAAGAGCCAACAACAAATCTAGTCACATAAAAGCTCACTGGCGAGGGTTTTGAATGGCTCAAGGTGAGAGCCCGGAAGTTATTCCAATGTAATATAAACAGATACTAATGGAGCTACATCCATAGGGATCAGGATTTAAATAAGATGTCAAATATGAAATGACGTCATAAATAGTAAAGGAAAGAGAAGTCAGGAGCCAAAGGCAGATAAGTACTAACATAATGGTGGGTAGAGGCCCTGACCTTCAGATATTTAGAATTACAGAACCCACTGTTAGAATACCCAATTTGTCTAACTTTAAATCTACTGAGTGTCTTCTATCTTTGCTAAAAAAAAAAAAAAAAAAAATTTAAAGTGAAATACTTCACAGCAGACTAACAAAAATATTTTCCACAAGGTAAATGCTAAAATGAGTGGGAGATTTCATGTGTTGTGGGGACAAGTTGTGCATATTTTGCCCATTTGTGTGTTCTGAACACTTGGAACCATGCCCGGAACACAGGATGCATTTATTAAAAATTTGTAAATGTGTGTGCACAAAAAAAGCCCCACATGTAGATCCCATTTAATTCAGACAGCAAGCAATACACAGCAGAGCTCAAAGCCTCTGTACAAAATGTGAGGGACTGACGCACTTGTAATTTTTGTAATAACGTGACTCGTGTTATCACTGTGCAGAGGTGGGAGGTTGGGGTGGAGAACTGGAATGGATTGATTTCAATGCTGAGGTCAAGCCCCGCCCCTTCTTCTTGACTACCCAGTATTTTGACCATTTCCCATGCTGTCTTCCCCTGGGGTGGTTTTCCCACTCATAAATGTACCTGTGTTCTAACGATCTCTATTGCTGGAAGCATCTTTGTAATGAATGTCAAGCGTATCCACTATTTTAAACGCCCCCTTGTCGCTCTCAGGTGGAGAGCACAGCATCAGCGCTAGAAGCAGTATGAGGGTGACTCTTCGGGCTGTTTAAATCCTTAGTGATGAGACAGATGGCAAGTGGAAGACAGTGCACGCAGCCAATACTCACTTCTTAATGGCTTTATTGTGGTGTCGCCGACATGTAAAAGCTTTATACATTCAAGCTTGATAATTCCAGATATGTATCCTTAAGAAGCCACCCCACATTCCAGCTTAGTCACTTACCTGTCACATCTTCAGGGCTGCCGTTTGTTTGCGTCAAGAAGACCTAATTTAAGATGCATCCCCATATATTTGCCTATATAATCCACTATCTTAAATTATTGTCACAACATTTATTGAGCCAAGTGTACTTTGTGCCAGGCATAGCAGTTTGTGTCACTGTGTGTGAACAGGTTCTTGCTCTGAGAGAATTTATAGTTAATAAAGGCAACGGGTAGTAAATAGATAACTGAGTACAAGCCTTGTGTCAGGGAATGCACAGTACAATTAAGGAAGAAATACACAGTGGTTAGGGCCGTTGTCATCATCCTTGAAATGCTTTCAGCTTTTTTTTTTTTTTTTTTTTTTTTTTTTTTTTTTTATAACTGGCTTTGGAGGCTGCAGAAGACTTTTGGTACGGGCAGCAAGAGCTGGTCACTACTGTCAAGCGACCTGTCAAGATTTGTTCAGAGTGACGGTTGCAGGGGTGAAGGCTGGTGATAGAGCTACCAAACAAAAACGTTTTGGAGCTTGTAAGTCATCAGACTTAGGGTACTGTGTATAAGTTTGTTGTTGTTCAGATGGTGATTATAAAGAACCCAGACTTGCACACGGACAGTCTCCATAGGCAGTTTAATGAAGTTTTGTGGGGTGTGGCATGTCTCCCAGGGCTGCACATGTGGATGTAAAACCAGGTGCAATTATCAAGAAAGGGGATTTTGGACCAAAGGTTAAGTTCAGAGCATCACAACATATAATCTAGATAGAGCAGAGTTCATTTTGAATTTCATATGAATAGTGCGTAATTTTCAGTATGATATGCCCCAATTATTAGAATGAAGATTTTTATACAAAAATATTTACTGTCTAAAATTCAACTTTAGTGGGCACCTTGTTTTTCTTTAATGACTATGCGAACCCTACATAGTTAGAGTCAATCAATTGAAAAGGGGTTGCTGGAGAGACTGCAGAAAGCAAAGAGGCTTTGGAGTTACAGAAGTTGGGGAAGACGGTAGGACCAGATGCCCATAGTCACTTCTGCGATGTACTCAGCACCCCAGCTGTCAACACCAGAGCTGGTAGGTGAATGAACAGCCATTGTTGTTGCACTGACCCTCCAGAAGTGCATCCCTGGTGTCTGTTTTGCATACAGAGGTACAAAGTTCGTTATGACTAAGCCTCAAGGAAGGGAAGCCATTCCATTTGAAATAGTTCAGTCTTCTCAAAGTAGAATTCAGACACAAGGAACCTATCTACTTCTCCTCCAAAGTTTCTGTTCTTTCTTTCTCTCTCTCTCTCTCTCTTTCTTTCTTTCTTTTTTAATACAGGGTTTCTTTGTGTAGTCCTCGCTATTCTGGAACTTGCCCTGTAGACCAGGCTAGCCTCCAACTCAGAGATCTACCTACCTCTGCCTCTGAAGGGCTGGAATTAAAGGTGAGCCCCACAGTTGCCACGGCTGTCGTCGCTGCTGCTGCTGCCGCCGCCACCACCCCCGCCACCGCCGCCACCCTGAGTTTATGTTTTTATTTTCAGTTTCCAACTCGTAATTGAGGAGTGCATAAAGCAGATGGGTGCTGAGCTGAGTCAAATGCGAGCAAACGGAAACAGCACAGCAAATAAGAACAGTGCGGCGATGGATGCGGAGATTGTACTGAGGCCGCTCATGGACCTCTTGGACAAGACGTAAGTCGTTGGCCCACCTTAACCTTCACTTATTGCCCAGAATTCCTAGCTGTGACTGATAGTTCTTTAGGAGAAATTTTGGGTTTATCTGCACAAGGTGACTGTTAAAGAACTTCTAGGGAGTTGGCTCAATAAATGAGATTTGTCAGCCAAGTATGAGGACCATGGTTTGATCCCCAGCATCCATGTTAAACAGCCAAGAGAGATGGTTTGTGGGTTAGGAGGGTATACTGCTCCCACAAAGGTCCTGAGTTTGCCTAGAATCCTGCTTCTGGGATCCGCTCCTGGTTTCTGTAGGAACCTATGCTTATATGCACAGACCCATACACAGGCACATGCAGAGACGTGATTAAAAATAAAATAAATCTTTAAAAAAAAAACAGCAGCAGCAGCTAGGCATATGGTACATACCTTTGATCCCAGTGCTGGGCATACAGAGACAGGTGGGTTCCTGGGTCTCAGCTACTCGTCAGCCTAGCATATTTGATGAGCTCCAAGCCAATGAGAGACTGTGTCAAAAACAAAGGTGGGCAGATTCTGAGGAATGTCAGTGTAAGACTGAAGTCTGACCTTCACATGTAGACACACACACATACATACACACACAGATATATATTCATATAAAAAAAGAGCAGCACACTTCTAATTTATTAGTATTTATGTGAACAAGAAAAAAATGAGAGGAAACTAGTATTGTTGGCTCTGTAAGTTGCTGCTCCGAAGCTGAAGCAGAGAAAGGTTTCGAATTTCCTGCTCCTCAGATAACACATTGTTTCCCATTCTTTGGGCACAAAAAGCAAATTGAATCCAGAATATCTGATTTCTCCTCAGAAACCCACAGGAGAAGAAAATAGCTTGTGTGTGAACACAATGAGCTCAGCAAAGCCTGACATAATCAGTGCTCACCTGTTCCACCCCGGCTCCAGTCACTGGAAAAGACAAGAAAAAGCCCAAGCCCCTAGTGCCTTTGAGATCATGGTCTGTCCAAGGAGTGGGCTGTTATGGAAAGTTCTTTAAAAAAAACTACCTGGTTTGTTGGTTGGTGGTGTGAGTGAGTGAGAGTGTGTGTGTGTGTGTGTGTGTGTGTGTGTGTGTGTGTGTTGTTTCCTTCCTTCTCTACACTCAAAGGTTCTGATTTAGTAAGTTGGTAGGCTCAAGGCACCAATATCTTAAAATATATTCACAGCTCGTAATCACTTACTTTAACAACTAGCTGCACAATTCTATAGATGAACATCCTTAAATCAAAGTTCTCAGGAAACTGGGACAGAGGGGAGGACATCCTATTGGAACTCTAGATGAGAGAAGCATGGGAGAATAGCAAAGTAGAAGGATCCAGAGGGTCCTAGAAACCTACAAGTAGAACATTATGATAGGCAGATTTGGGCCCAGGGGTCCCGCTCAAACTAAGGCACCAGCCAAGGACAATACAGGCAGTAAACTTTAAACCCCTACCCAGATCTAGCCAATGGCCAGAACATTCTCCACAGTTGACTGGAGAGTGGGGTATGACTTTCACATGAACTCTGGTGCCTTACATTTGACCATGTCCCCTGGAGGGGGAGACCTGGTGGCACTCAAAGGAAGGACAGCAGGTTACCAAGAAGAGACTTGATACCCTATGAGCATATACAGGGGGAGGAAATCCCCCTCAGGAACAGTCATAGGGGAGGGGAATGAGGGGGAAATGGGGGGAGGATACAAGGGATGTATCAAGAATAAATTAATAAAAAAATTTTTTAAAAAAATCAAAGTTCTCAAATCTGAAATATTCTAGAATCTGAATTCCAGTTTGGAGGTTAATATCCCACTTGTAATTATACTGAGTTTTATCATCCTCTGTGTCATTCCCTATCGTTCTCAGCAAAATGAGATTGTGTGTGAAGTTAAAAAGGAGTTATAACCTTTCAAAATATATGGAAATTATTAACAATATTTAAGGGAGAGATAATTGTGTGGAGAGATGTGGAAAGCTGACTAAGTTCTCTGGGCTCAATCAGAATGTGTAATTTTAAAGCCACAGGCTAGAGGATGTGCTGAGCAGTTTCATGTCAAGTGAACACAAGCTAATCTGAGAGAAGGAAATCTCAATTAAGAAAATACCTCTGTAAGGCTGGGCGGTGACTTGATGGGGATGTGGGTCGGGAGAGCGGGACTAGCCCATTGTGGATGGTGCCGTTCTTGGGATGGTGATCCTGGGTTCTACAACAAAGCAGGCTGAGCAAGGCATGGGGAGCAAACCAGTGAGCAGCACCCCTCTGTGGCCTCTGCATCAGCTCCTGCCTCTAGGGTCCTGCCCTTGTTTGAGTTCCTGTCCTGGCTTTTTTCGAGGAGAAAGTGTGTTGTGAAAGCGTAAGCCAAATAAACCGTTTCCTCCCCAAGTTGCTTTGGTCATGGTGTTTCATCGCGGGAATAGTAAGAGTGACTAAGACAGAGGAGATATGTCAAAGTAAGACACTGATTCCGCTTTCAAGACACTGACAATTTTGGAAGGGAAAAAGAAAGTTCTATATAAATGTACATAACAAGGGACAGAGCGAAAGTCTTGTCAGAGAGTGAGAATGTCATCGGGTTGGGTGTTTAAATGTGTATAGGATCTAAAATGAATACAGATGGGGAACAGGAACACAGGGAGAGAAAAGCTCTACTACGTATGTTTTCATGAAGAATAGGATCAACCACATATGCTGACTACAATCCCCATCGCTGATTGTACTGGAAAACTGTCTCCTGCATCAGTTCTAGACCTAGCCAGTCTAGATGGTCCAGGTTGCAAAACGTCTGTCTTACGCCTCGTGTTGGGAAGTTGGCTAACTCTGGCTAAGGAAGCAGGTACTGGGGTGCTCCTTGGTTTCTATTATCTAAAGCAAACAGTAGGGGCCTGAAAGTCTTCAAGGTTATTTTGAGAAAAATCCCTGTAGAAATCACATTGCACTACACTATGCCTTTATAAAACATTTCAACTTTTCTTCCCAAGATCCAAGCACTTCCTAAAATGAACTGTATGCTCCATTTCAAACTAGCAGAAACCTACAAAGAGCTGCAAGCGTGCCATGGGTTTTATTCACTTTTTTCTTGCTTCCAATCAAATCAGCACAAGTTAGCATGAGCAAACCACCAAAAAAAAAAAAACAAAAACAAAAAAAAAAAAAACAAAAAAAACAGCAAGTTTAGATCTTTTTGAGGCTGAAAATTCTAAATCTGCAGCAAAATGGGTTCCAGCTATGCTCGGGATGAAGATATGGAGTAGCCCAAGTGTTTAGTCTCTCACTGTCTAGACTGACTGGCTAGAGATGCTGTCCTTGACACCAGGCTCCAAGCTTACCCAGAGGGCCTTGTTTCCAAGTACGTTGGGTCTCTATAGAAAATAGAGCTAGGAGAAATACTTCAATAGGAATGCATATCTTAGCAATCTCCCTTTTGTGTCAACTTTGACTAGTTAAATATCATTTATTCTTCATCATCCATGTCTTTTAGTATGAAAAAAATGTTCAGCTCTGATGATGATGATGATGATGATGATGATGATGATGATAATTTTTATTATTATTCCTGAGTCCATAAAGTGTGGAAAGTTGGAGGCGACAATAAAGTGCACACATTACATCAGCCCTTGTTATAACAGGGTCACATCACTGCCACTAAGATTCCCGATGAGCCCACAATCATAAATCATATCATAGAACATTTGTGTTGCTGTCTCTGTCTTCCCTGGCTCTTCATAAATGAGGGCGTTCATGATGTACACGATGCTGGGAGATGCACTTGACTTAGAAAAACCAGCCTAACTGGGTCTCGCTCACTGGCTTCCCTGACTTGGACACATCTCTGAACCTCTCCAAGTCTATATTTTATTTTTAAAATGAGTGTAATCAGATGGGAGATACTGGCAGAAGAGTCCTGTAAAGAAGGGCGTGTACAGTATTACACAAACACCAGATAATGTTGCTCCTTATCACACATGAGGAAAGTGTGGAAGACACAACTCACCTGTTTGTATTTGCAAACGTTGGATCCTTGACGAATTGAGAGATATCTGTGTCATGTGGTCATATTGGTCCATGGTCAGGAATGACAGCAGCAAAGCCTGGTGAGAATGTGGGAGAAGGGAGCCCCTTACTTACACAGTGGGAGTAGGGTGCAAATAACCCAGCCACTGTGAAAATCAGTATAGAAAGTTTCTCAAAACATAAAAAGAAAAGTAGAATTGCGTGAACTCCAGCTGTGCCACCTCCAGGAGCATACCTGGAAGAGCCCTAGTCAGCACACCAGAGGGGCATGTGTGTATCCATAGAGTACCATCCACGGCAGTCAAGTTATAGCATCAGCCCAGGAGGAAGAAAATGCAACACACACATAAAAACACACATGATGTTTTATACACCAACAAAAAGGAATTTTTTTTTTTTTTTTTGCTTGTAGGAAAATAGGTGCAACTATTTCCCTCTGACTTCATTTCTACCAAATAAATTGGACAGTGTACAGCATGGACACTGTACATATGGACACTGTACACATATTATATGTAATTATATATCTTGTTCTATAATATATTTTCCATACATGGATCTGGTATGTGAATGCTGTAAGGGGCCTGTTGAAGGATTCCAGTGTCCCGTGGTAAATGTCAGTATCTACTCAGCCTTGCGACCTGGTACTCAAGAATGCATGTGCATCTGATCTTGTTTCAGATTAAGTCTTTCAGCAAAAATCTGCGAGAAAACCGTCCTGAAGCGAGTTCTGAAGGAACTCTGGAAGCTCGTTCTTAACAAGATAGAGAAACAGATCGTTCTCCCTCCGCTGACAGACCAGACAGTACGTACCTGGAACGTGGAGTCCTCCCACACACCGCTTCCTACTTCATCACCTTTCATTCAGATTAGTAGTTTTGGTCCCGATGAATATGAATTAAATCCATTTGGGGAATTTTTTCTTTTGCTGTATAAATTTTTAACAATGGCTGATGAAAGAACATTTTTTTTCTATCTAAATCAATTTTAAAAAATTAAAATAGCTGTCTAAGGTCAAATGTAATTGTTATTCAAAACTTCTTCTCTTTTTTTTTAAACTTCATCTCTTAAAAAGATAAGTCAAGGGGTCTGGAGATTTAACTCAGCTGGTAGCGCCCTAGTCAAGTACACACAGGCCCTGGACTCCATCTGCAGCAGCACACGCACTCAGCTGCAGTGGGGCACACCTGTAATTCTAGCTCTATGGAGGCAGAGACAGGAGTATCAGAAGTTCAAGCTCATCCTTCACTACATAAGGAGTTCAAGGGAGGGAGGAAATGAGGGAGGAAAGAAGGATGGGACAGAGGAAGGATAGGAGGGAAGAAGGATGGGAGAGAGGAAATGAAGGAGGAAGGAAGGATGGGGTGGAGGAAGGGAAATGAGGGAGGAAGGAAGGATGGAATGGAGGAAATGAAGGAGGAAGGAAGGATGTGAGGGAGGAAGGAAGGATGGGAGGGAGGAAATGAGGGAGGAAGGAAGGATGGGAGGGAGGAAATAAAGGAGAAAGGAAGATTGGGAGGGAGGAAGGATGGGGGAGAGGACATGAGGGAGGAAGGAAGGATGGGAAGGAGGAAATGAGGGAGGAAGGAAGGATGAGATGGAGGAAATGAGGAAGGAAGGATGGGAAGGAGGAAATGAGGGAGGAAGGAAGGATGAGATGGAGGAAATGAGGAAGGAAGGATGGGATGGAGGAAATGAGGGAGGAAGAAAGGGTGGGAGGGAGGAAATGAGAGTGGAAGGAAATAAGGAAGAATGGGAGGGAGGAAAAAAGATTTATAAAAAGCTGGGTGGTGGTGGCACACGCCTTAAATCCGAGCACTTGGGAGGCAGAGGCAGGTGGATCACTGTGAGTTCAAGGCCAGCCTGGTCTACAAAGCTAGTCCAAGACAGTCGAGGCTACACAGAGAAACCCTGTCTCGGAAAAAAAAAAAAAAAAAAAAGGAATGAGAGGGAGGGTGGGCCTAACTTCAATTTGTAAAGCTATCTAGTTACTTACATATTTCTAATTTATATTTAATTTAATATTATATATAAAACTTGTTATATAATGTTACATATAATCTAATATCACTATGAATCCACAGAGAACAGGCTGGGATTCAAGTATAGCCACTATGTTCTTAAATGTTATGGCTTAAGAAACAAGGTCCCGTCCAGTGCAATCATATTGAAATTTTTTTTTTCACCTTTCCTTTCAACTTTCATCCGTTGCCTCCCTGCTTGGAGGTTAATAGAGGAGATGGCTTTCTGTGGCCTTGAAGGGCTTGATTGTATCACACGCTGGAAAATAAAAGAGGAATCAGAAAGCTCAGTGAGCAGTGAACTGGACAACCATCAAGCAGTCACACGGTGCAGGCTTTTCAGTTCATGCTTGCTGAACCAAGCAGTAATAAAAAAAAGCTAGCATTTGAGATAATTGATTTGTGTGTGTGTCTGTGTGTGTGTGTGTGTGTGTGTGTGTGTGTGTGAGTGAATGACTAAGGAAGATAAGTAGATACAAGTAACAAATAATTATAAGGTATACTAAACAGATATCAATACCGTTTAATCGTTTATGTTTATTTGGTCCTTACATATCCAATAATGGTATGTGCAGAAAATATTTTCTTATAAGGTAGGCCAAAAAGTAAGGTGAAAATGTTTTGACATGACATCCTGACATGTTTGTCTAGCTATGAATGTATGGTCTCTTTATTTAGAACCTATGGTCAAATCACAGACAAATATTCAAGCACACAGAAGTCTTATTCTGCCTTGGTAACTAGTATATTTAATAATTGCAACCATGCAAGTTAGCGTTCTCAGACTTGGTCAGCAGTAGCGTGATAACAGTAGGCTGTTATATATAAACTTCTCACAAGCAGAACCCTTGGGGATGGAAGGAGCTCCCCACATGGCTACCGCACAGACCTGTTTCAAGGATAATCACATGCGGAGCATCCTCCACATAGAAATGTGCACCTGGAAGGGAGCCAATGCATGGTAGACTATCCTTTGCTAGGAGAAACAAACGCTTCACATGTCCAGCCTTAACCCACAACTGGAATTGGATGTTTGTTTGTTTGTTTGTTTGCATTTTAATCATCCCCAAGGCAGCCACCACCTACACCTCAAGCTATCCAAATGAGCTCTTAAAGTAACAGTTTTAAAACCTGTATTGATTTTTACCTGGCGTAGGTGGTGGTGCTTATAGTATGGTGCCCTTGTGGAAGTCAGAAGACAATTTGTGGGGGTCAGCCCTTGCCTCCGTTTATGTGGGTTCATGGAGATCAAAGTTGGATCATCAGGCGGGGTGACAATTGCCTTCATGTGCTGAGCCATCTCACTGGCCCACAGTAATTTTGAATAACTTTTGTGAACATTTGCCTGGACCTCCATTATCTTTTCCAGTTAGTTACCTTGTGCCTGAGGTCCACCACACTGTGCACTTTGAAGACTCCTGGGCCCTGCGAATGTACATGCACTGTTACATCAGAAACACCACGTGTAACAGTTCATTCTCTAGACAAGGTGCTTTCTAGAAATGTGCATGATGATCTTAAGGCTCCCCAGCACTGGCGCCTGCAAGTGTGAAACTGTTTCATTCTATCAATCATCCATGACCAAATAGCATTGAAGCTTCAAATTAATGTCCTGGGCGCTACGGTACTTGGCACTGGAAATAAGTAGAATAGCAAAAAAGTAATAGCAACAGAAAAAAAAGTGAGTAATGGTTCCTGTTTCCCATGCTCATGAGCTCTGCAATAGGAAGCAAGCAAAAAGGATAGTTGAGACTGGCCTGTGACTTTATTCCCAGCTGTTAGTGAGTTTGGCCAAACTTTGTAGCTTTCCAGTCACATGCACCAGCAGACTTGCCTCTGCTGTCTAGTTTAGAGTGCTCTGGATGTCTTATCTAGTAATTTCCAGATTGGTGGTGGTTGTTGGTGGGTGGTTGGTTGGTGGTTGGCTGGTTGGTTGGTGGTTGGGTAGTTGGGTGGTTGGTTGGTTGAGTGAGTGGGTGGTTGATTGGGTGGGTGGTTGGTTGGTGGGTGGTTGGTTGCGTGGTTGGTGGTTGGTTGGTGGTTGAATGGTTGGTTGGGTGGATGGGTGGTGGTTGGGTGGTTGGTTGGTTGGTGGTTGGTTGGTTGGTAGTTGGGTGGTTGGTTGGTTGGGTGGTGGGTTGGGTGGGTGGTTGGTGGTTGGTTGGTTGGTTGATTGGTTGGTGGTTGGGTGGTGGTTGAATGGTTGGGTGGTTGGTGGTTGGTTGGTTGGGTGGTTGGTGGTTGGCTGGTGGGTTGGTTGGGTGGTTGGTGGGTGGGTGGTTGGTTGGTTGGGTGGTTGGTGGTTGGTTGGTTTTGTCCCTGACCCTGATGTTCTAGGGGAATCTCCTACGCTGAGAGTAGGTGGGGAGGTCTCTTAAAGATGCCACATTTCAGGAAGAATGCCCCTACTTCTTCAGCCTTATGCCTTAAGATTTTACACACATCTATTTTGGGGAGTATGATGAGGATAGTGCCTCTGTAGAAAATAATTAAAGTTTGGTCCATATGCTTCATTAAAGTGATTACCTACACTGCAGCTGGTTCCATAACCCAGAGTTAGCACTCCCAGAAGTGGGACACCGATGCTGACTGGCTTGCTGCCAGTCTTGCCAGATAATCTCTGTTCCATCTTTAGAATAGATCCATTATACACATCTGACATAATCCCAAATTATCATAATGGAGATAAAGAAAAGACTTTCCTTTAATCTTGAACTCTACTGTTGAAGATCTGGAGACCCAGTCCTCCTTCTCTTTTCTTCTGTGTGTTTACAGGGACCCCAGATGATTTTCATTGCAGCTAAAGATCTCGGGCAGCTATCCAAATTGAAGGTAAGAAACATGAGGAAACTGGTTGGCCTTAAGTGAATGACCTAACTATGGCTCTGCAGATGCCACCCTCCTGCTAGCAATAGAGCCTTATACAGCAGGATAAAAATGCGTACTTCTGTGACCATACATTTGCTTTAAGAGTTTCTAGCTTTTTTAAGGCTGGAGAAACAAATGGCTCAGTGGTTAAGAGCACTAGATGCTCTTGCAGAGGACCTGGATTCAATTCCCAGCACCCTTAGCGTGGTTCACAACCATCTATAAGTTCAGTTCTAGGCGATCTGATGCCCTCTCCAGTCCCCTGTGAGAACTATACACATGTGATACAGAGTCATACACATGGAGAGATGCTTATAAAGTAAAAATAAGTATTTTTCAAATATTCTAACTTTGGAAACAAGTAAGACGACATATTTGTTTTTTGCTGAACTAAACATGCTTTGAATAAAGGCAAATGGAATACTGAATAGAGCCAGTGAGACCTGGAAAAGTCTTGAAGTCAAGAAACACAATAAAGGAAAATGAAATTTATCAAAAAGAACCTTAGACTCTCGAACATGTTCACCTCTCCACTACAATTGAGAATTTGTTTACAAAATAATCTCGTCTTTAATTATCACTTGGGAGTTCCAAGCCTTTGAATATCTATATGATACAAATTTCTCTGGTTAAAATATATGTTGCTTCTATTCTGTTTCAACCTACTAGAATACAGTTCAGGGATGGGATCTAGACATGGAAGATGGGTTTAATGTTTTCCAAAGTCTGTTGCATGAGCTAGACACTTAGCTTTCCAATTTATGAATGTAATGTTGTTACAACTTAGGAAAATTTAGTACTTGACTCTTAGAATTATGGTGGGCATCGTGCCATCTGCCACTCTGCCTCCAGCTGTTACCTCAGAGATGAGTGTCACAGGTGTTGTTTCAGTATCATATTACCAAGAAAAGATAATAAGCATGCATGATTATTTCCTGGGATGACATGTCCTTACAAGTTCAGTATCCTAATGTTTTCGTCTACATTACAAAGACATGACCATACCTAAAGTTGCTTCCCAAATGTGCCCAGTGAGCAGATGGTTAGGACAGAACATGTAAAGTAGATGTCAGTCCTAAGCTCTTGCTTAGAATCTTGGCTCTTTGCCACTTTCTTGACCACACTGGGACTTCTGGACCCTAACCCTTGAAAAAATAGATTAATAAGGGGCTAAAGTTTCTCATATAAAACCATAAAGACGAAAGAGTTTAAATCTCAGAACAAAAGAAATTCCCTAACAGTGAATCCAGCTTCTGCGTATTTCAACACTCTTAATCAAGCTTTCGTTTTCCAAGTAGAATGTCATATCTATTGGCTTTGTTTGCTTCAAGTGACAGAAAGACAAGATGTGTAAACAAAGAGTGATGTTGTCATGTGAGATCTGATGGGCCAGGCTGACTCTGGTTCCCATGGCTACTTGGGCTGGGATTCTAGCCATGTCATAAGACCCTGACCTCTCAGCTCTGCACTTACTTATGCAATGCTGAGGGTCACACCTTCTTTTCGCCAACTGGATGTTTGTCTCTACTCTAAACATCCTTTGAACTTCAGATCTTGTAAACAAACAAACAAAACCAACAACGTAAAGAACTCTCAATTCTGTGTTAGGAATCCAATAAAGTCTACTGACGCACGGATTCATTGTTGGCACGAAAGGAGCATTGTTTTGGCCCAAGGAATGGTATGGGTCAGTTGGCTTAAGTTACATACCCAACCCTGATCTACTTTGCTTAAAATGTATATTGGATCCCTCAAAGAGGCTGTGTGCCTTCTAGGTGGGAAGAATAAGGGTGCAAAGAAAATATAACAGGCTAGTGCCCTTTGTAGCCCCCCAGTGGAGCTTTGTGCTTTGGTGAATATTCTTAATTACCAAAGGAAAACTATGAGTAAGGGTTATTACATCAACACCGAGGTAATATGAAGGGCTATAGCAATGCAAGGAAACTTGGTCCCATGTTATTGGCTTTCCCTATGAATCCTCTACAATCTGATGTAAAACAACAAAACTGAAGCTAGCAGAACTTCACATGTAACTGAGCTAATCACTCTCATGTCCCTTGGGTACCATTTCCTTAAAAAAAGAAAAGATACTTTTCTTTTTAAGATGTTAGTTTGAATGTAGATCCAACTGAAATAATACTAGTGGAAAAATTTACTGATAGATAATTTCAAAATTCATATATTTTGAGAGATAAGTAACTATCTCATTTAAAAGAACCTCAAATCAAGAAAAACAGAACCAGGAAATGTTTTTTCTATGTTTATTGATTTCCCATATTAGTTCCCCAGTTCAGGTTTTCTTGATTTTAGTTCTTTTAATCTGATCTATATGATTTAAGTATTTACTAACAGTCTGGCGCATGTTTTGTTACTTCATATTCAGAGAGTTTATAATATGCTTGTACTATGTAAGGTTGCTATTGCTATTTAATAGAATCGGTTTTATTTGACATAAAAATAAAATTAAATGCTCCTTAATCTTTTTAGACTATTGACACAATATCAAAACCACTTACTAAGATACACTTGAAATTATAGGTTAGTTACAGACCTCTTACCTGAGCAGCCAGAAACACCTTTATTTGAACAACCTATTGCTGGCAACAGTTATAGCTTTGTAGAAACAACACATACCGTCTATTTTGAAATATTGCTAGGAGCAGATATTGATAAATATGCTGAGCATTGCTAAATAGAATTGCACAACCCTGGAAGACAGTGTTAATGTGTAGCATCAGGACGCTTTAAGTTTTTCTCTTGGGAAATTTGTGATGTATTATTTTTCTCTAACTTTCTATCATCATTTTTATAAATAATCTTTGAATGATAGCTTGAGACAAACCACAGGGACCAATTAGGAAAATAGAGTTAGAATATTACAAATCAGTCCTAACATATTAAAAATGGCTATAAAAGACTGAAGATCTCCACAGCTGCATTTGACTTATTCTTTGAGGCTCTTCCTTGTAATTGATGAAGAGCAGGAGGATCTGGGGAAGAGAATCTACCAGGACTGTGATAATTGAAAAACTGAATCTGGCCACCTTAATCTCCTTCCTGTCCTGGATTCTTCAGAGGGACAGAGCACAAATCAAAGAATTATAGTGAAAGGCTTTGAGACACAGTTTTTAGGTTACATTATCTTCTCACTTCATGTTAATTTGAGATGTAAGTAATGGTATGCCTCTGCCAGAGAATCATTTTTAATCAGGCAGCTTAGCTTTCCTTTGACAGATGGGTATTTATCAGAAATGTGACAAAATGACCGAGGTTTGTTTATTTTTATATGTGCGTGCTTTCCTTCATGAATATAAGAACACTGTGTATGTACAATGCGTACAATGCCAGCAGAGGCCAGAAGAGGGAGCCAGATCCCCTGGAACTGGAGTTAAATGGTTGTGAGCTGCCACATGGGTGCTGGGAACAGAACCCAGGCCCTCTGCAAGAGCAGTAAGTGCTGTTACCTGCGGAGAGACCTTTCCAAGCCCTGAAGAACATATTTTAAATAGGAAGTGTTTGTTATGCAGAAACTATACAGATTTTGTTTAAAGGTAGCTAAATAAATGCATCTGTAATTTTCTGAACCATCTTTAACCTGTCTTCCAGGAACATATGATTCGAGATGATGCCAAGGGTCTGACACCAAGACAGTGTGCAATAATGGAGGTGGTCCTGGCCACTATAAAGGTGAGATAGTGTTCCTGGGTACCCGTTGAGGGACCTCCTCTCTCCTCCGTGAGGTCCCCACTGTACAGCTGCCCCAGCTGATCAGGACGTAGCCAAATAGATGCATTCCAGACAATTGCTAGCTCCAGCTCATCCATATGTCTTACTTCATCCATAACACATTTTTATTTTGTATTTTCTGCTCTGAGTCTCTCCAGAAAATGTGAATGAAGTTTATATCATCACATATGTTCTCAAAGAAAGATATGTACCCCCCAGTGGAGTTAAACAGATGGTTCAGGAGGATTTAAGGTTAGCATAATTTATACTCAGGATTTCTGTGCTTGTGGAAATAATTTTTAAAACACCAACCTCCTACTCTCTCTTAGTAATACAATGAAATTTCACTGAAACCCCAGAAGTCTCGTACTCCAACATTAATCCCACATAGCAAAGGACTGACAAGAAGTATTATAGCAACAGTTAAATGTGTATGGGTCTTTATGTGACTTAAAAGTGCTGTGTGTGTGTGTGTGTGTGTGTGTGTGTGTGTGTGTGTGTAGTATGTATGTGTGTGTGAATGTGTTATACATGTATGTGTGTAGTCTAGGTATTTGGAATATATGTTCCATATGTTGTGTGTAAGAGAGTCTGTGGGAGGTAAGAAAGGGAGAGACATATGTAATGCAGTGTGTATGTGGGGGGATAGGGTGTATGTATGTACGTGGGGTATGGGGTGTGTGTGGTGCGCATGCGTCTGTGGTATGTGTATGTGTCTCTGTCTCTGTGTGTACACGCACATGTGTGTCTGTGGTATCTCTATGTGTGTGTCTGTGTGCATGTGCGTGTGTGTCTATGGTGTGTTTGTATGTGTATGTGTGTGTGCGTGTGCCTGTGATCTGTGTGTGTGCATGTGTGTCTGTGTGCGTGTGTGTCTATGGTGTGTTTGTATGTGTATGTGTGTGTGCCTGTGATCTGTGTGTGTGCATGTGTGTCTGTGTGTGTGTGTGTCTATGGTGTGTGTGTGTGTGTGTATGTCTGTGGTGTGTGTGTCTCTGTGTATGTGTATGTGTCTCTGTGTGTGTGTGTGTGTGTGTTTATTAAAGGGTTAGAAAATAAACTGGCTTCCTACACCTTGTCTCCTGATTCCACTCCTCGCTGAAAGCGACAGCCAGTGTCTTGCATATCTAGTAGATGAAGTCCTCTTGGCTGC
Organism: Acomys russatus; assembly: GCF_903995435.1. Lineage (NCBI taxonomy): Eukaryota > Metazoa > Chordata > Mammalia > Rodentia > Muridae > Acomys > Acomys russatus. Next base: position 2,113,526 of record NC_067168.1, on the reverse strand, counting down.
TGCGACCCTCCTGCCTCATTGCCTGCGTCCTGTGTCACCTCCACCTCACCTGGTATTAGGAACCAATATGGTCGATGACAACAACAACAAAAATACAGGAAAATTTCAAAGCTAACTTTTTGAAAGTTTCTGAGTATTTGAGGAAGAATTCTCTTGGCTTTATATGTTTTTTTTTTTTTTTTTAAATCAGTACCAAAAAGAAGGAAATACACTAAAACGTATTCTGAAAAGAAAAATAAAATTTTAGGATTTGAGTTCAGCCCTTCTTGGATTTTACTAGAACAATTCATACTTTGGAGTGAAAACAATGGGATGTGTCCTGTGGAAATACAGCGTGTCAATCAATGTATTGATCAATCTGATTCCCGTCTCTAACGCCATCATCTTCTAATTATTCTGTCTAGAACTACATGCCTACCACCTGCATATTGAATTCTCCTTCAAACTGTACGATAACCTCAGTCCTCACATGAATCCCTTCTACTTACATCTCAGTGTCTCAGATATTTTAGCATCCGTGATCTGTGTAAATCTTTAATTCAGTCTCATCCACATGGCACTTGCGGATTCTTGGGAACAAAGCCCCTACCTGTTGCCCATGATCCTGTTAGCTGCTTCCAAGCATCACTCTCCAGGACTGGAGTCTAACTCTGACCCTTCAGAGCCTGTGGCTCCCAGTGTCCCTCATCCCTAGTTCCTGTGATGTCAATTCTTTATCTAGGAATCACCCTGTTAGGACCACTGTGCCTACTGGGAGATTCTCCTGACTTAGTGGTCACCTATCTGCCTAGATTTCTACCTGAATTCTGTCATCAGTTTTCCCAGGCCTTAACCTCAGGGACTAAAGCTTCCATGATTGTCTGGAGGCCAGTCAGAGGACTTTATAACACAACTGAGCCTCAGGAGAAAGGGTGTTCTTAAAGCAAAGCCGCAGGTGCCACAGGCTGACCCCCAAAGGCTGACAAAGGGATGACACTTCCTTCTTCCTTGGGTCAATTAAGTCCAATAAGCTGAGGGGTGGGAAAGGAAGGTGAGGAAAGTGCTGTGGAGTTTGTAACAGTCAGACAGAACTGGGTTGGCATTTGTCAAATCTTTCTCATGTCTATATGTGCATTGCCTCATCTGATTTGCATAAACGCCCTGCACGTTAGACCAAACAAATTCCCATTTCCTTCCTCCTCAGACCTAGGCAACACCATTATTTGTATTCAAGATGTAGCAAGAGAGCTGATCGTGGGTCTTGAATGACAGAGCAAGGCTTGAAATTCCATCCCATACTTTTCTCCATTATCCACTTTCAGTGACAACTTCTCAGCATCAGTGTTCAGATTTTACATACCCCACATTATTAAGAATTCAGCTGCTGGTGTGAAGAATAAATTAACCTGCCTGAGTCTGCAGCATTGCAATTCAAAAGTCATTTCCTGAGAGCTCACTGTACATAGAGAGGATAGCAAATGAAGGAGTAAACGGAGACCAGGGGTCTTATAATTAGGAACAGAAATAGCAACAATTGAGAAACAGGAGTGCTTGGTCAAAGTCCAGAGGAGGCGGGGTGGACACAGAAAGGGTAGTGAGTGAGTTTTCTGTATATGCCTGTGATACTTTCCCAGGGAAGGATACCAGAGGATTTGGGGACAGAAGAGAGAGGGAACCGAGAGAAAGCAGTTCTCGGGTTTGAGAGAAAAGGGCTGAGTGATGATGGGGGAATGTAGCATCAGCCTGCATCCCTCAGATGGTCTGGATGAAGGATGCTGGCCAAGAATCTCACACACAAAGCAAAAATGGCCACTGGGTTGAGGCCAGAACACCCAGACTTAAACACCAAAGTCAAGAATCTCAGCCTCAGTTTTTCAGGAAAAGGGAAACTCTGAAAGATGAGTGAGATCGGCCATTTTGATCTGATTCATACAAGAGGAATCAAGATGTGTAGAAAGTATTTTTAAAACATCTATCAGTGGTGTCTTTTAAAGGCCTCTGCAGATTAAAGGGGGCAAAACTCATACATAAGTCTGCATAGTGAGTTGTCTGTGTGAGTTTGCCAAATGTATGTTACAGTTTAAAGTAAAATCTGTAATGTGGGAATTGGCAGCCAAAATAGTGCATGGAACCAAAAAGGAAATCCTCCTTTGCAGACTTGTGGGAAAAGCATTTGCCAGTTCCAGTCCATCAGTAAAAACAGACTGTGAGTAACCAGCAGCGAAGAGGCCAAGGGTTACAGAATTTCAATGATATTATAATAGAATGGTTTGCCCAGCATCCCAACAATATTTTTCCTGATTTTATATTTAGCATTATGATCTTCTTGCTATAAAACACAGCTAGGATGGAAGGGCTTTGTCTTCTGCAGTTTCTGAAGACAGGGGTGGAGGGGGATCTCCAGTCGTATTTAAGATAATGCACATGGCACATCAAACTACTCTTTCCAACCCCTGGTCAGACAGAATAGACACGCCCACCGTGATGTTGTGAAGCCAGAGCTATAATGAGTCTGAGATGGAAGACTTTGTCGGAGGATGACTATGGAGATGCATACAAATAAAATCCTGGCACTGAGAGGGAAACTTGGCCACTGGCCAGTAGAAAACAGGACAGTGGGAGACCCACATGTAGCAGTCTCACTCACTGATGCCTGAAGGCTCAACCAGAGGCTAGATGCGTTCTCACAAAGGCGTCATGGCACATAGAGAACTCTTCATAAACGTTAGCTTTCACATCTCCTGAGGGGTGGCCTTATGGCGGAAAATACACTCTTTCCATCATGACAGCCAGGGTCCCATGCATTCTACGGTGTTTTCCATCCTTTCCTCTTGGTGCCTCCCATGTCCTCAGTGGTGCTCACAAATAAGTCTGGTTCTTTTCCCTGGCAGTGGTTCGGGGTCTTAAGGTCTAGGCCACTGGCCTTCTGATTTACTATCCATCATCACAGCGCCTACAAACAGTGGGATTCATTAACTCCCCCAGAGTTAATGCCCCTTGGGAAGCAGTGCTGTTCCTTCCCTAATGGAATGTCTAGTCTAGGTTAAAAGATGAGAGAGGTATATTGAAAACTAGGTGTGGATGAGTGTTACCTTACAACAGTGTAAGAGCTGGGGCAGGTGGTCCAATGACCAATTGAAGAGCAGAGACAGAAAGGGGTGATGGGGGTCTGGGGAGGTGGCTCTGTGGCTAAGAGCACATCTCTCTTCCAGAAGTTCTGAGTTTGGATCCCAGCACCCACACTGGGTGACTTATAAACATCTATAATTCTAGTTTGAAGGGCTCCAATGCCCCTTCATGTATATACAGACAGACACACTAATATGTGAGCAGATAAACTCTTCTATGAAAGAGAAAGAAAATAGTCAAGATTTAGACAGTCTCCTCAGGCAGGAGAGGTCGGGAGTTTGGAGTGAGCTGCCATGGTCTGGAAGGCTATATGAGACATCACTGGGTTGATTGGAAACTTTCTATGGGGAATGTTCATATAATTCACATAGTTTACAATATGACCATATACAGGAAGAAAAGAATTCACCATAGAAAGGCACAAAGCAGGAGTATAGGGTCCAGACTAGACTATTTATTTGGAGGACTGGGCTAGAGTTTACTGGGTGTTGGCATACTGAAGCAGTGTAAACTGGCACTGACATTTAAACTTCCAGGTTGAAAGTCAAGCCATCTTGTGTCCTTGGTATATTTATAAAAGAAGACTCATTGGTGACCTGAAAATATGACTGCCTGGAAGTATCTCTTCAGCATAGCATCATATGGAAACGTACAAATCATACTGCAAACTTCATGGTCAAGTCAAGTCAGTGACAGCTAGTCGTAGCTTAGGGCCATCATCAAGACAGTAGTAGAGTGGGAAAATATGAAAGACTGATGTGAGTGACACAATAAAAGGAGAAGCACTGGGACTTGCGCTGAGATTGAGGACAAGGAGGAGAAGCATCCTAGGCTAACCCAGAGGGTTATGAATATAGTCTATCCATGGTGTTTATGCCACTTCATCCGGCAAACACATACATGTCATTCCAGAATACCATAATTTTGCTGCCACCCTTGAGCTTTGGCTCAACTTTAAGGACGTATTTGACAAGTGTGCTTTCTTCCTTTGTTTTCCCAAGTGCACAGAAAGGCAACAGCCAACACAGGGCCAGGCTCAGATAGCACACAACCTTGCTGACATCCGTGGCCCCTGTGAACAAGCCAATCTTCTCACAGTCCCCCAACAGAGAATTCAACTTTTCTTTTGCTGAGAAGATATAAGGAAGAAGATATAATTTGCCCTGACTTCTTTTAATTCCCTTTCCCAATTTATACCAGTGTGAACAGAGGTCCTTAGGAGGCCAAAGGCGAGGGCTTTGTGGATGGTCAGAGAATAGTAAACAACTGACCCTCTGCCTTTTGTTCATAATCGATGGAAAAGAATCTACCGCCACATGCATGGGGGTAACTTCCAGAAAGCTTCAAAGCCCTGCATTTTCAAATTTTCTTCCAACATATAATTCCCCTGTAGCGTGTAATTTCCTTCTGGCCTGTAATTCACTGTAATGAAAGGAGAACTGAACTGTGCTGAGCCATGGATGCTGGCATTTGTTTAAGACTTAAGACTTTAACTCACATGGGCGTTCTTCAAGCCTCAGCCAAATAAACATCCCATTCTCTCATTCCTTCAGGACTGGCAAAGCCTTAGGACAATGTGTGTTGCGGCCCATGCTATAATGGTGGCCTCTTCTTCCAAATTTCTTTCTCTAGGGTGCTGTCACCCGGTTCCAACTTGAGTGAAAGGCTTACATAAAGCATGTCTCGGGAGTCTGTACTTCCATAAACACAGAAACCATTTCCTTCACTGGCGGAGAAGCCGCTGGCTGTGTCGTTTGTCTGGCTGGCTGTTTCTATTTCCTGCATCTTATGGCTTATTTTATTCCTGACAGCACTACCCTCTATCCAAGACTCCACCCCTTGCAACATCCCCTACCACAAACTACTCTCTGAAAACAAAGCCATCATTTCTGCCCCAACCAATCTGCTCTCTAAATATCCTGCTTGCTGGGCCCTTTACAGAATTTCTAATGAGACTCTATGGCCAAAAAGCAGATGTCAGCTAAGCATCATTACTGAAGACCCCAGGGAGACCCTGGCTTTACTCATGAACAAACCCAGAGCTTATTTCTATATTCATTTCATGATTAGCTCCCCGACTTCCTCTAGATCTACAAAGTAACCCTTAGCAGAAAAGCATGTCTTCCTCTAGAGTCATCATAAAGGGTTCAAGGATGAACACATAGTTTATGTCTCCATACGTTAATGTGTCTTCTCTTCCTCCATGGGTGCCTCCAGGCCTTAAAAAAAAAAAAAAAAAAAAAAACATCTCTCAATAGTGTCAAGTCCGGTCATGTTATTCTTTCTCAGTTTTCCCAAATTCTCTTCTATAGGGCATTTATAGCCACAGAACTATTCACAGAAGGTCTTTGTTGTAGACGTTCTATGGCCAAATCGTTTGTGGAGAGTAGGGCTATTAAGAGAGGGTTAACCAGAGGTCATTACCAAACCTCAAGCCCTTGACTGTATTGATGAGGTTCCTGCATCCCTGAGCCTGTGGCCTCTCTCTACTTTTCTAGGACTTCCACAGCCCTGAGGCAATGTGTTTATTCTAGGGAGTAGGATTTAAAAATTAGGATAGAAAAAGAATGCCAGACAGTATTTATAATGGTGTCAGGGAGAAGCACAGTGTAAGAACCATCAGGCCTCTGTTTCTGTAGACAACACTGAGACCCCCCCTGGGCTTCCTGCTGGTGGTGTAGTTTGATTGACCAGTGTCTAGTTCACTGCAGTGGACTATCTAGTGGCTGCTGGAGTTAGAGCTAGCAGTCCTGGGATGGTGGTGTGACTCAGTGGGTAGAGTGCTTACCCAGCACACACGGAGGCCTGGGCTCCATCGCCAGCAAAGCTTGGTGTGGTGTGGCACACCTGTGACCACAGCACTCTGCCCGGCACACATGGGGCCTGGGCTCCATCGCCAGCAAAGCTTGGTGTGGTGTGGCACACCTGTGACCACAGCACTCTGCCCGGCACACATGGGGGCCTGGGCTCCATCGCCAGCAAAGCTTGGTGTGGTGTGGCACACCTGTGACCACAGCACTCTGCCCGGCACACATGGGGGCCTGGGCTCCATCGCCAGCAAAGTTTGGTGTGGTGTGGCACACCTGTGACCGCAGCACTCTGGAGTTGGAGGCAGAAGGATAAGAAGTTCAGGTTGTCCTCAGCCATGTATTGAGTTCAAGCACACCCTGAACTACATGAGACTTTGTCGCAAACAGACACTAACAGTCCTAAGAAACAGATATGTCATCCCTTCAGAGTTTCTTTCAGAGGCTTTTACTGGCTCCTTCCACAGTAGAATCACTTGCTCTCCTCTACTGTGTATATTAGAAAACAACTTTTTTGAAGCCCAAAGGTGATTTTATTACGGTTTAAGAGAAAAGCACCACAGCAAGCAAGCTGAAAATCTCAGCAGTTTCTCAGACAGAGGTGGGTAAAGAAAAGGAAGAGAAAAGCTTTGCCATTTCAGTTTACTTGGCATAAAGGTCAGCCACATGGCAGACAGGTAGCCACATGATAGGGAGAAGAACTTAAGAAAAAGAGTTGGAAAAGAGCCAAAGTACCAGAGAAAACATACTTAGGATCTGGCCAGCATCCAAAAGAAAGATACAGAAAAGAAGAAAAAGAGGAAATTCAAATTTTCTGAATTAAGACTCAGACAGATCCAACAGAACCTAATGGCAGCTCTCTATCAGCTTTACAGAGAGCATGGCCTTGGTGGGGGGCACTCATCTCACTAAAGAGAGCATTACCCTTCCCACCTCTTTAGTATGACTTACAGAAAATTAGTCTTCCTATGACATGGTTCCTGGGCCAAGTTATTGACCAGCCCAACTTAACTGACTCCACATAGAAGGAAAAAGCTATCTCTTAATGGTCCCTCAATTATATTTGAACAATTTTTATATCAGTAATATACTGTTGGTTACCTGTTTTACACACTGGTTATATTTCCCCCCATTAAATTATGATCTGTTTCAGAAAAAAACATAGTACCTGTATTATATTATATTCTTGGAATGTAGTGAAAACTCCAGTTTGTGCTATAGGTTTAGTGAATATTTCCTAAGAGATGGAGGAAAAGAATAGGCAAGAATACAAATAACACCACCGAGGCTGCCCAGACCCACTGTCCATGGTCCTTGCTGCACAAGTAACATAGTAAGAACTGTGGTTGGCCTCAGAAAAGCAGTCAACTGAGTGACAATTTACAGAGTTGTTTCTAGAATACAACATAATGGTGCAGTTTATTAAAAAAAATGTCCAAAATATCATTTATCTCATTATTTAGTGTACAACAAAGTAAAATGTTGCAACTCGGTCACGGTTTCAAGACTAAAATTCATGGAAGCAATAGGAAAGCTAAACTAATAAATCGATTGAACAAATAAAGGCAAAAAGGGTCTGGGTACAGAGCAGTGATCTCCTGTGCTCAGGCAAAAGTCGTTCATTGGCATTTCCATACACAAAAGTATTCATATCATTAGTCATTTCCCACAATCATATTTTTAAAAATAGCTCAAAGACAATTGAAACGTTATATGACCTGATGGGTATTGCAGACAGAATGTCCACTCAATTTTTTTTAACTCAATTTTCGTGACGCACAGTAAGATATCATTTTGTCATCTTTGGTGACTCCTCCTCTTGTGATAATCTTCTGGCACTTGTGCATAGACTTAATCAGACTGGAGCTGACCTGAGAAACACTGACTAGAAAATATCTGCCTCCCCAGAGCTTCCCCCTGTTCTTGGCTCTGGCCATCTTTTCACATGGCTCTTTGGTCCATCCATCCTAGAAACAGGCCTCCGGAGGGTTCTGCCCCAAGGTCATACAGAGGCAAAACCAAGATAAGTCTTCATCCCTCAGTCTCTCGCCCTCAAATGTTTTATTGTGCTTTTTGAAGAAACAATCATATAGTTTTACCCATTGCTATTCAAAATAATTTCAAGCTCCCATTCTTCAACAAATACTAATTATGTGTAAAAATTTTTCAACATCTTATAAGATCAAAGTGCGTAGGAAGGGAGCTAGAATGATAGCTCAGTAGTTAAGAACCCATCATCAAGTATTGTTAATATTGGAAAACATTACAGAAACTGAAAATTTTGACAACTATAGATTCTAAAGAACCATAGCTACCAAAGAGAGCTTAGGTTCCAAATCTAGCATTGTCAGTATAGGAAGAGATGGAGGGAGATTCATTCATCTAAATTCAGTGGAATATTATAAGCATCTTATATAAGCAAAAAATGTCTATAATTCATCACCTATCACAGCACAACATGAAGAATGCTATTGTCAACATTGGTGGTCAATGAGCATAGATCAACTTAATGTCTATAAAAACTTAGATGGTTTGAATTTGTTAAGTGACAAGAGCATAGAAAAATAAGCTGGATGTTTCAGGTCTTCATGGGGTGCTGTGTTTCTCTAGGTTGGACCATAACTGCACAGTGGCATGATATGGAGATGGACAGGGTGGGGTAAAGGATGCCTGGTCTAGAATTTGGGGGGAAAAAAGGTATCTGTAAAATATGTTAACAGGGCCTACCTTCTTTGTAAAAGTGTTGGAAACTTTCATTATTCTTTGGAGACAGAAATGAATAATTGGGTTGATCATGTTTATTGAAGCCTGCCACTCGGGAAAGATTCTAACCAGTGTGCCTTCAAGATCTCCTTTATATAATTGACATTTTAAGTGAAGACAGTTTAGGCCTCTGGAGATCTGTCTTGAACCTCAGTTAGCTGATGATGACTAAGCACCGGACAAATGATACACGCTTTCTAAGTAGTTACCTGGCAACTTACCTAATGGAATTTTTCTAAGCTCCACTAGTAGAGTGATAGATTTCCCCCAATGTTTCCTCCTAAATCCTTTGCTCATATAACTTTCCTTTCCTCCTTTTTAGCATTATTTCCATGCAGGAGGAAATGGCCTGAAGAAGAATTTTCTGGAGAAAAGCCCAGACCTTCATTCTCTGAGATATGCTCTCAGCCTCTACACGCAAACTACTGATGCTTTGATCAAGAAGTTCATAGAGACGCAGGCCTCCCAGAGTAAGTAACTCTTGGCCTGAGAGCAAGGCACGCAGATCACCAAATTCAAAGTCAACCTCACAGTTATAGAAATAGCATTCAGAACATGAAACATGGTTAGAAATAGAGGGTCTGAGTTAACAGAGAACACCACCGTTCCTTACAAATGAAAAGAAGAGTAAGTTGATGGCTTAGACAAAAGGGGGTGTTTTCGCAGCTGTGATGTCGGTCTATATGCTCACCTGAGAGTCCCATGAAGACAAGGCTCAGGGTCCCCTCAGAGGTGGCTGGCCCATAGCATTTTCCATTTTAGTTTGCTTTCTCCCTGACCAAGTGTTTCATGGGAGCCATCCCAGAGGGACTTCCTCAGGACCATGTGCAGTGGTGGTGTTTGACTTCCACTGGACTCCTTCCTACTCTTGAAGGTTTGCCTCGGGTGCTGTTTCTGGGAGAACTCAAACCCAGGTTCATTTGCTTAAAAATGGGAAACCAGATTCCATTTTCCAGGCCCAGATCTAGAGTCTGTGCTCTCAACCTTTGGACACCTCCTTGCTGGAAACTGTGACAATTAAATGACTACAAAGAGGGCTGTCTCACCAGTGTGCCTTCCACGGAAGCAACTAACCAAAGCCAACTTTTCTTCTTTTCCTCTCTTTTTATAAGATGTATTTCTCATGGCTTTCTCCTCTATATTATCTGTCTCTGTTAGATAAACTGTAATATTATATTGAAGAGAAAAGTCAATTACCTTTAATCATTTCTTTGGGCTATGTTCAAGCTGGAAGACATGCTTCCTTTAAAAAGATTATTTGAATTAACTTTTTCATAAATTGGTTTATCTCGTTCACTTTCTCTTTCTTTTTTTTTTTTTCCTTGCCCTTTTCTCTCTCCTATTTTATCCCATTTCCCTCCTCTCCTGTTCTCTATATGGAGCACGTTTTAAGTATCATCAGTGTTGAAAAGGAAAAAGTAAGAAAAGAGAGATTCTGATGTTTTTCTATATGTCTCATTAGAAATTTATGAGACAGAGTTCAAATAAAATCTACCACCTTAAAACAACACTTTCTTCTCTTTCTATCCCAAATAAATGCTAGAAAATAAACCCTAAACCCAAAACAGCTATAGAAGGAATCCTAAGACCTTATGTGAAACTGAGCTCAGTTGATCAGTATTTAACACCCCAACAATGCCTGCAACAACCAAGGCACTATTCTACTCTGTAGTCATAAGACAAATACAGACTGGCTCTCACCTCTAACCCAGTCCACACATGAGCAGCATCCTGTAGGGACTGTGACGTCACGTATCAGTTGATCTAGCACAGTGGGTTTTGCATGCAGGCGAGATTATCTCACAAAGCAGTCAGTGTCTGGAAGCTTTGGTTGTCCAACAGAATAAGGGCTATGTTTCCAACATCTGCTAGGCAGAGCTCAGGGATGCTGCAGTCATCTTACTAGGCATGGAATACACACAAATGGCATCAAAACCAAATACATCTCTGTGTTAGTGGTTTTCTTGTTGAGATCAAATACCTGACAAGAAGCAATGTAAGGAGGAAGAGGGGTTGTTCATATAACCATGGTGGTGGGGAAGGCATGGTGGGCCACAGGAGCGAGAGGTGCCTAGTCACGGTTCGTTCCTTATTATGCAACACAGAGCAGACCGAAAGTGGATCGGGGCTATCAGACCTTAGACACACTTCCAGTGACCCACTTTTTCCAGTTAGAAACCATCCTAAGGTTCCCCCTCCCCCACATCATCTGGGAACCCAGTATTAAAACAAATGAGCTCTGGGGCCGCTGCATGGGAGCTGGAAGCCCTGCTTACTGAGAAAGGGGGAGAAGTCAGTCAGCTGGGACATGAGGAAACAGGAGGAGGGGTCTTAAATAAAGAATGTGCCAAGCAAGCAAACATTTGCACTTGAAGTTTTAAAATCCCCACACAGTGGCCATGTTGACAGTAATTCTTTTAATTTGGCTCACTAGGCATAATGCCAAATGCATAAACACTGCAGTCAGTTTGGAGTGAAATTAATAGGAATCATTTTGATCTTCGGTGCAATTGTGATAGTTTCTTCATCCAGGAATTGGTTTGAGTTGGGGCTTTGGCTTGGGGGAAAAAGGCTCTTTCTGTCACTGTCACTCCTCAGGGTGTGTGGCTTACAGTTTTAGAAGCAGACCCAAAATACATTTCTTGCATCTTGATTACAATATTCATCGGGGGGGGGGGGAGTGCTTTTCCTAACAGCTATTTCATTAATCCATGGGCTCCTTGAATATTTCATGGTGCCACAGACAGTGAAAAATATATAAGACCTGGACATATTAAGTGGAGTTTGTTCAGTGGGTAACACAGCCTGGATGGAGGCACGGATGATTCATTGCAGAGCCATCCTGAGCTGTGCTGTTTCCTTATCTGAGTTTTTATTATGGCATGAAAAACGTGATCACAGAAGCTTTTCACAGAAAGGGGATATTTCATGTCAAAGCTTCAATTGTCTCATAAAGGAAAATAATCTCTCCCAGTTAATGACTATGTGAATTAAAATCTATGAGCGGAAGTGCTTTTATTCCAAGAACTCTTTTTTTTTTTTTTGCCTCTTTTGAATAAAATCTTTGAGTTTTCTGCTTATTGAAATGTCTGAAAACATAGATAATTTCCATCATTTTACCGACTCTGCATTCAGCAGAAGTGGAGTCTAATGTACTTTAGTTTAAAATGGAAAACAGCTTTATGCTCCCATCTTAGATGCAAAAGTTGATTTCAATATTACCCATTATATTGCACTATAGTTGTATAGAGTCTGGTCAATTACAGTTACATCATTTTTATAATTTTACTGTTATCTGTGAAATATATGACATCAAATGTGGAAAGTTTGAGAGACAAACCGGTTACCTAAGCACATTCTTATCCTTAGCAGTAAAGTTTGGAAGCCTCTCAACTCTGCCTTCTGGAATCGCATCACCTAGAGGATCCACTACTTACTTTTAGTTGTGTTCCTCAAGACATGAAAGGCGTGCCTAGGGTAGTAAGGAAGCCATCCTTGCATGGCTTGTGAAAAGGATTTCCTGGCTTTGTTTGGTTTCAATTGCTTTTGTTTCATTTTGTTTTGCTTCTTACCGGAAGGACCTAGCATTAAAAATGCTTTGTTCATTAAAACAAAAAGAACTAGCATTTAAATAAAGAAATGAGCTTTGAGTCCCAAGGGCTACAGGGAGCCTTCATCTGAAAGTCAGGTCTTGCAGAAAGCTTGGAATGTCTTCAGTGTGTGGGGAAGCAACACTAAAGTGCATGGCCATTTCTAACTTCATGATGGTTTGGGTTGTTTCGTTGGTTTCATTTTGCAACCCGATCATAGCCTCCCTCCCTCCTCTTCTCCCAATCCCACCATTATACCACTCTCCCATCACACCCCTCCCCCATTGCACCCCTCCCCCATTGTACCCCTCCCCCATTGCACCCCTCCCCCATTCCTTTGTCCTCTTAACCTCAGAGAAGGAGAGGCACTCATGCATGCCAATCTACCATGGTACACCAAGTTGCAGCAAGAATAGGCAAGTCCTTTCCCACTGAGACCAGACCAGCAGCCCAGCTATGTGAAAAGGCTCCAAAGGCAGGCAACAGAGCCAGAGGCAGCCTCTGCACTAACTGTTGGGCCAGTCATTGGTTGGCCGGTCCCTCAAACTCTGTTCCACCTTTGTCCCTGCACTTCTTGTCAGCAGGCCAAAATTTGGGTGGTAGGTTTGGTGGGTGGGTTGGTCTCCCCCTCCCTCCACTGAAAGTCTTGCCTGGCAACAAGAGGTGGCCTCTTCAAGCTCCATATCCCCGGCTGGTAGAAGTCTCAGCTAGGGTGACCCCCATAGACTCCTGGAAGACTCCCCAATTCCTGAGACACCCCACAATGATTTCCATTCTTTCTCCCAGCCTTCTGCTCTTGCCGCTCCTGATCTTCACCCATGTTCCTTTCCCTATCCCTCTCCCACCCAGTGTCCTCCCTCCCCCTACTTCAGATGTCCATTTTAATTTCCCTTCTGAGTAAGACTCAAGCATCCTCCCTTGAGTCCTCCTTAATACTTAGCTTCTTTGGGTCTGTGGGTTGTAGCATGGCTATCCTGCACTTTATGGCTAATCTCCACTTATATCACTATAAGTGAGTACATAGCACCTGTGTCTTTCTGGGTCTTGGTTTTCCTTACTCAGGATATTTTCTAGCTCCATCCTTTTGCCTGTGAGTTTCATAATGTCCTTGTTTTTAACAGCTGAGAAGTATTTCATTGTATAAATGTACCACATTTTCTTTCTCCATTCTTTAGTTGAGGGACATCTAGATTGTTTCCAGTTTCTGGATATTATGAATAAAGCTGCTATGAAGATAGTTGAGCAAGTGTCTTTGTGATATGGTGGAGCACCTTTCAAGTATAAGCCCAGGAGTGGTATAGCTGAGTCTTGAGATTGAAATATTCCCAATTTTCTAAGAAAGTGCCAGATTGATTTCCACAGTAGTTGTACAAGTTTATACTCCCACCAGCAATGTAGGTGTATTTCCCTTGCTCCACATCCTCACTGGCATGTGTTAACTCTTGAGTTTTTTGTCTCAGCCAAGTGTAAGATAGAATCTCAAAGTCATTTTGATTTGTATTTCCTGATGACTAAAGATGTTGAGCATTTCCTTAAGTGTTTCTTGGCCATTAGAAATTTCTCTGTTGAGAATTCTCTGTTTAGCTCTGTACCTCATTTTTAAATTGTGTTATTTGGTTTGTTGCTGTTTAATTTCTTGAGTTCTTTATATATTTTGGATATTAGCCCTTTGTCAGATGTAGGATTGGTGAAGATCTTTTCCCATTTTATAGGCTGTCCTTTTGGTCGTATTGATGGTGTTCTTTGCCCTACAGAGCTTTTAAATTTCATAGGCCCCATTTATTAATTGTTGATTTTAGAGCCTGAGCTGTTGGTGTTCTTTCAGGAAATTGTTTCCTGTACCAATGTGCTCAAGGCTACCACCCCCCCCCCCGACTTTCTCTTCTATTAGAGTAGTGTATGCAGTTTTATGTGGAGGTCTTTGATCCATTTGAACTTGAGCTTTGTGAAGGGTAATAGATATGGATCTATTTACATTCTTCTATATGTCTGCACCCAGTTAGAGCAGCACTATTTGTTGAAGATGCTTTCTTTTTTCCATTGTATGGTTTTGGCTTCTTTGTCAAAAAATCAAGTGTCTGTAGGTGTGTAGACTTATTTCTGGGTCTTTGATTCAATTCCGTTGAGCAACCTGTCTGTTTTTCTGCCAATACCATGCAGTTTTCTTTACTGTTGCTCTGTAGTACAGCTTGCGATCAGGGAATGGTGATACCTCCAGAAGTTCTTTTACTGCACAGGATTGTCATTATGGTTTTTAAAAGTAGTGTTTCATTATTTTAGTGGATAAACCCTTGGATATACCCAGAGCTCTGACTGTTCCCAATCAGTCTAGCATGTCTTGTCTCCAGAGACCATTTAAGTGGCTCAACTTTTCTCCAGAGGCACAAGGAGAGAAATGAAGAGAATGTGTAAATCTTGCCCTTGTGAATGTCATAGTGTGGTGACATTCCTTTTACAAAGCCCAAGGGGCGTCTTCAGTCAGATGAAGAGCTGAACATAGCTTTAATAGGAAGTATGCTGGGACAGGCTCTCAGCAGGATGAGCCCTTGTTAAGAGTAGGCATGGCATGCCAGGTAAGGTTACAGGGAGACTGGACACACATGTATTGTCATCCAACAAGCTGGCTGTAACTCTGACATTCCGCCTCAGATCCTATGGAACCAATGACATGGTCACACCTTCCAGATGAGAATACAGAGTCATGTATGGATTCAGAAATACGGTCAAGTTCTGAGCTGTGTAGTTCAGTAGCAGAGACAATACCCTTCACCACCACCATTTTCCTAAGCAAAGAAGACCGTTGTGTTAGGATTCCCATGACCTTCCACCTCATGTTAAGTACTTGGTGTTACTTTATCTTCTCCTCTAGTCTGGATTTTAAACAACCTTTTATTGCACTTAAGCTGAGGGAGCCATGAATCTGTCCCACAGTGTATGGCCTGCTGATGGGACTTGGCACTCTCCTTCACCCACATGGGTTCTGGGGATCACACTCAGACTAGGCTGTCAGCCTTGGTGACAAGTGCCTTTGCCCTCTGAGCCATCTCACCACTACTACTGCGGGTTTTGATATATTTAAAAATCTCCTTCTTCCTCAGTAGACAAACTCTAAATGATAATTTTGTTTCCCTCTCAATAACTAACTCTGTCAAACATGTTACCTTTGCTGTTTGTTTTCCAGAGCCCTCTCTGTCTTAGTTAGAGTTTCTACTGCTGTGATAAACACCGTGACCAAAAGTGGCTTGGGGAGAAAAGGGTTTGTTCGTCTGACACTTCCACATCACAGTCCACCATTAAGGGAAGTCAGAGAAAGAACTCAAGGCATGAACAGAGACACACAAGTGAGCACTGCTTACTGATTTTCCTCCTCATGGCTTGCTCAGCCTGATTTCTTATATATCCCAGATCACCTGTCCAGGGTAGTACCGCTCACAGTGAACAGGGCTCTCGTACATCAATCATTAATTAAGTTCACAAACTTCACTACGGACCAATCTTATGGGACCATTTTTTCAGTTAAGATGACCTCTTCCCACACATGTCAAGGTTTGTATCAAGATGGCAAAACCAGTCAGCCCACTCTCGTTCTAGCTAGATACTGGGCATGCTCAGGACACTTCTAAATACTGGAAACATTCACACCATAGAAAGCCAAGTTGAATAAAAAGAAAAGCTCCCTGCTATTAGGAAACCCTTTTGTGTGTAGCCTGATTTCACCCTTCTGGCATCTGCACATTTGTTCTTGTGGTGGCTATCACTGGCTCATCTCACTCCCTAGCCTCCCATTTCCACCCTCGTCCTCCACCAGCATAAGTGCCAGTTTTGTGTCACTCCTCATGTAGAGAGTCATAGCACACTTGCTAGCTGTGTCTTCTCACAAGGACTCTGTTCGTTCCCCCTTGGAGTCTAAGTACTTGGTACAATGCCATCTAAAAATCACAAAATATTGGGCCAAGTGAGGGTTCTTTATTTAAACATAAATACCTTCAATTGTGTGAGGTAATGGGGTCCTAATATTTGAACTTATGCAGTTATAAGTTCTATAGTAGCCCTCATATTTGAATTTATCTGATCACAGTCTTCACTGAAAGCTGGTGTTCATGGTCTTGTACTAGAAAACTATAGAATACCGAGAGAGAGAGAGAGAGAGAGAGAGAGACAGACAGACAGAGACAGAGAAAGAGAGACAGACAGACATAGCTAGAGAAAGAGGGAGAAATTGTTAGGGGTAAAAAGCTTGGAAATGCACAATTGATACTATTTATTACTTATTCTACAAGGGAGGAGATAGTGAGTGCCACTGGAGAGGTAGATGGAGTTAGGTAAAATTAGATTATTGATTTTTATCAAATTCTTAAAACCATGTTTTATTCAACCTGCCACATAAAACTCAAAAGCAACTAGGAAAAAATGATTTGCTACCTGTTTTGGTTCAGGCCCTAGTAAGAGAGGAACTTGCCATCCCTATTTCAGACATTTTTAAGAGCGCAGTCCACCATGCGCAGGGTGGTTTCCTTTTGCCCCTCTCAGGCCTCCCTCCTCCTCCCATGCGCTCCACTGTGGATGTGTCTGTGTGTTCCCTGTATGCTCAGGCCATGAACAACCTCTCAGGAGCTCACGAGAAGGCAGCTCAAGTAACACATAGAGTCTGAGGAGACCCACCAAAGTGGAGGTCCATTGTTCAGTTCTGTGTTTTGCCACAAATACCTCAAAGCTTAATTTTTTACTAACACTACACACCTACACTAATTCTGTGTTTCTGTGATTTTCTTTTTTCATTTTTTTTTTCTGGGTGCAAGGCAGACCGCCTTCCCCAGTGTTGGTGGCATTGGAATTTCTGACAGCTCACCTTAGTTTTCTCTGTCTCTCAAGTGTAAGGTTGACCTAAGTGACAGCTCACCTTAGTTTTCTCTGTCTCTCAAGTGTAAGGTTGACCTAAGTGACAGTGAACCTTGTACTTCTTTTTAGAACAAACACAAACATCTGCCATGAAGGGGTAACACTGAATTATTATCACCCCATTTGTATTTTATTGCAGTTCGTGAGTGCCTCCAATTTTTTTTTTCTCTTTCGATCAATCCTCAGAAAAACTGTGAAGTCAGGCAGAGGTCTTTGAGTTCCTGGTGTGTGTCACACTTCAGTTGCTTCTATGAGCTCTTATGAAACAGTCATTCCACCCAAGAGAAATGGACAGCATTTTCTCCATCAGTAGGAGCAAACATCCAGTATAGCAAACAGAAGCTGTGCTAGGCAGGCGAGTACTTAGAGACCCTGCCAGAGCTGAGGGGCTCTCCAGTGGTGGGACCAGAGGAGGGGAGATGAAGGAAGACCTGAGATTGGCAAGAGTTACCCATTGTGTATGAATTTATTTTCAAAGATCCTAAAATAAATGTGCCAATTGGGTGATAAATTATGATACATATTTTCTGCCTCTTTATGATTTTATGAACCTTCAAATTATCCCATAATGGGCAGGTATTTTCTTTCTGAAGCATAATTTTCATTTAAGAAAGAAATACAATGAACACACTTTGCTCTGCAAAGTAAATTACGCTTTAATCGATTGCTTGCCAAGGTGTAATTAATTCAAAGTGATAGATTTTTGAAGTCTTTTGGGACCCAAGGTTTTCATCAGCAGGCTGAAATAAGCACCAGGGTTAAATTTTTTTGTTTAGTTCAGAGGGTCTCAGAATTGCTCTGTGGATAGGCTCCTTGCCTGGAGCACAGGTCACACATAATATTTCTACAAATACAGCCACCGACCATGTAGTTCATAACTTACGAAACTCATTCAATGAAAAAATTTACCAGTCATAATATAGTACTGTGACTAACAGTTTTTTAAAAAAGACAGGGCTGGGAGATGTAGCTCAGCTGGCTTCCATAGCAATGAATGCTGTAACACTATCACTTGGGAGGTGAAGGCAGGAGGACCAGAGGTTCAAGGTCATCTTTGACTACATAGCAAGTTTGAGGATACCCTGGAAGACAAGAGAGAACTTGTCAGAGAAAGAGAGAGCCTTGGGGAGAGAGTTGGTGAAGAAAATAAATAGGATGAGGAGGAAGAAGAGAGGGAAGGGAATAGAGGGGAGGGGAGGGAAGCAGAACTCTCTGGATTGATATTAAAGCAACAATGTGTACTGTCTAAGGGTATCTATGAAAACTCTAACACCATTGTTATTGCTAACCCTATTTTAGATCTAAGTAAGCAACAGATGCTATACTCAGAAGAGGGGAGGCTATTGTGGGCAGGAGAGGCAGGAGGCCTCAGAATGAAGAGTTGGGTGCACAGCACACAGCAAGCTTCTGGCCTCTGAGAGACAGACAGACAGACAGACAGACACAGAGAGATAGAGACAGAGACAGACAGACAGAGAGACGGAGAGAGAAAGAGAGGAGAGAGAGAAGAGAAGAGAGGAGAAGAGAAGAGAAGAGAAGAGAAGAGAAGAGAAGAGAAGGAGAGACAGACAGACAGAGACAGAGAAACAGATGAAGAGGCAGAGAGAGACTGACTCACAGCTGTCCTGAGCTCTTCAGTGGACTCAGGGAGCCATGAAAAAATGCCACAAGCTGGTAGCTGAAACAAGTCTATTCTCACAGGTCTGGAAAGTGGGTACTCAGTGGTCAGCGACAGCTAGTTCTGTTCTGCTGAGGGAGGTCCTCCTGGCTGGCACACAGCGTCCTCCCCACTGTGACGGAGTTAAGAGAGAAGCGAGTCCTGAAGCAACATTCAGTAGGCAGAGTCCGTGGGACGCCATGGGGTGAGGCAAGCTCTGAAAACACCCACAGTGAGGGATGAGTCACAGGGGGAGCCACTGTGTAAAGGAGAGGAGTGGACTGGCCCGCCCAGAAAAGAGCTGAGCATCAAGTCAGGATAAATACCCATTCCACGTCAGCCTAGTTAGGTGGCAGGGTGAAGGGATGCCAAACACACATTACAGTCACTGTGTCCACTGTGCATCATGCCTACGATACCCTGCTTAGTCCACTGGGCACCCCACAAGGAACATGAGGCCTTTCCAATGAGGAAACTTGTCTTCAGTGATACTGTGTGACTTACAATAGCCTTTGTATACAAGATGAGAAATCTTTGGTAGACTTCCTCTTCCTACATGGACACCAGACCTATCAGATCCAGGCTCCACCACTCTGATTTCTTTAAACTTACTGCTTCCTTAAAATCCCCACTCCAAACACACATGTTAGGACTAGAGCGTTCAGGTAGAAATTTGGAGCTAGAGACGGGGGTCAATTTATAACTCAATTTTGTGACAAAGAACGGTGTTGTGGATTTAGGGTCAAGGGAATTTCATTTCTTATTGTTGAGAGAAGTCTCAAACAGAAGCCCAGGGTAGTGTAGAACTCACTGTGTTATGTATCCCAGGCTGACCTCAAGTCCTTGGCAATCCTCCTGGGAGTGCAGATGTCTCCTGGGCATACCAGCTTTTTTCCCTTCGAATGCATACATACTTGGTAGTTGGATTGCTATTACCCCTAGCCCATGCTCTGATTTCACTTTATATCTAGTTGGTCTAGGGTGCAGTCTAGGGTCCCTGTGTTTTCTTCCTATGTATCTTTTGACTGCTGAGAATCAAGGGCTAATCTCTTCTATTGTCTCTACTTCTAGACCTGTTCATTTTTGCTTTGTGTGTTTAGATGTTTCAATGTTGGCTACTCACATGTTTATTCATAATTACTACATACTCCTTCAGGACCGACCCTTAGTTTTACAGTGCCCTTCTTTGTCTCTTGTTTTTAGTCCATTGTGTCTGAGATAAACATGGGAGCTCCTGTTGGCTTTTGACTTCTATATGCATAGACTATGTTTCTGTCCCTCACTTTGCTTAATGCATGTCCTTAGAGATGGAGTGAGTACCGTGGATGCAACTTGAGCTAGGGCTTATGTTTTTGTCCGTTTAGCCATTCTCTTTTAGTTGGGGGATACAGTCTATTTACACTTGAGAATGCTGCTGAGAAAAGCCTTTTATCTGTTTGTTGATTGTCTTGATTCTAGGTCCTTCTTGCTCTTGTTTGCCTTGATCTGTTGGGGGGGGGTGGCAATTATTCCCTCCCCCATGGTTCCCAGAATTATGACTCATGAGACTCAAAGTATTTTATAAATACCTTGGCCATATAGCTAGGCTCTTTTCTCACTAGCTCATAACTTAAAATAACCCATTTATACTAATCTACATTCTGCCATGTATTTGGTTGCCATGTGTCTGTCCTCCTCACATCTTGCCAGGTGAATCTCCTCTTGCCTGGTTTAATCCCAGAATCCTTGCCCCTGCCGGATGTCTTACCTCCTATTTCCTGCCTCAGCTATAGGCAATTAGCTTTTTATTGACAGGTGATGCTTCCACACAGACACAAGAGATTCTCTCAGCATGGCTCATTCTGTGCCTTCCTGTTGCACTGAATTGATTCCTTTCTCAAGTGTATATCGACTGTCATTTTTCTCCTTTGGAGTTCATAAGCCCAAGGAAATTACAGATTAAAAATCTCCCACTTATAATGAACAGTTTAACACTGTAATTGTAGTCTAGATTTATTAGCCCCCATTGTTTTTGTCCTGTTAATTTACAAATGTTTATTTTATTTCAGGGTTTCCAAACTCATCATAAACTTGTTTTAAGTTGGTGTTTCCTCTTTCAGGGATAACAAGACTTGCTAGGCCCCCGTCATCCTGGGCTTGTATTTTATAAGTGGGGGGGGGGGCAGGGGAGTCATCATGAATCCTCCCTCAGTCACAAGTGATGTCAATAAAACGTGGAGATGAGTCAGGGACTCAGCCCAAGTGAACTAAATGTTTCTGAGGAGGACTTGCAGAGGGAAAAAAATGGGACAGAATTCCCTAGCTGCTCAGTGATGTCACTGACGTGCTTACTAATTCAGTTTCCATTCACTAAATCATCACACCAAGATAAATTCTGCACAGAAGAATGTCTAGACACTGTCTAAATAATTTTCTCCCTTATACTGGTTATTTACTGCTTATTTAGATTTCATAAAAATATTCACTGGGATTCAAATTTGGACCTCAATTTCAGTTGGCTGTTTGTTTTTTAATGTCTCACTTTGTGGCTTGTGCTAGCCTTGAGCTTGAGACCCTCCTGCCTGTCTCCCAAGGGCTGAGAGTAGTACAGTCATGTGACACTAAACACAGATAGCTTGAGACTATGATACCTTGTGGGTTTTATGCGAGTGTTTCTTAAGGTTCAAAAGTCACTGAAACAGCACGTGAGACTAAAGTTTCCTCTTGGCTCAGAATCTACAGAGGAACAGAATACCACCCTCTTTTTCCATTCTCAAAAAGAACCACCAGCCAATTTATTATAAGATGATTTGCTCAAAACAGCTAGTGTACAAGACACTCTGGGTAAAGTGTAGATTATGGAATATTTTAAAGGTTATATCATTTTTATACCTTCCACACTGTAATAGTAATTTCTCAATTAACTATTTGGAGACTGGCCCTAATGCCTCTGTATACCTCCATACACCACACACACACACACTCTCTCTCTCCTCACCGTTTACTCATTTATAAGAATTTCAGGTAGTGGGGGAAGTTCTTCACCAGAGCCCAAAATAACCAAGCACCCACCCCCTCTAAGCAATCCAACTGGGGTCGGGGGAGAAAGAGTGATGATGATACAATAAAGTCACTCCCATCAGGCTCCCCATCCTACCTTCCGATACCTAATCCATCACTTTTTTGTTATTTTTTTTCCCACGGAGGGTTTCTCTTTGTAGCCTTGGCTATCCTGGACTCGATTAGTAGACCAGGCTTGCCTCAATCCCAAAGAGATCCGCCTGCCTCTACCTCCCCAAGTGCTGGGATTAAAGGCGTGCGCCACCATGCCCAGCTATTACAGCTTTTCAATGTATCTTTTAAGTATAATTCTGTAATTTCCTCTTTCCCTTTTCTCCTAACACTTCCCTTGATCTCCCAGACTCCTTCTCAAATTCATGCACTCTTTTCTTTGTTATTATTGCATATATGTGTGAATATATAAATATGTAAGTATAACATGCTGAAATCATTTAGTGTTTATATGTATACATATATGTGTATATATATTACATATTACGTATATGTAATGAATATGTACATAATACACATGTACACATATATGTATATGTGTGTATATGTATACATACATAAATATCTTTCAGGGCTGACTTCTTGGTATTGGATAACCATTTAGATGCTCAACCCTAAAAACAACTAATTCTCCCTCTCTCAGAAGTCATTAGTTTTTTGTAGTTCTTGTGTATGAGTTGGACCACTTGAAACTTCCCCCTTCCGTGATGTCATGGCTATTGTTGTTTTGTTTGCTCGGGTCTGGTTTAGGCTGACATATTATTGAGATATCATTGGTGTTGCTTCCTTATCATTTCTAGAAGGCACAAATTTGCAGACTCTTGTGTCCTTTGGCTTTTAACAATCTTTTTACCCTTCTTCTGTGATATTTCCTGAGCTTTAGGGGTAGGAGTTGTGTTGTCAATATATCCGCTGTGTCTGGTCACACCTTATATTTTGACTAGTTGTGTTTTTCTGTAATGGTCTCTGTCTCCTGCAAAGAGAAGCTTCTTTGATGGGGAGTAAGGGTTGCACTTACCTGTAGGTATAAGATATTTAGAACGCAACTCAGAATTATGTGACATGGCAAGCATCTTTTTACTTCTGTTACATAAAAAGCAGACCTTCTTGGGGACAATATTACTATATTCAATAATAAAATATCTCAATGAGTCAAGTCGTCAGTCAGTGCATTAATGAATAATTGAATATCTTTTTTTTTTAAGGAGGAAAAGATGATTCATTTTTTATTTTATCATTCATGAGAGAATAAAACTGACCTTGGCACTCAGGATGCTGACTCACACTAATTCTAGAAGGATAGGGTTTTGTGCTAGTGTGAATCTGGCACTCAGAGGTAGACACTGGACTAACCTGCCAGTGAGAGCTGAGGGAGAGTCACAGGGTGACCTTCTCCACCTCAGATGTTATTCCAGGGTCCACACATAGGACGGGCATGCTGAAGGTCTGTGTTTCTGTAAAATTCTGTCCCACCCTGCTTCCCTTACTGTACATTGAATAGCATTATCTTCTCAAGTCAAAAGAAATATTAACACATGTTAAATTTGGTTACTCTATCAAGTAAATTGAACTTTTTTCAGTAAATGTGCACTACTATTAAGTGTTGGTGCTAATGTTTTTCACTGTGGTCTGTAAGTAATTCAACTCCACACCTCTGTTTTTTTCACATGAAAAACAGGGTGATGACAGAGCCCCCAAGTGTAGTTGGTAAGAAGATTAAACAAATTAATATTTAAAGTTCTTCAATAAAAATGTCTAGTATATAACAAATACTATCTAACTTGATTCTTAATCATGGCATTATTTATACAGTTGCTCAGATTATGTCAAGCACTTGTGTTTTGACTCTTATTTTTATTGTGGAAACTTCACAGAAACACACTTTCCAGCACTCAGGCTAAGAGTAGATTTTCTGATACAGTTCTTTATAATATCTTCCCCAGAAGTAATCCCACATTCTTGACCAGTTTTCAGTTGTGGCATTATCAAGCTTATTTGGGAAGATTCAATTTTCCAATAGCATAGCTTTGATCTCTATTTTTTAAAAAAATGGGGCAAAGTAATTAAAAGGCAATTTCTATTTCTCTTATTAATTGCTCCATCTCTTGTAGTTGACTAAATTATTTTCACAGTATATTTACTCCAAGCATAACAGGAATGAAATCTGAAATGGCTTTGCAGTCCTTGATATGAGATGTGACCTCAGCAGTAGTTAGGAACAGTCTATTGGGCAGTTGACTTGAGTGCTTTAGCTTAGTGAACTGGCAGTTGTGCTCAAACACTGTTATATTGGAGCCCAGCTGGAATGAACAGCTTCTAGCTCTTACAGAGAAAGGGTTTAGTATCTCCCCATCAGCATGATGTTAGCTGTTGGCATTTTATAAATGGCTTTGTATACATGGAGGTATATTTCTACTTAATTTATTCAGCATTTTTATCATGAAAAGGTGTTGAATTTCTGTCCAATGCCTTTTATTTACATTTGCTGAGACGCCAGCAAGGTTCTTGGTTTTTTATCATGTAGGTGTATTGTTATTTTTCTTTGAATATATTGAACCTTCCTTGAATTACAAAGATTTTTTTTCTTAAAAAGGTAAATTCATTTGTTTTATGTATGTGTGTTTTGCCTGTGTGTATATATGTGAACTACATGTATGCCTAGTGCCCATAGAGGACAGAAGGAGGCATTGCATCCTCTGGAGCTGCAGATACAGGTGATTGTGAGCTACCATGTGGGTGCTGGGTACCACACCTCAGCCTCTTTCAAGAGCAACGAGTGTTCTTTTAATCACTGAGCCATCTCTCTAGCCTCAACGTTCCTAAGATCTTTTTAATGTGCTGTTGAATTTGTTTTGCTAGGGCTTTGTTGAGGATTTTTACATCAATCTTTATCAAATATATTGGCCTGCAGTTTTTGTTGTTGTTACTGCTATGTCTTCTTCTGGTTTGGGTATTGGGGTAATGTTGACCCTACAGAATGTGTCAGGAAGAATTCCTATGTCTTCTGTTTGGGAGAAAAATTTAAAGCAGATTGGTATTGGTTCTTCGTTAGATGTCAGTGGAACTTAGTAGTCTATATTTCTGGTTCTGGCTTTGCTTTGAGAGGTCTTTTTTTTTTTTTTTTTTTTCTTATTGCCCTTTCAATATTGCTGCTATAGGTTTCCTGATTGTTCAGCACATAGTCTAGGTGAGGTACATTTTTCTACTTCTACTAGAAACTACAAATGTTGCATACAATTTTTGTAACTACTAATGAGCCTTATATCTCCTTGGTCTCAATTATAGCATGTCCCTTTCCTTACCTGATTTTATTCTCATCATCTCTCCTTTTCTTAATCTAGCTATGAATTTCACTATTCTGTTAATATGCCCAGAGAACCAGCTTTTCCTCCATTTGCCACAAACTTTAGGGCATCCACTACACCCACCTCACCAAAGGGAAAGAAACATGGGAAAGGCAGGTGCCATCCCAGGGCCATGGACGTTTCATTAAGGTTCTGTTGCCCCTTAAAATTGGGAAGAGGAAGTAAGCAAAGACAAGGAAGGACATCTTAGGAATGAGAACAACTTGATCTCTGTATTCTAGTGCAGAGGAGAAGAGCCATCCAATGCCACCTGGGAGCAAAGGGATGTTTTGTGTCTCTTCCTGGTTTATCTTTAGACTCCAGTGACACAAACCTAGACCCTAGCCAACTCCCCAGCCTCTGCTCCCGTTCCTCTCACTAGCTCTTCTTCTCTTTGCTGGTTTATCCTGGCTGGCACTCAATAGGCAACTCTTTCTCCAACAATCAGCAGCTGTTGAGAAGAGATGGGCTCTTCACTGGGCTCTGAGGACCATGGGGCCATCTAAGGGAAGTAAGCCTGTAGGCGGTTACCATGGAGGCCAGCCTGGAGGTAGAGGAGGCACGTACACTTCTGAAACACTTTAATTACCAGAAGAGCTCATTAACACAGGACCCAGAGTAACACACGCTATTGCTCCTGGCTTTCTGTGAAAACAAGAGATTAATTTGATTGATCTGGATGTGATTTCAAAGTAGGGCAATTTCATAGGAGAAAGAGAATCCTCACCCCAAACCTAACCAACTGGTCACAGAAATAAGGCACAGGGATGGCCCTTAAGAGGCTGCCATAGCCAAGTGTGGTAACACACACTTTTAACCCTAGCACCGGGAGGCAGAGGCAGGAGAATCTCTGTGAGTTCAAGGCGGCAGGGTCTACATAAGTTCCAGGCCAGCCAGGGATATGTAGAGACACCATTTCTCAGGAAGGGGGGGGGGGGGTTAAACTATTTGAATATTTTGATTTAAGATTATTCTGTCAATAGACCTGAAGCTTAACTATTTTCACTTTTTAGATGATAAACATAAATATATTTAAAACACTTTGACATTATTTTGAAATAGAAATATCATTTTTATTATTATTATAAAATACTACATCGAACACAGAGTCACATAAAATAAAGGTAAGGATCCCATGGCCAACAAAGAGAATTTTTTTCTGCTCAGAAGTTGTACTTTCTGCACCAGTCCAGCCTTGGCTCCACATCCTCTCCAAAGGCAGCAGTGCCTTCCCCGGGATCTCCAGAGCTGTCGTCCCTGATTTAACACACAAGGTCCCCAGAACTATGGTTTCTTACCTCTCTTTTCAACTTGATGTCTAAGTCCTTTTTGTTGACAGATTTCTCCTCTGCCTTTTACTTTTGAAAAACATGGGTTGGCGGCCTGAAGAGCCTGAAGAGTACCCTGATTCATCATCACGGCCAGACCTAACGGATGACTCCTTTGCTTCGTACTGATTTCAGAAAGAAGGCAGACTTGCTTTTGATCTTTTTGTCTTTGAACTCGGCAGTTCTTCCGAGGAGCGCGTGGGCATGGTTTCAGACAGTGTAGTATTCCCATCTCCACCCCTCTCCCCAGTGCCAGCCCAGGGCAGGGCAGTATAGTAGCAAGGTCCCACAGCCTTCTAGGTACTCTGACAGGCCATTGAAGCCTAAGGAGCAATCTGAACTCAGGCCTAAATAAACCCAAACCAGCTTTGTTCTCCACATAGTGATAAATAAGTTCTGCTCTGAAGACTGGCAGGGCATTGCGGGGGAAGGGGGCAGGGGGAGGGATGGGGAGTGAAGGCCTGAGTGTTAGCTCTCAGCCAGGGATTTGGAGTCACTGTTCAAGACACAAGACGTGACACCTGCAGGGTGGCGGGGTTGTGGAATAAGCAATCAGTAGGAAGCTCATTGTGACTTCAGAGGGACCCCCAAATGCCCAACAGAGCCCCATCATCCAAGCAGAGGGTTCCAGTCTGGTTCTGCCTCAGAGACTGAAATCTGAGAGGTTGGTGTGGGGAGGGCAGTGCCGCTGTGCAGGAGGAGTGTGGGATTTAGAGTTTGGCCTGTAAGCCAGGTCCTCTGGGAAGCTAGCCCCGCCCTGAGCCTGCCCACACAGTCAGAGCGCTGCTCCTCCTCTCCCTAGGCCTCCGCAGTTCCTCATTCCTCACAGCACAACCCCCACTAGGTGCCTGTCTACCACTCTGCTTTGCAGAGAGCTTATGGACTTACAAAGTTTTTGTGTCATGCTTGGGGTCCCCTCTGCCAAGGGGCTGCACAGTCCCTCCTGACCTCAGCTACATATGCAAGCCACCTTCAGAAACTTCAGTGCAAGCAGACTAGCACCTAAAATTTTGATTGCTTGTTTAGGTGGGCCCACATTTACATCTGGATGTTCCTAGGGTGCCTCTAGTACTTTGTGAGGGTCAGGAATTACCTACCTAAACAATTTTAGTAGCTGAAATAGAGGTACTAAGTATTTGACGCATACCTAATGAATAAATGAATGGCTAAAATCTGGATTCCATCAGCTGGGATGACTTTTGGCCAAGCAGGAGCTGGAGGCGGCAGAGAAGAGCCCAGTGGATCTCAATCCCTAGACCTTTTTTGTTTGTTTGTTTGTTTGTTTAATCCTTTAGCAATTAGACCCCAAACTTGAGTTGTCATAAAGATGGATTGTTACACAGTTCATGATAAATCCTGGCTACCCTGGTGGGCTAGTCCCAGGTGGTTTAAACAGAAAGGTGGCAAAGTGATGCGGAGCCTTAGAAACTGGTCAGAATTCAGACATCCTCAGAACACTGGCGCTCATCTCTGCTGCTCCATGTGTGCTTGTGTTTTCCAAGAGATGTGTGTCACAGTTGCTTTAGAAAAGAAAGGAGATAATTTTAGCGCTCACTCCCGGGGACTCCTCAGTGCTGTTTGAACTCAGGAATTTTCTAGTCATGGCAGTTGTGGAGAATATGGTCTTCAGAAGGTATTTCTGTGCTGTTTTTCTTTCTGCCTTTCCCTGACAGCTCCAGTCTCTCTCTCTCTCTCTCCCTCTCTCTCTCTCTCTCTCTCTCTCTCTCTCTCTCTCTCTGTGTGTGTGTGTGTGTGTGTGTGTGTGTTTACTTTAAATTTTAAGGTCTTCTCAAAGGATGAGCTTTCTCCTTCGATCTTACTTTAAAAATTACCCATTTCCCTTCAGTTGCCAGATGGCATAGAAGTTTTTGGAAGAAAATATGCATCCCGAGTAAGAAATGATTAATTTTTTTCAGTTTTATCAAATCCAAGGGTTACCTTGATTTTTTTTTAATCAAAGTATTCCGCATATTTCTCTCAAAAAAATACAGATATTTATTTCCTGTAGGAGGTGGTACTTTAAAACAAATTAGCTAGATCATCCTACCTACAACAAAACACAAGGACAAAGGGGTGTTAATGTTAATAGCCCCTACTATGTCTGAGACAGTGACCGCAGCTGGGGTGACCTCCTGCTTTCATCTCATGGTGGGCGTGATTATCTCAGGTCATCCGTCTTAACAACAACAACAACAACAAAGGCCCTGAAGATGCTGAGTGCCTGAGCCCACAGCTCACAGTTGAACCGGGATTGAAAGCAAAACCCATGAGATGGAGAAATTAATGTCTTCCAGCAGAGCTATTTCTGTGTTTTTATCCTATGTCTCCGTGGGTGGAGAGGCAGTCGGCTCCGGTGGGAAGGCTCTTGTCTGTGTGTTTTCATTTCCCACAACACTCCCCAAATGGTAGGTGTCGTATACTGATAAGGTGAAGGGAATCATTGTCTTTTCCCCAGTCTATGCAGTCATACATTCCAGTTCTACGCTCTTGTTTAGTACCACGGAACGATAGATGGACGGTGAAGAAACGGGATTTCTCGGTGTGCTGGCTTGAGATTCTCTGCTCTGGCTGCAGCGTGGAGTCATCTCTCCTCTCTCTTTTTCTTTTGCCAAATCTGCTTCCTTCTGTCCTCTGTGTTTCTTTTATCTCCTGTTCTGTCCTTGCCAAACTCTTGCATTAGCCCAGCTTCTGATAAAGGTTAGAACACATACAGAGGAGTTGATCTGTGGATATCCGCTTCCCGCAGCGCAGCGAGGTCCAAGAGGGGCCATGGTGTCCCAGTTCACTCTTTTCGTCGTAGCTTCTCATTTTCGATGAAGTCCTGAGTGTGAAGAGAACGCTATCAGACACCTGGAACATGGTGCCTGCTCTGGTCCACTTTGGATTTGTTGGCATCATTAGCCACAAAAAAAAAAAAGGGGCTGTAGTTTCTTTTTTATTCTTTTTAAGTGGCTTTTGATTACCAGGACTTGAGCGCTCAGTCAGAGGAGCATTTGGGGTTGATGGCAGGCCAGAAGTCAGCTCTGTCTTCTGCCTTCATTCGGTCCCTATTATCAGATCACTGTGGACAAGGGCTCCGTCCACCCATCGCTGCATGATACCAATTTTCCTGTGACACTGTTCAATTACTTGCTCCAGTGCTGCAGTCAGCAATTTGCACTCATGAGGAATGCTTGGCAGGGTGTGTGGCATCCCGGTCAATGTCACAGAGCCACATGACGGAAGCCTGTATTCTCACCGATGGGGAGAGTGCAGGGTTCCCTACTGTCTTGTGCCCCTCATCAGCTTGGCTGGTCATGCTGCCATGCTGTCTTGACTTTTTCTGTTTTTGCGTTGCTTATGGCTCACATACCGCTTCTCTTCGCTCTTCTTCATGTGGATCCTCGGTATTCAATAAGAACTATGCCGTGCTCGCTGTTTTACTCTTTATGCACATCTTAAGCTGCCTAATTTTTTAACCCTTATTAAAATATTCCTTTCTCACCTCTGTGCATTTGTGCAAGTATTTCTGTAAGACGGAGTCATAGGAAAGAAACTTGGGGGCCAATGGAGGTTAACATATTTTTATTAATTCTTTGAGAATGTCACACATGTATACAATGTGTTTTGGATCATGTTCATGCCTCACCCCCCAACTCTTTCCTGATTCATCCTGCACCCCTCCTAACTTCATGTCCTCTTTTGTAATAATCCACCAAGGCCAGTTGGTGATACATACCATAGGCCCATAGGGAGGAACCATCCAAGGAGCATGGTTGGAACCACATACTTAAAACTTGCTCTTCCTCCTTCAGAAGCCGTCAACTGTCAATAGCTTCTCAGCTACGTGTAGGAGCTCATGAGTGTCTCCCCCCGCCCCAGCTCACTACATGCTAATATGTTTGTCGGCTTGATCTTAGCAGGCAACCACAGCTGCTGTGAGTACATGAGAGCAGTGGCCTGGCGTGTCAAAAAGATGCTGTTTCCACCTGACCATCACCCCTCCCGCAGCCTCTGGCTCTTACAGTTTCTCTGCCAAAAGACTGAAACGGTCCCTGAGCCATAGTGGGTAGGGCTATATAGGTGTTCAATTTGTATAGCTGAGCATCTCACAGACACGTATTCTCTGCACTTTAACCCCATTAACCACCATCCAATAGCACAGAGAGACTCCTCTTACAGAGTCCGAGCTCTATACAAATGTACAAGTATAGAGATAAGAATTTAGAGTGCAATTTGAAGAAAAAAAAAAAAAGTCCGTGAGTTGTTGGCCATGTATACAGCACTAAGCATAGATTTCCTCCAGTGGATTTGGCCCTATATCAAATAAGAAAGGAGTTGGTTACCCCTGTAACATTCATGCCACTATTTTGCTCTCATGCACTGTTTTGTGACACACACCAGTCATTATTATAGCTCATAGGGTTCACAGCTGCATAAGATGAATTTACCACAATAAGAATGTTAATGATTGTGAAATCATAGTTCTATATATTATTATTACATGATTGTATAAGTTCTTCACAAGTAAAAATTTGTTTAACGTCTCCAACTAAAGGAGGCACATCCTGTTATTATTATTTTACCCCTAAGAAAGTTGAAGCACAGAGAGGTTTAGTGACTCGCCCCAAGTCATCCAGCTAATATATGCCAGAAGCAAACTCAACACATGTAGTGGAGAGACAGAGCTGCTGAGTATCCGTGATGTCCCTGCCCTTGTAAACAAGGATTTGTAAGGTCTTTCTTAGGACTAAGTAATCTTTTCTCCTTCTAAAAAAAATTTCATATAGCTTCAAAACCTCAGGTCAACTTTTCCATTGGCATTTCCTTGTAGACAATTTCTATAACTTAAAAACTCTGCTTTCTTCTTTTATGGTAAATAGTATCTCATTTTCTCCCAAACAGCATATCAAGTAGAATTCAGCAAATACCTGTGACTCTGATTCCCTAGATATTCATAATTGAAGGACTGCCAGGAGCATTTATGAGATGCTTCAAAATAAATCTTAGCGTATAGGAACATTTATCCAAATAATTGCTTTTTGCAAATTTGAATGCACAGCATGGAACCCTGACCCTACAACTCTGGCATTCCGGAGAGAAACTCTCAGGGTTTAGAGGCCAGGAAAGACTACTGCTCATTCAATTTATTATGGAAATCTCCACTGAAATGTATTACTTAACCACTGAGTGACTTACGAAATACTTAACATTAAATCCAAGACAGCAAACCTTTGAAAGAAGGTTAGTATGAAACCATTCATTCCTCCTTAACATCTGCCTTCCTCTTCAACCCACCCATCATGCCTTGCTTCACCTACCCATCATGCCTTGCTTCACCTACCCATCATGCCTGTGCTCCTGTTCAATCCACTCGTCATCCCCGTGTTCCTGCTCAACCCACACGTCATCCTTCCTTCTTGCCCCTCTGTGAAGCTTCCTCCTTGTGCCGGGTACAGAAAGAGGCATGTGAGGTGTGAACCTCATAAGCTGAAGTTGGGCAGGGAAACCATAACTGCTAGCATTCACCTGATGACCGTGACAGTACGATATATCCTTATATTCCATAGTCATCATTTGAGCTGGAGAGGAAGCTCAGTGGTTAAGAACTCATACCTGCTCTTACAGAAGATCTGAGTTTGATAACCAGCACCCATGTCAGTGGCTCAGAACTGCCTGTAACTTCAGCTCCAGGGGATCCAGTGCTTTTGGCCTCTGCTGGCACTTTTACTCACATGCACACAGTATCACACAGACACACACACACACACACACACACACACACACACACACACATATATAATTATATGTATAAAATGATGATGATGACGATGACGATGACGATGATGAGGACAATGATGGTGATGATGTTTCATGGTTTTTGGCCCACAGGGGTCTTGCCAGACTTGGGTTCTTTTGATTTTCATGTCTAGTCATTTTTCTGGCACAATACTAAAACATTCCTGAGCTTTTGAAATTTTAAAATTTCATCTGTACATGAATACATGAGAAGCAACTGGCTAAATTTAAAAGTCTAGAATCATCAACTCTTTCATAACAGTAGGCCTTGCTTCATTTCCTTCTAGATTTCTCTTTTGGGAGAAAAAATAACAGTCAATTGGACTCTCTCTTCTTTCTTGGAGACATAAAATTCTGTAGGACATTTTGCTCTGTATCTGTGAAATTTAAACATTTCAACTAGCTGGATATTGGTGTCATTTGCACTTCATTAATTTTTCTGAAACAAATTTAAGATTTTTATTCCTAGAATTCAGTACTTCACCTAGAGAAAATTGTTTTTATTCTGCTTTGACTCTGGCACCATATTCTATTCTGGTTTTAGGGATGCCATTTCCAAAGGGAGGCATTTTTCCATAAGTCTTTCCCCTATGATTAAAGTTCTGTCTTGCAGTCTACTCTTCTAAAGCCCCTCATTACACATATGTGTTTGCTCATCCTCAGCTGAGAAGACTCCTTGTATAACCAACCCAGTTATCCTTATCCACTTCCCAGTTGTCTTTGGTTACTGACAGAACAAGCCAGTGTTCTGAGGCGAGAGTTATGAAGCTCTGAGCCCCAGTGCACTCACCTGGACTAGTCAGCTCTATTGACTAGTGGCATTGACTCTATTGACTGAAGTAACTGTCTGGGAGGAAAGAAATCCTCCAGGGCTCTTCAGCATGACTCGACCTTCCCCATCATGCTTGGTGGAGAGGAAAACATGGGGCTGCTCACAGTAATCATTACAATTCCCGCTCCCCATTGCTCACAGCTGCTAGCAATCATTGTAGAATCTAGCAGATTGTGGCTGGCTGGCTGCCTGCAAACAGTTCTCAAGCACTAAGCAAGGTTGAATGACTAGTTTTCTATTCTTTTTTTTTTTTCTCTAATTTTCAAATGTTCAGATATGAAATAATAACAGTGATTATTAAAATTTCCTGGCTCTTGTCTCCAAATTTTTGTTTTATTGTTGTAGGGGGAGTGGTTTTAGTTTTAGTTTTGGAAGTCTGTCCTTTTGTTTAGTTTTGGAGAATTGGGCTCTTCTTCTGTGGTAAGAATCTTGGACTAAAAATAAGAAGACCCACCACTAACTCTGCCCAGACACAGAAACTTGGTCAATGTACTAGCCCCAGCTTTATGCCTAAAACAAACAACTGGAGTACCTGGTTTCTTGGGCTCCCATGACTTGATTAGAAAATAATGTGCTTTTCAATCTCAAAATATTTAAAGGTAAGGTAATTAAGCTTTTCGAAACATTTTTATTTGTATTTGTATATGTGTGTGCACCTGTGTATGTGTTCGAGATGGAGAGAGAGAGAGGGAGAGAGAGAGAGAGAGAGAGAGAGAGAGAGAGAGAGAGAGAGAGAGAGAGAACTTGTGTGGGTACACCCACACAAGCCAGTATTGAATGTCAGATCCCCTGCAGCTGGAATCATAGGTGGTGTTTGCTGCCTGACCGTCACTTCAGTCCCCTTTGTCCACTAGACAATTCCAGTCAACCTTCAGAGGCCTGCTTAAGCACTTCCCTCCTCCCTCCCCATGGCACGTATAATGACAGTTACTTAGTAGTGTGTGTATGTTACGCTCTGTGTTACTTCACCAAAGATACCACATTCATCCACAAAATCTAGTAATACTTGGAGAATCCTAGAAGCTTTTCTGTAATAGTTAGTATACTGATATCATTAACTCTACAACCCACAGGACCAGCCACATTAAGATGGATGGGGGAGAACTTAGGAGCTGTATACAAAGACATAGGCAGAATACAACGAGAAAGGACTGTATACTACCCTCCCTTTGACAAAAGCTACACAGTAAGGGAAGAGATTAAGAGCTGGAGAAGAGACTGGTACCTAAAATGGACTTCTTTTTTTTTTTTTTTTTTTTTTTTTTTTTATTAATTTATTCTTGTTACATCTCAATGTTTATCCCATCCCTTGTATCCTCCCATTCCTCCCCCCCCCCCATTTTCCCATTATTCCCCTCCCCTGTGACTGTTCCTGAGGGGGATTACGTCCCCCTATATATTCTCATAGGGTATCAAGTCTCTTCTTGGCTACTTGCTGTCCTTCCTCTGAGTGCCACCAGGTCTCCCCCTCCAGGGGATATGGTCAAATGTGAGGCACCAGAGTACGTGAGACTTCTTGTAGAAATTTTATTACAGAATCCAGCCCTCAAAGGAGGCCCACAGGACAGAACCTAAAGAAGACACCTGGTGTGCCCTGACCTGTCTTTTCTCTTCTGGCCAGAATTCCCCACGAGCCAAACCCATTTAGACACTGGCGTATAGAGCATGCAGATGATACTACATACAGCCTACAAGCCTCTTGGAGCGAAAAGGAAAGGGAAGATGAACAATTAAGACTAATTGATGCATCTGCTTTTATCATTATCATGTATTGCAGCTCTAGGGGTAAAGTCAATACATCTGGCCAAAGTGATCTATAAGAACGTTCTTCATTACTTCAGGTTATTGTGTCATAGGTATGCTGGTACATTTGGAAGCATCAAAAGATTAATTGGAAATATTCCATTAAAAAATATTGTCGCTAAAATTTAGTGGGTTTCCCTAGTACAATTTATGGTAGAAAATGTATCTGCTTTTAAATGGAGTAAGATAAAATACTAAAGAATAAACTTCCAGTAAGTACAATATGAACATAGACACAGTGTAAAATGCAGGGCAGAGAGGTGACCCCATGCCTCTAAAGGCACTTACTGCTCTTTTGGAGGACTGAGGTGCAGTTCCATATATGGCAGTTTGCAACCATCTGTAACTCCAGTCCCGGGGGATCTGTGCCCTCTTCCAGTTTCTGTGGATACTGTACCCAGGTGATACATGTGCATACACACAAGCAAAACTATAATATACCTAAGAATATTTTTAAATGTAATCAGTGGGCCAAAGAGTTGAGTCTTTGAAAGGGAAAATATCTATAGTTATGTACATATGGGGACAGGAGGTCAATCCTGCACCAACAACTCAGGCATAAAGTGAGAGGTATATCTATCCTGCATAGGAAAACTCTAGCATGTACTTATTACCAGTTTGGGGATGCTATAATTGTTTATACAGGAAGTATTCTCAAGTCATGGGAGCCCAGCTGTGTGCCTTATTGCTCCCTTGCCAATGTCACAGTCTGCATTTTTATTGTCTAAGTTACTCTTAGAAACCATTCAGGATGAGGGGGGCTTCCTCAGTTCAAGGGAGGAACCGCTGAAATACATAATGATTCCGAGCTCTCCCTCCTAATGCCAAAAGCAGACAAACATGGTGACTCTACAAGGGAGTCTTAGTAGGGAACCACAGGCTCTTATTCGTGTCCTAATCCTGATTATCCACTGGCTAGGAACCTGAAGATCCTCAGAACCTTGTGGCCTCACCTGAAGCTCTATAAATTCATTTTACACAGTTAGACTTTGGCTCATTTCATGCGTCCTGAGACGCTTACAAAGTGGCATGCCACGCAGCTGCACTTGAGAAAATTGTGCTGTGAACAAACTAGTATGTAAATATCCAACATTTTAGGTTTATTAGCTTGCAAAAAAAAATTCAAGTTTCATTATGTCATTTTTCAAATGAAATTGAGGGTTGTTTTTCTTGGTGCCTTCACTTTTTCTCTCCTCTCCTCTTCCTCTGCCGCCCCATTCTCACTCACCTTTCTACTCTCCTGTCACATGTGACCTCCCCCTACACCTCAAACTCCTCAAACACCCCATCTGGTGATCTCCCACTTAGTTTCAGCATCTACAGTCACTCTTCCACACCCTTATCTGTGTAAAAACAAACATTAAAGGCTAGAATCCACACAGGAGACCATGTGATGCTTTGTCTTTGAGCACAGTCACCACACTCAGTGTAAAACTTTTCAGTTCCATCGTTTTCCTACCAATTTCATTTTCCTTAACTGCTGAGTAAAATTCTGTTGTGTGTGTACATCACATTTTCACTATCCATTCTTCTGTTGATGGGCATGTAGGCTGGTCCCACACCCTGGTTATTGTGACGAGGGAGACAATAAACACAGACATGCAAATCTCTCTGTGGTGTGGTATGGGCTCCTTCAGGAGAGGTATAGCTGGGTCTGTTTTTAAATTTTTGAGGACCTTTCATTCTGATTTTCACAGTGCTTGTATCTTATTCTCCCACCAGCAGTGGACAAGGGTTCCTTTTCCCCACAGCCTCCCCAGCATTTATTCTCATTTGTCATCCTGGTCACAGCCATTGTGACTGGGGTGACACAGCATCTTAGGGTAAATTCTGTTTGCACTTTTCTGATGGATAAGGATGCTAATATTTATTGGCCTCTTATTATGTTTCTTTTCAAATCTATTCATTTCATTACCCCTTAATCATCAGCAGTTTTATGGGTTTAATTTTTTTTGATTCTTTATTATATAGTCTAGATGTCTGAGATATATCTGGTCCCCTGTTATGCAGCAACTTTTAATTTCATATGGTCTTGTGCGACTGTACAGTAACTCATTATATAGGCCAGGCTATCCTCAAACTTATAGAGAGCCACCTGCCTGTGCCTTTCAAGGGCTGGGATTAAAAGTATGTGCCCCCAATACCCACTATCATTGGAATTTTGATGGCAGTTGCCTTAAATCTGTAGGTGAATTTTGACAATGTGGCCATTTTCCCGGTATCAGCTTTACCCCTCCAGGGACATGGACCCTCTGCATCATCTGGCATCTCCTTTATGTTTGTTGTCAGCTCCCCAGAGTTCTTACTCTATAGGTCTTTCCTCTTTGGTGGGCTTAACCCTGGAAACGTCACTGGGGTGGGGGCTGACGTGAGTGAACTAGCTTTCCTACTTTCTCAGAGGGTGATTGTTGATATACATGAAAGCTACCGAGTTTCATGTGTAAATTTCATATCTTGCAGCTTTACTGGAAATCTAAGCATTTTCTGGGAGAGCGATAGAGACTCTGAAATATAGAATCGCGTTGCATATGAATAGGGGTACTTTCACTTAAGCCTCTCAATGATTCGTTTTCAAGAAGTATTCCCTGAACAGCTAATTTGTAGTTGGCAATATGAAGTTCTAGGCCATACAACAGGTGGTAGCAGCGTCATGTACACTGTAGGAGGAAAAGAACAATATTTTAAGTGAAAATATATATAATAAAATTAATAGCATATATGCTTCAAATTGGTGTGCTCGTAAATGGTATATTAATAAATGTAGGTGTAAGAAGTGGTTGGCATTCTCTTCATTTTATCAACAAGAAAACTGAGCCTGAAGAACACAGATTCTGTGGGATCACAGATGCTTAAGACAGCAGTGATGAGTGATGACTTGAGTTCATTTATCTGCCCCTAAATGACAAGCAGTCTTCTAGATATGTTCAACCCTTGACTCACTGTGGCCATGTGGACTTGCTTAGCCTGTAGATGACATAAGTGTGTGCATTCTAAGCTTACATACTTACGTATAGCAATAACATTGGGTATCTCTTAGTCTCTCTTGTCCTATGCTGAGTTTCATGGGGGCTGAAGCTCTGAGTGAAGGGTCTTTTTTTTTTTTTTTTAAAGTTTCCAGGGCTCTGGTGTATCACACCACAGTGTAGAAATTTCTTAACAAGAGGGTGTAAAACAACAGTGAAGTCAGTACACGGCTATTAGTACAGGGAGGGAGAACTGAAGGTCTTCATGGTAGTAGGAACTGGGCATCTGATGCGTTTCCCCTGAGTGTATGGCATTTTAGTATTTGCACTGCAAGACTAAGGATGTCTCTACCCAAGTCACTCCATGAGCATTGACCAGTCCTCAACATGAGACATTAATAGAAATAACCATTTAACCCTCAGGCAAAGAAAATAGATGTCCACAGAATGTCTGAACATTCGAGCGAGTACGTTTCTTCTGTTTGCAGGTCGTTCCTCCAAAGATGCCGTAGGCCAGATCTCTGTCCACGTGGATGTCACCACCACCCCTGGGACTGGGGAACATAAAGTCACTGTAAAAGGTACGTCTGGGGTCAGATACATCACCATCAGCATCTACAGAAATCATACAAAAACTATCACTTCCCTTGTACACATTTTAAAAATGTAAACTACTATAGGACATGATTAATATTTCTTTAGAAAAACAAATTCTTAAGCTAAAACATGTAAAACTTGATATAATGGGAACTAAGTTGCGAAAGTGAATTTATTTTATTGTTAAATATAATTTCTCAAACTGACCTACATTTAAACTATTCACATAATCTACTTATTTTATATGTCTTCTAACTGATTTTCCTTGTTAATAAATGGCTCAGTGTTATAAAAGCAAATGAGCCTCGCCTTCCTACTAAGCAAATGAGCCTCACCTTCCAACTAAAAAGTTTCATTAAATATCTACCATTTTGCTGAACAGTCCCATATTCTATTTTTATTGTAGACTTCGTCATTTTAATATCCAGTTTGGTCTCCCAATGTATGTTTTTTTTAACAGTTTTTAATTATTATTATTATCAATATAGTGCTCTGTCTGCATGTATGCCTGCAGGCCAGAAGAGGACATTAGATCACATTACAGATGGTTGTGAGCCACCATGTAGTTGCTCTGGACCTCTGGAAGGGCAGTCAGTGCTCTTAACCTCTGAGCCATCTTGTAGGTTTTAATTGCACCACGTTCCTAAACTTCTGTGGATTGTAAAAGATTATATGACAAATATGTAGGGGAAAACATTCAAAGAAATGCTCATACACCATCAGGTGTCAGTGTCCCTTAACAATGTGTACATAGCAAGCCCTACAGTTTTAGTCCTTAGCGGTGGAGACTTTGAGACTCTTTCCTTCTGAGAGCCAAGATCAAGCAGGGGCATATAAACATATTTATTTGGAATTGTTTGTGAGTTCTGGAATAGGAAACCGCCATAGCATTTAATATATGATGGAATTTACAGCTAGGAAAGAAATGATGAATTAGATGGCCATGATGAAGCTTTGTAAATACTACTGATTCTAGCCAGACATGGTGGCACGCACCTTTAATTCCAGCACTCCAGGAGGCTGAGGCAGGTGGATCTCTGCTTGTTTGAGGCCAGTCAACTACAAAGTGAGTCTAGGACAGTCAAGGCTGTTAAACAGAAAAACCCAGTCTTGAAAAAACATTTTATACATAGATATATATAGATATATATATATATCTCATATAGAATTAATTTTAATCTACTTTCTAACTATTTCATGATGGAGCTTCCCTCATGCTTAACATGAAAAACCATTAGGGATTTCCCTTTCCTTACAAGTACCATTCATATGATGAAGTCCTCAAGTTGAGCTTTCTGTTAAGGGAGCATTACCGGGCATCAAAGGTTTCAGCTTGTGGGACGTTTCCTTGTTGGTACAGTCAGGACACACTCAAATGCAAGTTCCCATCCAAAAGAAGACGCTAATTTCCACACACTCATTTGCTAAAACTTGGCTCCTGTTTTTTTCAGTGATTGCAATCAATGACCTAAACTGGCAGACCACCGCCATGTTCCGCCCCTTTGTGGAAGTGTGCATGCTGGGACCCAGCCTGGGAGACAAGAGAAGAAAACAAGGGACAAAGACAAAAAGCAACACGTGGTCACCGAAGTACAATGAGACCTTCCAGTTGTAAGTCAGGAGGAAAACCCCCGCTTGTTCACTTAACTGGATGCTGGCTGGTTTGCAGCTAAAACTGGAAGATTCAGGGTGGAAAAGTAAAACCCCCGGGCCTCCTCCTGCTCTTTACAAAGCAAGCAAGCTAGGCTTCCATTCCTTCAGCGGCTAGGCATATCAGGCAGTGTCGCAGACATGGTTGGCAGCTGGCCTGAAATGCTGTCATGAAAATGTCTTTCTATGGCACTCAGAGGAAGGACAGCAGGCTACCAAGAAGAGACTTGATACCCTATGAGCATTTAAAAGGGGAGGAGGTCCCCCACAGGCATAGTCATAGGGGAGGGGAGTAAGGGGAAAATGGGAGGGAGGGAGGAATGGGAGGATACAAGGGATGAGATAACCATTGAGATGTAACAAGAGTAAATTAATAAAAAAAAAATTTTAAGTAAAAAAAAAAAGAAAGAAAATAGAATACAAACGGAGGGACTACATTGATGGCTACGAATTGATAGATTTTTTTCAACCTGGACACTGACAATGATAATGAGATGTTTTCCTAGACTGATGCTTATTTCATTTGAAGTGAGTGGAAAGTGGCCATTTTTTTTTTCCTTCACTCTATGTCACCTCTATGTGACAATATGACACTGGACAATATGAAGCCAAACCATTATATTCGACAATAAAATTTATTTGTTAGGAACACTAAAAAAAAAAAATGTCTTTCTAGAGATGAGAGATTAAAAACTATGTCTGATTGGCATGGTCAAGTGGAAGGCCTTCCATGGTTAAGGAAGCCGTGCACAGTGGGAAGGAGGGCGAGACTAAATGACTTCGGGTGACCCCCTCACAGAGAAGCCCAACCCTCAGCTCTTGAGGGGGCCTAGAGGTCATTTCCAAACGAAAGACTAAACACTGAATGTTTGTCTTTAAAGGATAATATTGCTTGGATAGAGAGAAAGTTACAGGAGAGCAAGACTAAGTGTGTGATGATAGCCTGGACCTCCCCTCCCCGCTGCAATAGCTCAGGCAGGAGAGGAAACAGTTACTAGCCAGATGGGGAGGAAAATGAACCTTCTTAGTGTGGGGGAAGAATTTACACCGGGACCAGAGGTAGAACGCAAGCCTGTCTAACAATTGAGCCCGACTTTACAAGCATGTCCATAAGGAGCATTGTAGGCACAGGAGGGCAGTTACCAAAGTTGGGAAAGTAAAAATGTGTCCGTCGCCTTATGAGAACCAGTGATCTTCCATGGAGGGAAACCACAGACACACACACACAAAAAAATGATGCAGCCAAACCTTTGATGCCATCCTTCCCCTTCCTCATGACCTCATGGGAGGACTTTTTGTTCAAAGTCGACCAGAAGCTAGAACATGGTAAACTCCAGCATTGCAGTGTCGAGTCAGCGTTGCAGTGGGAAGTGAAGGTGCTTGACACCAAGAAGCCTGATGTAGGCTGAGTCCTGACCACTTAGGCAGATGATGATTGAGATGGTGACGGCAACAGTAGGAGCTTTTGTTTTAATCTATTCATGTAGAGATCTCCTGGCATCTTAAGAGGAGATATCAAATATGTAACTGGATAACTTGAAACCTTTTCTCCTTATTAATCTTAATCCTCTAAGTCTAAGTGAGCTGACCAAAGGGAGCATCAAGAAAACAGGACCAAGTCCAAGAGACTTCCATACAACCGAGCACACCCTTAGGACTGCTATACTTTGACTAGCTCACTTTTGGGGGGCACACAAGTTTAATTCCACCATGTAGAGGCAGGAGGATCGGTAGTTTGAGACCAGCTTGTTTACCATTGTAAGTTCCCAGGCAGCCCTCTGTAGTGAGCTCCAGTTCCTGCCATGTGTATTAATATTCCCAATAACCACAGAAATCCTGCTAACAACCCAGCGCACAGGACTGTAGCCTCCCAATTCAAATCACACAAGAACAATGATCTACCTTAAGTGTAGCTTTTACAACATCTACTTTCTGGAAGTAACTTGCTCAGAGACTTGGCTGTAATACCATGAGGCACAGGATGGCGTTCTGAGGAAGCCAGTGCATTTATTTGATACATACGGCCACTCCTGTCTTGATCTGTTCTTTGACTCTTACTCACCAAAATACTGTGTTATTGCAGAATACTGCATTCTCGCCTGTTTGTGTTATTTCAGATTGCCTCTTAATAAATACCCAGTTTAGCTACTAATGTCACCTGTAAACAAATATCTGGCTGCATAAGATGCTTCAGGAAAAAAATACCACCTGAAATAGGAATTCGAAAGTTGCAGCTGGTGACAAAAAGATGAACATTCTTTAGAAAGGCAAGAATATCTGAATTGATTAAAACAAGGGCTAGAGGAAACACATTCCCTGCATCTCACCTCCTACCTCCCTAACATTCTATACAGCAAGCTGATGCCCTACATCCCACCTCCTACCTCCCCAACATGCCATTCTATACAGCATGCTGTCTCTGGCTGTACTAGTACAGGCTAACTGTTGTCAGAGAGAAGAACTGACACTGTAGCGCCAACCTCTGGTGAAATTGATTGCTCTGGAAATGTGCACCAATTATAGATCGTAGGAATGGTGCTTCACAGTCTATTTGTCTGAGAAAAGGCTCCTGAATAGAAAAGCTTCTCCTGGAGCAAGAGGTAAAGATTCTCAGTAGCTGTCAAGGGAATAACAGAGATATTCTTCCAACTGTATGCCTCACCCAGGTTGTAATATGGTTATCAATACAGAGACTCTGTATGTAATAACTAAATATAATATAATATTCTATTTGCCAACCTGTTGAGAAATTTTAATTCAGAATATGGCTGTTCTGGCAAGAGATCACACCCAAAGACCCTCTAGGTCTGTGTGAACTGGTGGAAAACAAACATGCTTTAATCCAGGAGACGGGGGCAAATGGATCTTAGTTCAAGGCCAGCCCAGTCGAGAGCAAGTTTCAGG
This sequence comes from Acomys russatus, assembly GCF_903995435.1. Taxonomy (NCBI): domain Eukaryota; kingdom Metazoa; phylum Chordata; class Mammalia; order Rodentia; family Muridae; genus Acomys; species Acomys russatus. The sequence goes on along the minus strand of NC_067168.1, from coordinate 2,070,452 downwards.
TAAAGAAAAGCTTAGATCCAGGCATGTATCCAAATGATGAAGGTAAAGTTAGTTTGTAGGAGGAAGCATCCAAGTTTGCAAATGATGCTTAATTGAGTGGCAGAAAAAGTAACAGATCAGAGAAGATTTGACAGAGTAGGATACGCCTAATTCTCACAAGAAGATAGAAAGGGAAGCTGCTTAAGGGAGCATCACAGAGAATGAGCATAAAGAGGGCAGTTTTACAGAGAGAGGATGAATGAGAGGACAAACTGGACACAAGCTTGTGAAGACAGAAGGAGCCAAAGAACAAAACAAGAAGCCAGAAGATTAGAGCAGATTGTTGAGTTAGTTTGAGACCAAGCAAAGCAATTCAAGGGCCAAGAGAGAAGCCAGATTGAATCAGCCAGCTGGGAGAGGAGTTGGAGCCAGGACAGCTTGAGTTGAGCCAGCTGGTCCAGAGCTCAGTATAGGACAAGAAAGGGTGAGTTTATTAAGCAGTAAGTCTCAGAGGCTGAAAACGTACGAGGCCTAGGTTAGCAGACAGAGGCAGTAAGCCTCTGTCTGGCAACAACTGAAACATCAACCCTACTTGATATATTCACCATCAATGGAACAAGCAGCTAGAGCTATCGCAGGACATCTATAAATGTAGCTCAACATATTTGTAAAGGATGATGTCAAAAAGTTTGACACGTCTGCAATAAAGCATCATTTTTATATCTAGGGGGAAATGCATGTCTGATTTCCAGGCAGTATCTATATAATGATGCTCTTATACACAAATGCACGGTTGATCTAATACTCTGGGCATATAGCAAGCTGTAAGTAAAGTGTTTCAGCACCATAAATACAACAAGTCTGACTAATTTTATGTCTTTAATTCATACAGCATTCTGGGTAAGGAAAACCGCCCAGGAGCCTATGAACTTCACCTCTCAGTTAAAGATTACTGCTTCGCCCGGGAAGATCGGATAATTGGGATGACGGTCATTCAGCTACAGAACATAGCAGAGAAAGGGAGCTATGGTGCATGGTACCCTCTTCTGAAAAACCTCTCTATGGATGAAACTGGCTTAACCATCCTTAGAATACTCTCTCAGAGGACCAGCGACGATGTCGCTAAAGAGTTTGTGAGACTTAAGTCTGAAACGAGGTCTATTGAGGAGAGTGCCTGAAACAAAATGCCGTCTTTGAGAACTCACAAACTCCCACAGTTTGACCCTTACATGCATGTGAAAATACACGGGAATGTTTAAACCCACTGCGTTTCAGTGTTTGCCCGTAACCAACCTCAATGTCTACAAGGTATGTGAAAACTTTCATTATACCAGTTCTGGTCTTTGAGAAATAAATGTTCCATGAAGTGCCAAAATTATGGTGTAAAGTGAAATATCAAAATCATCTTTGACAATGTTCTTCTCACTACCAATTTCTCTTCCATGAAGGCAACTGAAAAAAAGTCTTGAGTTTGTTCATTGGTTGTCTTTGTTAGATTCATTTAGGGTGACCTCTCAAAAAACATCTTCGACTCAACTTCTGTTCTGTTTACCCTAACACTTTATTGTAGACACCCACAGATCCAGTTTTTCTACCACACCTAGGAACATGGCAACTTCTAGAAAGTTTGTAATTTTATAGTTGCAGATATATTGTGATGATTTTTGCATACAAACTACAATAGAAAAGGTGGGAAATATTTTATGCTGACCAGTTCCCAACCTTTCTAAAATATCACTGTGAAGAAATGCTTTCAAAGCAAACTTACACAAAGCAATGCTAAATAGTTTGTTAATGTTTGATATATTGATGAAACTGTGTTCTTTTAAAACTGCCAAGCTCCCACACCCACACACACATCACATTTGCTATTTTAAAAAAAGAGAAAGAAAGAAAAGAAAAATGGTAACCTAGCATTATGTCTCAGCTTTACCCTACTTGATCTTTGGAAAGTCATAGAATGCAGGAACTGTTTGTTTGACTTTGCTGTGATAAGTGACTTACTGGAGGCAAACTACTAACCATACATTTATGACTACTTAACTCTACAACCAGATGTTTCTTTTCAAAATATTCAATGGTTTATGCTGAATGCATCACTATTATTATATATTGCAGAAAAACAAAAAAAAAATCACACCTTCATATGTACATTTAGGAGAGTATACGTAAAATAAACTCAAGGTAAATTGCTCATGGTTTTGTAACTCATATTCTTTATATGCCCCAAATGCAACTTGGTTACAAATACTTGCATCGTCTGGATTTTTTATGATTTGACTTTCCAGAGTCTGTATCTAAACATCTGGCTGCAGGACATCACCTTGTTGTTGTAACTTACAGCCACAGCTGTGAGTGGACTCCCCATGTGCCCAGGAACAAGGAGCTGTGGCATTGACTGTGTTCTGTAAGCATGCTGGCCTAGGCTGTGAGGAGCAGGAGGAATTTAGTGTCATCTCTCTCAACCATCCTGCTACTGGGTCTGAAAATACACAGGCTGGTGAGATTGGCTAATTTGTGTTCAAACCTTAGGCGACTGCTTTGTTGATGACTTTTCCAAACGCCTAGTATGATGCAATCGCTGGCATATGCATTAATAAATGGATGTGTATTGAGCTCATGCAACACTTTTGGATGTTTTGCCTACTTCTTCAATTACCTAGTAATAATAAAAAAAAAAAAACTAGTAATGTGATGTTACTATCCATTCAGCATGCGATGATATATACAGCTGCTAATTACAAGATAATGCACTGAAAGTAGGGAGAATTAATATAATAATAAAATTGCTCGGTATGGTTGTGAGATAGTGTTAAACCTATGAAGAAAGTTCACTGTTAAACATATTCAAAGAAGCAGCGTTATTAAAGAAAAGTTTCAATTATTATTGACAGCCATCTTATAAATGAAGAATTCACTCTCGGTCTATTGTGATTTAGCCTTGTAGGAGCTCATTTATGTGAGAGCATGAAACACTGGAATAAGGGACAGATCACTCGGTGGAAATGCTGAGCTAAGGGTAGTCTTCAAATTAACTAGATCACTTTGTTCTGTCTTAAATTTTAAATGTGTGTGCACGTGGCTCTGTATGTGCTCACATGAGTGTCGGTGCTCACAGAGCCCAGAAGAAGGGGACAGGTCCCCTGGAGCTAGAGTTGCAGGCAGTTGTGACCATCTGACCTGACAACTGAGCCTGAGTCCTTGAGAAGAAGGACACGCGCTCTTAACCACTGAGCCATCTCTCTCGCCACTCATTCCACCTTTTAAATAGATATACAGTGCAGTAAACATTAGGAGGAGGAGTATGAATAAAGTCTACTTTTTACTAACTTTGGAGTGGTTATAAATACTGTTCCTCTATAGACTCTTCCCCCCAAAGGCAGTGGTATTTCTGTTAGCCTCACTTCTCTGTAATCACAGTCACAGTCAAGTTTGCTGTGATCTCTGTCAACTTGGTGGCCCCAGGACTGTGTGGCAGTTTATTCCTGTTATTCCGGATAAAATACACAGAAGCCAAGTCCTGTCATTCATGTGCAGATAAACATCCCATTACGCATGCTTAAAAATTTGTCAAGTACTGAAAGGCAAAATAAGGAAAACTTTAATGCACCAGTCATCATTCAAACGCATGCAGACCAATTATTTAAGGTAATCAATGAAACGTCCCATCCACAGTCTGATCAGAGTCGCCCCCTTTTGGACTACTTTATAGGTTAATTCTACTTTAAAATTAACCACATTTATAAGTGACAATCAATCCCAGGTTAAATATGTTTCATTAGATCTTGTTTTAATGCTTGAAAGGACATTTATTTTATCCTTTTAATATTTCAGAGTTATATAAATAAATGGCTATACAACCTAATTTAGCACCTTTAATCTTTATGCTCAAACAATGAAGCATATCTGTATTTGTAGGAAACTTGGAATACACACGGGTGGGTCTGATTCTCCCTTCACCACGTGGAAGGTTCCTGGGCACACAGGAGTCCCTCCTCCTCTGTGACCTGTGTTAACACTCACTCAGCTCACCTTTGAAGCCAGTCCTTGATGCTCAGCATCTCTGGTCTCTATGGCTCAAGCTCCCAGTGTTTGATAGCCTCAGAACCTATGGCATGAGACATATTTAATACATATTTATTTTAAATGCCTGGTTTTTTCCATTTGAGACAAATTTGAAAGGTTTCATTTCAACCTACTCTTTATTTGTAGTTTTTCCCCCTCCCACTGTATGTACATTGGTGTCTACGATCCAGATACTATAACTTTATCTCCTCTTTCCATCCTGGTGGTTGTGACTAAGGGTTCAGCTATTTGACTAGTCATTGGTCTATTTGTCCATCAATGGACTGATAGGAAAAGAATGTGTGTATGTAACTGTGGACTGCCTTAGAAACAGAAGGAAATACCATCATTCGTGACAGGGACAGCCTGGATTGGTTCACTGAGAAAAGCCCGGCACAGAGAGAGAAACACTGAGTGTGATCACTCTCACGCACAACAGAACAGAGAGCCAAACAATGGTGACCAGATGCTAGGGGCTGGCAGTTCCAAGGCAGAAATGTGAGTTAGGAGAAAGAAAACCAGGAGATCTGCTGTGTACATTTAAGAAAACTGTATTCTGGACTTAAAAATCAAAGAGTGGCCTTTTAGTGTTTCTGCCACACCAAAAATAGTTTGAGGCTACATATTATTCAAAACCTTGACTCTGTAATTCTACCCTGCAGACATAAATCAAAACTCACATTGTACACAACATGTAATTTTTACTCGTCATAAAGAAAATGATACATATCAATTCTGTGTAACAAAATATGTCTATTTATAATACAGAGATAGGATTTCTATAAATTATCTTAATGCCAATAAAAAATGCTTTTGTATTTTAGAATGTAAGTTGAGAAAACTAAAATTTTTGTAAATATTAGAACTCAGATTTGGTCCAATGAAAAGGAAAAGAATTTAGTAATGTCTCACCAACATGACTGCCCTCAAACATGAGCCAAACAAGGATGACACTAAATGCAGAAAAGCCTTTGAGGTCAATCCTACACAAAGGGCTATAGGCAAGTGAGGAAACTGGGAGTGGAAGAGATGGCTTTCCCCAGGGGAACACACTAGTTGGTTGTCCAGTACCAAATGGTCAGTCCTGAAAACATACACACAAGTAGCATTATGTGGACTGTGAACTGAACATATAACATATATGCTATAACAATTAAAAAACATGTCATAAATTTGAAGGAGAGTGGGGAAGGGTATATGGGAAGGTTTGGATGGAGGAAAGAAAAGGAAGAAATGTAATTATAATCTCAAAAATATTTTAACCCTACACAGGGTAAGTTTTCTTTTTTAATTTAATTTTTTATTTTTAATTTATTCACTTTACATCCCAATTGTATCCCCCTCCCTTCCTCATGCCCCCTCCCCATCTCCGCTAGTCCTCAGAAAGGGGGAGCCCTTCTCCCCTATCATCTGACCCCTGCCTATCAAGTCTCATCTGGACTCCCTGCCTCCTCTTCCTCTGTGGCCTGGAAAGACTGCCTCACCAGGGAGAAGGGATCAATGAGTGGGCACCAGAATCTATGTCAGAGGTAGCCCCTACTCCCCATATTATGGGACCCACAAGAGACTGTGCTGCCTATCAACTACATCAGAGCAGAGGGTCTAGGTCCTCACCATGCATGGTCCTTGGTTGGTACACCTGTCTCTGCAGGCCCACCTCTGCCCCCCAGATTTGTTGGCTCCATTGGTCTCCTTGTTGAGCTCCTGTCTCCTCCAGGTCTTTCTATCCTCCAACTCTTATGTAAGACTCCCTGAGCTCCACCCCAAAGTTTGGCTATGAGTTTCAGCATCTGCTTCGATCCCCCTACTGGGTGGAGTCTTTCAGAGGACCTCTATGGTAGGTTCCCACACTGTTTCTTCTCTTCAACTGCTTCTAGTGTCTATTCTATTTGCCCTTCTGAATGAGAATTAAGCATCCTCCCTAGGGTCCTCGCACTTTCTCAGAAAACTGGGAATACTGCTACATCAAGACCCAGCTATACCATTCCTGGGCATATACCCAAAAGATGCTCCGCCATACAACAAGGACATTTGTTCAACTATGTTCATAGCAGCTTTATTCATAATAGCCAGAATCTAGAAACAACCTAGATGTTCCTCAACTGAAGACTAGATAAAGAAACTGTGGTACATTTATACAATGGAGTACTACTGAGCTATTAAAGACAAGGAAATCTTGAAATTTGCAGATAAATGGTTGGAACTAGAAAAGGTCTTCCTGAGTGAAGTAACCCAGATCCAGAAAGACACATGTGGTATATACTCACTTATAAATGGATATTAGCCACATAATACAGGATAACCATACTACAATACATAGACTTAAAGAAATATTTAAAAATTGTAAATGATATTTTAGGTGACGATGAAGTACACTAAGTTTAAAGACATCAGTGTTAGTAACTTTTTTAAAAAATAGCTAACCTATGTCAACAACGTTTGAGCATAAGAAAATAGAAGAAATTTTTAAAGACTTAATTGTTTTAAAGTGTGTGTGTGTGTGTGTGTGTGTGTGTGTGTGTGTGTGTGTGTGTGTGAACACATGAGTACAAATTCTTGCAGAAGCCAGAGGTGTCATATTCTCTGGAGCTGGAGTTATAGGTAATAGTAAGCTACCCTACATGGGTTCTGCGGACCAAACCTGGGTCCTTTGTGAGACTAAGAAGAAGCACGCTTAACCACTGAGCAATCTCTCCCACCCCTAGGGGAATTTACTAATGCTAATATAGAATTTAAGACACAAAGCATGAAATTATCAGAGACATGGGGAGTAAGCATAAATACTTTGTTTAATGTGCAAGAGCTATGTATTAACAATTAAACCCATTACATACCAGGGAATTAACTCATGTAACCAATGAGCTAGAAAACAATTGTCAACACAGCTAAATATTTTCACTACATTGACTATGGAAAGCAGTGTTGGTATTAATTCAGTCCTTAAGTTTTGTGACGAGTATTTCACAGCTTTTCCTGATGACACAGATAAAGTATATATGTAGTCACTATCTATCACTGTGGTGTGGCAATAACTTTACATCCAAAGCCACCACAGCTTTAGAGACTATACAGTTGCTCTAGGTTGAGCTGTAACTCAGAACAAAAGTGTGTCCAAATCTGTGATGTGTCCTCTGAGATACTTTCCTCCTTTTCCAAGAAATATTTGAGGGTGTTTTTTTTTTAAATGACCAGAGTTAGATTTTCCTTGGCATCAAGTACACAGTGAGTAACCTTACAGAACAGAGTACTCATGCAGTATTTGCAAGGACGACTCACTGACATGATTTCAACTCAAGGATTAAAAGATGAGGATTAACAGAATGGGTTAAGACAAACAAGTCTCCAAGAACTACACCTCAGTGCTGATGTTCAAAAACAGCATCAATAGAAAGACGCCAACCTATGAAGCAAATAGAAGCTCGAATGTCTGTTCTCACATTGACAGAATAGACTTCAAAACTAGTCAGAAGAGAGAAGGAAAGTCACTAGACAAGGAAACGATTCATTAATATTTAATTGTAAATATGGCTGAACTAAATATTGGGACTTCCAATTTGTAAAGCAAACATTAAAGGTTATAAAAGGTCAAGTAGGCCCTCATACAACAAGAGGAGGATATTTAAATGCCTAAATCCATGTATCTTACCAGATTATACTGAAAAATAAAGTCAACTACAAAAGCAAACACAGAAACTATGCAAATTATTGAATACTGATCAATACATTTTTTAATGAGCAGGGAGCAATTTTAAAAATCATGGAAGAAATTTACTATTCCAAAGAATCAAAGTGATAGTACAGCCTACCCAAATTCCAGGGTACAGTTAAGGCAGGTCTACGAAAACAACTTAAAGTTGCCAGGACTTACTTTAAAATATCAAAAATATCCCAAATAAACAACTTAGTGGCCGGGCAGTGGTGGTGCACGCCTTTAATTTCAGCATTTGGAAAGCAGAGGCAGGCAGATCGCTGTGAGCTCGAGGCCAGCCTGGTCTACAAAGTTAGTCCAGGACAGCCAAGGCTACCCAGAGAAACCCTGTCTCAAAAACAAAAACAAAAACAAACAAACAAAAAAAAAAACAACAACTTAATGATGTGCCTTAAGATTCTAGAACTCCCAGAAGACGACAACCCCAAACGCAGTCAACAGCAATGATTGGTGCAGCTTAGGAACGGAAGCGAGTCCAGTGAAGCAATGCTTAGAATTAAGAAAACAAGGACTTGGTTCTTTAGGGAGATAAGATGGACAAGTTAACCAAAAGAAATATAAGACACAAATTTATAAAAGTATAGATTTAAGGGGAGTAACAAACACTAGAGGAAGCCAGATAATTAGGAAACAAACTATCTTTAAGGGTAGACCACATGGC